>NW_005187404.1:6311881-6319317 GCF_000239375.1 Pundamilia nyererei
TTTTTTGTTCTTTTTCCACCATGCCCTTGTCTATAAATGTGGTGACATAACAGATGAAATTCAAAGATATGGAGATAACTGCCACAGGCAGTCAGAACTGTGGTATAAAGAGTTCACCCTGGCTCAGTTTGATCATTAACAGGACTTAGATCATGTTTACCTGTCAAGATACTAGTCCTCTAAGTCCCAGTGTTCACCCTCATTCAAATAAACTCAGTTATCCAATGACTCCTGCTTGTGTTTTGGCTTCACTTTGAAAAGCTGAACCACGGACAAAAAAAATATATAGTAGTTTGGATATAATGTAAATGTTCAGCAGCAAGTCTGCTGCTTTTCTGTAATAAAGACAAGGAATTATGAAAGCACATTGCTTTGTTAGATTATGGAAAGCTTTTAAAATGATCCGCTGTTGTAGTGATTTTTAAAAATGGCTCATTTGAGAGTAAAACTTTTTGATAAAACATGGTCTTTATTTTGTAGACTGTGGTAAATGGACTGGTTCTTATACAGCGATTTTCCATTCTACTTATACATAGCCAAAAATATTTATCACGATATATATTTTAAAATTTCCGATAACTATATAATTGACACAAGACAAAATACTTTACAACTCCACAACTTTATTAGTGCAAAAGAACCCCATCAGTGTATTTTTAACTTAAACAAGCAGCTGTTTTTTTTTTTTATGTGGATTAAAGCTATACAAAATTTTAACAGTGGAAATGTACTACATAAAATCGGTTTGAGGTCAGTAAGCACAACCAGAATTCATACATAAGGTGCACCGGATTATAAGGGGCACTGTCGATTTTTCAGAAAATTAAAGGATTTTAAGTACACCTTATTTTCCAAAAAACACTGTAATAATGACGGCCCGCTAGCATGCACTACCACAAATTGTGCTTTCATGTGTATCTGACGAACAAAAACCAAACCAGTTCAACATCACTGAAGTTGCACCATTTTTACAAACCAATTCTGGTTCATCGGTTTCATTTAACGATCCGCTTTCGCCCTTCTCATTCTCTGCCACCGCCATGCTTTTTCCGCCATGTGCGTATGAAAACAAAGGCACTGCGCATGCACGTTTTACCCATATTCTATTGCGATATTCCCTTTTCTTATCATTGCCTTTTTTCATATAACATGTTTCATTCACCTGTCATTCAAGCACTTTTTTTTCTACATGTAAGCACTTTCTAACATTCACACACATCACGAATGACCACACAGCAGTTAACACATAATGCACCAACACAATCAATGACATCAGCCAGTTATGTAGGTGATGTCATAGGCCTTTCAAAGATTCCTCGCTGAAGATGTGCATGACTAGTCCAGTTGATATTGCTGCCTTTGCTAGTTGTCACCAATGTTTCAGTGTGTTGTCACTTTTTGATTAATCAGTCTGATCTGTATCCTGTTGTTTAATTGTTGAGTAATTTAGTTTCCAGAAACATTCCTGCTTGGCAACTAATTTACTAGGCAGGTAAGGTGATAGGGTTCACGGCAGGTTACCTTTTTACCTTCTGATATCCACCACTGTGCTTGTCATGTCTGGTTTGGTGACAGTCAAAATGCACAGTATGTGTTTCAGATGGAGCCTCGCAAACCAATGGGCAACATCATATGACTACGAATAATTTAGAGGGTGCATATTTAAACATAGCTGTGCAAGCTAAACGAGAGGTTCAGATTGATTGCGTGTCGCTTAAATCAGTTAGCCTTTGCACTTTTTGTCAGTTTTAAGTGTTACTGTACAGATTTGTGGCTTATAAGTCAAAGGTCCTTCCTTTTTCATTAATTGAACTTATTGCATTCGTTCTCCCCAAGTTGGGTCCAGAGAAGTTGTATTTTGCTAGTAGATAAGTGTTGAGCGTGACAGATTATTATTATTATTTTTTTTTCTCTTTCTTCCTCTCCCCTCCATGGTGGTGGTAGTAGTGAGCAGGAGGTTCTCCAGCCTCTCTTTTGGTTCTCAGGGAGCTGAACACAGCTTGGTGCACGGGTGTGTCAATCAGATTTTTGCGCTGACATGACAGCACTCCTTGTTTTGTGGACCATCATCTCTTATCAATTAAGCTAGTTAAGACAGTTTCAGTTGGTTGAAACCTCGATCGGTTGCTCATTGGAGTTTCCAGTGGTTTAGTTTACCTAGAATTTTACTGTCGAGAGTCGGCATTAATTTTCTTTATAGTCCCTCCCTGGTTTCCTCATTACTTGTATTTCATTTCAGCCAGACCTTTCTCAGTGCGTTTTCATAATGCATCATATTTATTAGTAGTATAATAATTATTCAAATCCAAGGTACATTCCTAAGTAAGACAAATTTGTGGCTCAAGACCTCTACCACCAGAATTCTCCCATAGATTTAAATGGAGGGCTCTCTAAGTGCCATGTGTGTCTCTGTCACCTATGTTGTGTCTGGCTTTATTCTGTGTTTATCCAAGGATGAATTATGCACAGCCTCACTGGATTAAAGAAAGTTTGACTTTGGCTTCAGCTCAGTCAACAAAACTCCATCGCTGTTTGACAGAAAATGTGTATATGCCACACCCATTATAGAAGAAGAAAAAAACCCTGCTTTTGTTTTCTTATTTTAACATAGACACCTGGTTTCCACACCCATGCTGCTTTTGATCTTAAAAGCCATCTGCTTCTACACACCCACAGAAACGCACAAAGGAAAGTCAATGTCTAAAGTCGACATTTACTTAAAATAAATAGATAAATATAGAATGATGTTAGAACCTTCTTCTTTTCTGAATTCCAGTATAGTGGAGTTTTTCTCCATGGATTTTTCTCATGGCTTAAATGATAATCCCCACAAAAAAAACATTCCCCTACCTGTTTCACACACACGCTGACTGCATTGTGATCATCATCCTTCTCAGAGGCTTTGTGATAACAAAGATGGAAATCTGTCAAGGGGTATTTCTGCCTGTGGGGGCTTTTCTCTGGGGTTTCCCTGACTTTCAGAGGCCTTACCATTTTAGGTTTGGGGAGGATGGATTATTATTTTAAAGAAATTGTAAGTACTAGTAGTAGTAGTTGTGTTGAATCATGTTTTTTCAGCTACTGTCTTCATTGTAGTTATGAAACAAAGCTCAAAGCCCTTATTGGCTTTTTTGGGTTTTTTCACTTGCGTTTGATCCCTTGACGTATATACGTTGTGCTGTTGCCCCACAGTCACACCCAGCAGAGCAGTGTTCCCAACACTGGTCCTTTCTTTAAAATGGTTACCCCTGTCTGTGTGTTGAAGGAAAAAGTAGACCTTTACAGAACAGAATGAGGTATAGCCAAACAGTCTTTAATATAGTGTTCAAGTTAGTGTGAATAGAATATAAGTATTAAAGGCAACATGGAAAGTGATAAACTAAATCACTTTTGGGAACACATTTCATGCATGTGCATACATCTTCATGTGCAAGTTGTTTATCTTTGCAGCTGCATGTCGGTGTTACTGGTATTTGCTCACTGCAGACTTGGAGAGGGGGGAGTTTACCCGATTGGAGTGTTTTCTCTTCTTTGTTTGACCTTTTTATCCTCTTTAAAGTTGAAGCCATTAATATGTTGTATATAGGCTCCATATTTATATATGTGCTTGTTGTTTTTATGTTGATAGATAGATGTCTTATTGTGTTTACTTGGTTTAAAACAAAAACCCTTAGGTGGTCTGAAAAGCTTTCTATGACAGACAAAGCCCTGCTTCTGGAAAAACAAGGGTGGTGATTGCCTGAAGGTGCCAACCAAAGCCCAGAGCTCTTCTTTATCAGTCAAGTAAGAGGAATAGAGCGATTTTCATAGAGCTAGATTTAGCTGGGAAGTTATGCAATCTTGTTATTTATTTATTTAGTTAAAGTTCTCACTGAGAAGTTATCACCTCATTTAATATTAAAGGCAAATTTAGACCACTGCTGCAATTCTGCTTCATGTTGCTAATTGCCCACAGCCTTATTGTTTAATATAAACACTAATCATAAAAAACAGGGCAGTGCTGTGTGGTGATGCAACCAATGTCTTTGCTGTTTGCACAGTGATCATCATCAGACAAACCAACCACTGACACAGCCTCTTTCACCTTTAGTAGCAGTCAGAATGCCAGAAAAAGTCCAGTTGAGATGCAGCGTTAGTTGAGATGCACATAGCAAAGAGCTGTGCTGTCTTTTGAAGAACATAACATTGCAATATGAAATCCAGGGTAAAGTGAATTTTGAATATGCTAAGATATTTTTCAGAGTGTAGACCTGAGCTGTGGTCTGTTAAATATTTATCAGGAGTCTTGAAATGCAAACGGGCCCGTAAACAGAAATGGAAATATTCCTTTGTGAGGGTTTTTTGTGGTTATACAGCAGGGGGACAACATCCTGTTCAACCAGCTGTAGCTAATGGAGCTGCTGTGTAGTGTGCGGTGCATTGTAGGTTAAATGTATTCTAATCTGTGCCTTAACAAGAGGGTGTTTGTTGGCTGATTAATTTCTATGCTCTGCTGTAATCACTGGGCATGTCAATAAATTAAATGATAGCCACACATTTATATATGACGTGCTTTATGGAGTGTTGCGTTCAGTTTTTCATACTAAACTAGTTAATAATCTAAAGAACATTAGTCTGATCTGAAAAATCAGGAGCCAGAATTAACAACAGAACTTTGCTAAGCTACAAACCCGCACAGCTTGATGGATTGTCGGAGCATTACGGCTACTATAGTCAGGAGCCTCGCGGAGTAATACGTACTGTGCTTCAACATAATATTACCGTATTGTGTGTAAAACCTCTTAAGTTTTGTGGATATTATACATGGTTATGCTCAGGAGATGTCGGCCCATTTCCACTGGAAATGCCTTTTGGTTAAACTGTCAGCAAGGAATTTGCATTTCCACTGTTAAATTTGTGTATAGCTTTAATGCACATAAAAAAACAGCTGCTTGTTTAAGTGAAAATACATTGATGGGGTTTTTTTTGCGCTAGTAAAGTTGTGGAAAAGTATTTTGTCTCGCGTCAATTATATCATCAGTTATATCCTTATTGCAAATTTTAAAATATATATTGTGATAAATATTTTTGGCCATATTGCCCTGCCCTACTTTACAGTCATATTGCTTTCTCCTTTTCCTGCACATTCACATCATGTGTAGCGCTAATGGGTATAATAAAAGCTTCCCAACCAGCATTGCACTTTACCAACAACCTTGATATGTCTCAAGTGAAGCTAAACAAGTGAGGAGACTTTAGTCACGTTGTGTAATTTGACTACTGTTTGCAGTCAAGTGAAAAGCTAGCAAACAAAGAAAAGTTGTTTGTCTAGAGGAGCTGGGAAATGCCCCCAAACTGCTTTCTTTCCTGTTGGTTTGTTATTGTTTTGGCTGTCCTGCTAACGTCCAGTGTACTGCATGGCGAAGTTAATGTTGGGCTCATAGACCAGCATTTTTCATTTAAAACCTGAGCGACAATCTTTCTGTGCAGTATTATTTAGTTAGTATGCTGACAGCGGTGTTATAAATCTTTAATAAAAATATTAAATGAGAGCAATAAATATTGGGTAATTGAACAATCTGCTTTATTTGTTTGATTTAGTTTAGCTTCAGGGGAGGCTGTGTTCATGCTTCTCATTTCTAAAAGGAAGCAAAAGTGGAGTGGGAACTGCGAGGAAGTGATGTCACTGGCAGACGAGCTCTGGATGCCTGACTCCCTCTCTTCTCAGAAGGATGAGGTCATGCATCTCTTCCTCCTCTCATCCCTGTTTTTCTTCTCTGCATCACAGGCTTTTCTTCTGGGACCATCAAGCGTTTGTAGCGCCTAAGAAAGCGTAGAGGTCTGATGAAGCATGCTAGTATTATAACCCACGTGAGGCTTGCGTAGGCTTTTGCTTAATGACACTAGATTGCTAACACTTGTAAGCAGATGCTGGTGTGAGAATTTCTGAATAGTTTGAGTGATTAATCTCGTATTTCATCCCCTGATGTCATCACGGAGATCTCACTGAAGCAGGGACTTCCAGTGCAGGCTTTCAGGCCATCTATTGTTCTTGTTCCTCACTTCTCTCTGGCCTGGCTGGCCACGTTACTCGCCCTGCCCTCTTTCTCACTGTCTCCTTATCGAGTCATCTAGCTGTGGGCTGCTTGTAACCATGGAAACTCTGTTCTCCTTCTGTTGATATTTGTACACCTCCCCATTTTTTCTCTCTCTCCCCCATTCTCTTTTCATCACAGTCATGAGGATTATAGATGGTTAAAGACTTTTTGTTTTGTTTCTTTTTTTTTTTTCACTTCACTTCAGTGTGAAGTGGCAGCCGTCAGCTCTGCATCCCCTATGTCAATGACTGATTTGAGCAGTGTGGCTCTCTGTTGACCACTTCTGAGTGTGTGTGTGTGTGATCCCTCCCTTTGTTCATTCGTCTGGCTGTGTAGCTGTTTGTTCTTAGTTATTTGTCATTCTTTATTTTTATTTTTTTCCGAGACATCCTGCTCTAATATTGATCATGATCATTTAACACAATAAATTAATATTTTAAATATTGTGTGTTTGTAAAACTTTAAAGAATAATCTGAAACTGAAGTGTTTGTTAACAGCTAAATTGATTTCACTAGTCTTGCTGACGAAAGTCTGTATTTCCATTATTTTCGTCTTAAGATCAACTAATGTAGCTGCACCCTTTTGGAAAGTGTGATGCTTTGCTATAAATGCAGGAGACCTAATTCCTTTAGACCCACTCACTCCACTCTACAAAGGTCTGAATGAGAGCACCATTGCTAAAGACAAAAGTCTTTTCATAATTGCCAGAGATTTGTGTGGAACGTCAAATGCACAGTCCTGCTCCACCAGATGGTTTACATATAAATAAGTGACCTTCTGCACCTTCTTGTGGTGCGATAGAGATCATGGATACATCAATCACCATATCAAAGGCATCCTCTGTGCCTCAGCTCCTTCTCCTCCTCACCTGCTTATATACTCAAGACTTTGTGCTTCCCCCCTCCCTTTGGTTGTCTTCTAGGCTTTGAACAGGCTGTCAGAGGAGTAGATAACCTCCTGCTAACCTTGAGCCTTAATAAGGTCTGGGCCTGTTGTCACAAGGATTCTGGTGGGCAGAGAGAAGCGGGTTTCTGTGCTCAACCCTGACCGAGAGGGTGCAGGGGGCACAGGCTGGGCTGACAGATTGTACCCCCCCACACCCCCGTCACATTGGCACCTCAAAGCAGCGCCTGCCTGACAGCTTGTCTGGCATCTCCTGGCATAAATGGTGTCCAAGGGAGCAAGAGGACCCAGAAAATATTGTATATAAGTTTAAAGAAATTTGCATTTCTTTTTAAGGCGGTTCAGTTTTATATCGTTTTTTGTTTGGTTTGGTAGGTAGGTGATATAAGACTGAAGGTGGAGCTGGAAAAGGTTTAAGAAAACACAAATCCAAATTGACCCTGAAGAAAGGTCTC
>NW_005187404.1:6319503-6324961 GCF_000239375.1 Pundamilia nyererei
AAATAAACTTGCCTTGCCACTTGCCTGATCATGAGCTTTGCGCTTTTTTTTGTTGCTCATTGAGTTTAGGTGGGCAATTCAGTTAATATAAGTATAACATATGCTATTAATGAAAAAATACTTGAAAAAATTGTAGCAATAGAAGCTGATCAGTTCTTCTAATTTATGCTTGCAAAGTCAAACTTTAAATGGACAGGCTTATTGAACACAGTATAATGGAAATTTGTGTCTTTAGAATTTGAGGTCTAGCAGTGATGGTTTCTAGATGCATTCATATATGTGGTGGGACACATTGCTGTTCTATCCTGAGATCATCGGGGGTTTCTGGTCTCCCCTTGCTAAGGTGACCCAGCCAGGATTAATCAGGCCCAGACTTGTTTCCCAGCAGCATTGACCCACCATTGGACCTTTTGATTCAAATTCACCTGGGGGCCCTTTGTACAGATTTGACGGCCTTCACCTTTGCAGCACCTCTGATGCCAAAAAAGGTCTAGGTCTTACAAAGGGAGCAGGCAGCTAAACATCAGCATCCCACTTCTATGGGCTCACAGTACATTCTCCAGCCGCTCCTCCGGCACTGATTTGTCAGTTCTCAGTACTTCAGCCATATGCATTCGTTTGCTTTTTCCATGCAATATTCTTGGGAAACTGTGAGGCTAAATAGAAGGACCTGCTTGGAAGAAGCTTGTGTGTGTAAAACACCTGGCCTCAAGAAGGTTGGTGTCACATGGTCTGGGAACTTCAGCTGCTTGCTCAAAAATGTCCGCAGTTCCCAGTCTAATGCTGAAGAGAGCAGGCTTGCTGATGGTTTAGAGTTTGGCTGAGGCTTCTTCACCTCCACCAGGTGAAGAACATTCATGTAGTCATGCACTCATCAACCAAGTACAAGTGCACACACAAACCAAACATGAGTATGTGGGAAACTTCGGTAAATGGGTGAGACAAGCAGTGACTATTTATTCAGTAGTGAATCAAATGTCTGTACAGCACCTCAATAGTAAAACACAATGAAACACCTGCATGGCAGTGTCCACATCGTAAGTGGAGCTGTACTGGATAATAAATGAAGGTCTGATTAAAACATTATCAAATTGCTTTGTCGCAGTTAAACTGGTAGTTGCCACAAGAACATTAAATTATGCTCAGGCTCAAAGTATAATTGAAATTGCAAAATCACCAAGTGGAAGAATTTAAATATATAATCCACTTTTGTTGTGCACCCTCCTGAGAGTCTAATTAGGTGGAAAATAAAAAGGCGAACTGTTTGATACTGACTTGAACCTCATTAATAACTCTTGGTAAATTGAACTGCTGCTGAGGCTGCAGTCATGAACCAGACGTGCGTGCGTGTGTGCATGTGTACGTTTGCCGTGTGCCCCACAGGGGTCTTTGGGTTTCCCTAGAAGACAAAAACAGGAAGAATGAAGGTAGCTTCCTCTGTCCCTGCTCTGCCTCACTACTCTATTGTCTTTCCTATCTAGCCATCTCTCTTCACATTTTTGAAATAGTAGGACTGTTGTGCACTGCTGTCACCATCCTCACACCACCTTTTGTGCCGTCTTGCTCAAAAGATCTGGTGTCTTTGAACATCTGCAGATTTGGTTCTTAAACTCAGGAGATCGACTATTTTTAAAATAACAACAGCCAGAAGCTCGTAGAGGTCACAGGGGTTATTCCTTCCCACCTCCATGATTTCTCTCTGTTTTCCTTCTCTGTGCAAGTAGGTGATGGTGGGATGTACACTGGCTTTCATTTTCCCTATATGTACACGACGGGGGAGTCGTCCATTCCCATTATTTGCCCACAGCAACAAGAGCTCATTATAGAAGCCAGACAGATATGTTCTCAATTTTTGTCAGATGGGTGGAGAGGGGTGGGTGTGCGTGTGTGAGTGAGTGTAAGAGTGAGTGAGGAGAGTGTGTATTTTTCTATTGGTAGTGTTAAGTAAGCATTTTTATTATTATATAGTATGATAACAGTCTGGGAGTGTGAAAAGCATATAAAGTGTCTTTGTCTGGCACGTTTCCTGAACCTGATGATTTTTCTGTCTTTGTTTCACCCTGTTGAATGCAGCTTCATTACTTGCATCGTCGTTTCTGGTGGCAGCTTAACTACTATCTTGTCTGCTAATCAGGAACAACTAATTATGGTTCCTCTTTGTCTGTTTTCCAGAAATCGAGCCATAGCCGATTATCTACGTTCCAATGGATATGAAGAAGCATACTCCACCTTCAAGAAGGAGGCGGAATTGGATAATGTGAGTAGATTAAGGACAGACACATACATCCACACAGCCAATCAGACCAATTTAAACAAACGGTAGGTGTTGATTTCCACTTTATTTCCCATCATGAACATTTTTGTCAGTATGTTCAGGAGTGTGACCTGGAGCACCTGCTCCTGGTCAGGATGCTCTGTCTGATTGGTGTGGCTTGTGCTGCAAGCCTTTTTTATTTAAATTAATATATATTAACATATATACTTTGAAAAAAAACATTAATAGTTCTCCTTTCTGATGAAATATGAATGTATTAATTCAAATGTTGGGCCCTGAAGTCTTATTTTTATGTTGCTTATATTGAGTGTTTTGGACACTCATGGAATGTGGAGAGTTAGTGGTGCCGCACTTACACTTACATTTTTTTTTCTTTTGTGTCAGCCCCTAAAAACAACATCTGGGTCATGTTCTTTTCCTCGATGTGCCTTTCCTCTTCTTGCTTAGTGTGAATTTTCTGGTGTAGCTATAGCATTAGGAGCAATGCATAAAACAAACCAGACAAAGTTCAGTTTATGTTGACATTGTTTTAGACAGGTGTGAATTGTAATGTTGTTTTATTTATTTTATTTATTATGCGTGTTGAAAAGGTCAAGCATCTTCAGTCTGGGGTGTTTAGTAACTTAAAATTAGCAACATGAACCACAAGAAAAGTATGACTTTGAGTAATTGTCATTTTATTGTAGGTTAAATCAATAAACACCAGTCAGTCACCTGTGTTAGTTGTCCACATAATACGGAGTGTAGTAAGGAGCCTAAAATAAAATATGTGCCCTTTAGAGCTTATTGTGTAGTGTTTGTCATGTTATTGCTTATTTGTTTAAAGCTCTCTTCACCTGAGAGCGTTTCTCATCTCACTCTTGCTCTTCTGCCTTGTGGCACCTTTTCTTTTCCATTGCCTTCACATGACACCACACTCCCCTCTCTTCTATGTCTTCATCCGTCATTCTCCCACTTGATCTCCACGTGACAGGCCTTTGGAAGCAGGGTGAATAATGGATGAATGGCACAGAGGGATTGGTGCAGCCTTTTGGGTATCGGCCACACGCACCTTGACGGGACTCTGCTAAACAGATGAAGCATTTAAAAAAAACAAAAACAAAAAAAAACCATTTTATTGGTTTTTTTTTAGGACTGTTAAGTATGTCACCTTTTTTATTTTAATGCGTTTAAAGTGTGGTTGGGTTTTGTTCTTATTGGTGAATTAAGTGTTCCTCGGTGTGGCTCTTTGTGGATGTTTGAGAAGCAGTTTAAAGTTAATGTCATGACAGACTGAGTGCACTGGTAGGAATAATTAATGTAGGTCATGCTCCAGTATTTTCTTGCCTTTTTGAAGGAAAGTACACATACCTGCATGCACAGATAAACATGTGCACGCCTTTTTATTAGCCACTGCCAATTGGCTGGTAGGCAGAAGTGAAGTCTGGCACTCAGTGTGCGTGTGTGTGTGTGTGTGTGTGTGTGTTGTCCAGGCAGATGGCAGATTAGATGATTGCAGACTTGTCCAAACTGGGTTCCCCCACTCAGTCCATCTGAGATAGATCTGCTCGATTTCTTCACAGGGCTCCGTACATGTCTTTGTCTCTCTTTCTTGTTAACACCTCCTGTAGCCCTGAGGAATCACCTCTTGCCACTGAAACGTGTTAAATATAGGCTTCGACATCACCTGCAGCTCTCCACACCTCCAGGATGCCTGGAAACAGACACGGCTGAGTAGGGGGCTGTGAAATTGGAGCGCACTGCTAATTTTCTCCCTCACTGACACCCGTGGCTGTCTGTCAGTGTGGGTTTTTGATGCTTTGGTACTTGCGCCCTAAAGGCATGGATGTGCATAGAGTCCTCCAAAACTGTTGCATTGTTTATAGAGCGAGGCAACACAAAGCAACACTTCAGATTTACTTTAGCATATACTTAAATACACTTTAAATAATATTTCAGAAAAAAAGATAAAATGCTCCGCTTGGTTATTATTATGGTTATGCATTTTGATTAGTTTTTTTCCCCTTTAGTTTCTAGAGTAAGTTTGCCTGTTTCAGTTTAGTTTTGTGTGTTTTTTGTTAGTTTGGGGTTTTTCTTATTTTTAGAATGCGGGTGGTGTTTTGTTTTGTTTGGGGGGTTTTCTCCACGGATATGATACTTGTTTCTAACTTCTTACATTAATAATACAAACACAACACTTCATGTCTCACAGACATCCCAGTCTCTCTAAACGTGCACTAAAGCATGCTGTTTGCTTGTTGTTTGTTTTTGTTTCACTGTTATTTTCATTTATTTTAAGAGTTAAATTTTTAGTTGTATTGCAGTAACTTGAAGCTTTGTCCACACTTATTTTTAGTTCTAAGTTAATCCTTAGTTTATGTCAAATATTACTCGATTTGAGTTTTTATCGCAAAGATTTGTTGATTTTCTTTGACTAGTGTAACTGAAGGTCATGAGAGAGCGATTTTATTTTTATTTTTTATTGTTATAATTTTTTTTAAAGGCATTTAATGACACTATGTGTATAAGAGAATACACTCAAAGGGGTGTGTCATGTTTTATTGTTTGATGTTTTCAAACAAAATTATTGCAGAAAATAGTATTTTTAACATTTACTTGATGTAATTTGTAGAAAATTCATAAGGCTATTAGGTAAGCTGTGATAAGTTTGTTTATTGCTGTATGTAATCCTATAAAATGGTAAGGCTTGTGGGTTAATTGGTAGCAGTCTATAAAACACTGGTAATTAGCATCAAAGAGTGCTGCTGGAACCACGTGCCACCACTGGGCCAACATAATTTATTTTGTTGTGTGTGGTGAATAAATCCCTGGTTGGTCTGCACCTCATCTCTGCCACAAGCCGCCTATTTCAGTCATACCACTGCTGGCCTTTCTAATAAAGATTTTTAAAGACATGCTCTGTGAGACTGTCAACCTCTACATATATGGTATTTAACTTTTGGTGCATATGTAGCGACACTACAGTGTTTTGTTTCCTCCGTTGCCTGTTTGTGCCATGAAGCCAGTTACGTAAAAGGTAGAGTCCAATTCGAGGAATAAGCCTGCAGGTGGAATCAGGCTTCAGTCTGCCACAAGTTAACTTCTACCACTGCTTCCAGGACCGGGTGTGTGGCTGTGAGGCTGTAAGCCTTTCTTGTCTGCAGGAGATTAGCTTGTGTGAGGAGGATTAGGACTTGGGGTGTG
>NW_005187404.1:6325421-6328383 GCF_000239375.1 Pundamilia nyererei
TTTTTTTTTTTCCCTCCTCAAAGAAAGCTTGTGGGGATTGTAGTCTTGTGAAAGGTTCGTGATATTGGTGCTCAAGCAGTTGTTAACACTGAAATGAAGTCTGTCAAACAAAGCAATCACACCACTGTTGATGTAAAATACTAACTTAAACACAAACAATAGTCTCGTGAATCCATGTTCCTTCTCCCGTATCTCCTAAATGCACATTTCAATATGCTTCACCAGCTTTTGTCCCTGTGCTCTCTGGCTAGGTGATGGAGCTTGAATCCAAACTAAACGAAGCTAAAGATGAGCTCACTCTGGGTGGGCCCGTTACTCAGAAGCGTGACCCCAAAGAGTGGATCCCACGGCCACCAGAAAAGTATGCGCTGAGTGGCCACCGCAGTCCGGTCACCCGTGTAATTTTCCACCCCGTCTTCAGCGTCATGGTGTCAGCCTCTGAGGACGCAACAATAAAGGTCAGTCCTGCTGGTTTCAAGTCGAAGAGCCAAGAGTTTCCAGATAAAATCTGCAGTAGGTGATTTCACTGACAAATTTGTCTCGGGGCTCAGGTTGCACATAACAGTCTAAATAACTTTTGAAGTTTTTAATGGAGCCCTGCAGGACTGTGCTCTCCCTTTGCACATGATCCGATAACCCTGATCTACTGATGTTTGTTGTTCTGCTCAGCATAGCTGCTGATGGTGGCCCCAGTGAGTCTTATGATGAGTTCAGAACATTTAAGCTTTCCAGGGATAAAAACACTGACAGTTTTGTCTTCAGTATATTTGTCTCTAAATTCAAGCATCGTACTAATCAAAGTTTAAGAAATGGTCTCAAACTGTGTTAGTGGAGCTGGATTTTTAAGCTCTGTTAATTATTTAGTTTAAAAGGAGAGTAATAAAGACAGTTGTGTTAAGTAGACTGGTATGGGTATCCCAGCAGTGGATGTGCACTTTGTTGAGAAAATGTGCATTTTGTTTAGAGTCACATCTTTTAGAAGAATTTCTACAAATCCAGTTATTCAGTGTTTGATGCCTTCTATTCCCAGCATGCACAGATGGCACAGCTGTCGCTCTGCATGGGTAATATTTGAGTATGCTAATGTTTTAATTCATGATGTTTGGACTAAAACAGGCATTTACGCTTGTGAGAAATGTTCAAATGCAATATTGCATGTATATCATGGCTTCAAAGACCCAAAAAATGACTCCATGAGCGGTTTGTGTGTCTGATTTGGGAGCTTCCTCATATCAGAGGTAAAGATGTATGCAGCATAAATCAGTGTTTAAAAATTGCTTTATAACCTTGTTTTATCGGTCCAGTTTTGCTCTTTCACTTTGTGCTTAATGTAAGCTGTCTTTAAAGTGTAGAGGATGGGTTCAATTCTTTCATTTCAACGGTTTTGGTGTCCAAAAACAAATAATTTTTTTAAACATGGCATTTTCCTTTCACAAGATATGTTTGCATTCTAGGCAGTGAAAAGAGGCATTCATGTATTGAGTGGCCTTTTTACATTTTTTCATTGTCAAAACATTAAAAAAAAAGCTTTTATGGAGACTGAAGAAGTAATTTGGCCCAGTGATCAAAATACACATGAGCAGAATCTGCATTCTTGGACTTGGTGGTATAATCTACCCTGACTTTAGAGTATTACAGCAGTAACCTCCTCCTGATTAGAGATTTAAAAATTATCTTTTTCTTTTTTGTCTTTTAATTTAAAGCCTGCTTGGTGGCATTTTTAACTCAAACACCTTTTGTTCTCTTCTTTGGATGATGCTTCCCTTAGCTTTCCCTTTACTGCTTTGACTCTCCTTGCTAGATATACTCTGGATTATACGAGTATCTGTCTCTGTGTCTTGTATTTATTCGTGGATTCCTTTATATAAACTCTGTGTTCTGTCTCTGGGCTATTTTTGCAGCTGCGTTTCTCCACTGCTTCACTGAACAATGCCAATACTCCGCTGAGCTGTTTGTTATCTGTATATTTTATTCATAAGACAATAACAGACATTTGTACATCTCCTCCTTGGCTACACCCACGCAGCAGGGAATTCTCTCTCACTCCGTTTTGGCATCTTCTTCCTTTTCCAGCCCCACCCTCCAACTCGCTCCCCCCACTGCACCCCCTCCTCTCAGCATCCTGGCGCATTCATCTTCCACTTAAACCATTAGCTGCCCCACCATGACTCCATGCCATCAGCTGTCCCTCCCTCAGGAGCAGGGAGGCCCCAGGCCCAAATCTTAAAACTGAGCCCTGATTTCAGGCGAATCTTTTCCCTGTCACCTCCACTCTCTGCACCCTGCTTTGAATCCCCCATTTGTCCTACTTTTCATCTCCTAAACCCGTTGTGTTTAATTTTTTTTTTTTTTAACAAGGAACGGACCCCTTTACTCAGAAAAGGCCAGACTGAGAATCTTGTCAGCTGCCTGACCTCATAATCAGGCCGTCTGTTAACATGTGGGAGGCAGTAGATGTTAGCTTGGTTTCGCATGAGGACCCTGGGTGGGGTGGAGTGTGGGGTAGCGCTCTCTCCTGAGATTAATCTGCCTCACAGCACCTCAAAAGCTCACTAATTAACACCTTGTCTTATTTGTTTAATCTCCACAAAGAAAGCAGTAAACCTTTTTGTGGTCATTAACTGTAGTCACATTTCTGTTTGCTGCTACTCGAAGAAGTTAACTTCCTCTATAGCAACTGATTCAGAAACCTTTTCATTTATAGAGGAAACCAGCTTCATCAGAATTTTACTCTTGATGTACTAACCATCATTTTGATAAAAGCAGGTATTCCTAACCTCGTAGTATTTTAACATGCAGCCTTGATTTCAAATGCATATGTTACCTTGTGTGGTTTGTGATCTTCATGCACCAGCAAATACCTCTCCAGCTCTGTACTGTACTAGAGCTGGGCGATAGAACGATAACGATATGTATCGCGATATAACTTTTACTCGATAGAGAAATTAAGCTATCGCGATAG
>NW_005187404.1:6329605-6341434 GCF_000239375.1 Pundamilia nyererei
AAACATATCGTGATATGAAAAAATCTCATATCGCCCAGCTCTATACTGTACTATAACAGCTCAATGGGCAAACAGAGCTGGTACTGACTGATGTTTAAAATGCTGACTAGCCTGCTCATCGTTGGAGTAAGCAGCTTCATTTTCATTTGTGCTGACTGCTCAATATCTTTCTGCTTTTGTAGTTTATTTTTTTAAATGATATTTTAGTTTATTAATCCCCAAAGCAGCACTGAACACTCAGTAAAATAAAATGGATGATGACAAAATGTATAGTAGGTAAAAATTTATTCAAAGCTTGAATAAATGCAATTAAGTAAATCAGTGTTTCTTAATGAGACTGTTTTTAAAATGTTTTCTAATGCCATTTATTGAAGTTATTAACAGTAACTTTGCTTGATGTTACTGGCAAGTTGAAACTTTGTACCATAAACTACCAAGCTAATGGTACAATAACAAAAGCTGGCTATGGGCCAGTAAATGGTGGGAGGGCTTTTGGAGGTCAGACTGCACACACACATTAAGCCCTTTAGAGCTGTGTTTCCTTACCTCTCACATCTTGATTAAATTTAATTCCATTATACCGGAGGGGAATAGAGGGGAAAAAAGGTTAAATAATTCCATCACATGTTTGGTGAGAGGCAAAAACTTCTTTGGTGGGCCTCAAAATGTTTTATATGCAGGAAGTTCTGACCGGAGGTAACTTTTCACTGTGTAGGTACTTTTATAATCCAATATCTGCAGCCGTTGTGACAGATCATAAGACCACCTCAGGAAATGTTATTGGTAGGCTCTAACCAGCCAGGAATCAGAGTTTTGACTTGGGTTGTACATTGTTAGAAACCCCCTGTACTTGTATCTTTTCATGGGATGTAAGCTGTTTTGGGGTTTTTTCTGTTTCAAATCCTGTTCGCCCTTTATTTTAAGTAACATCTCTGCATGGCAAAAATTTTAAAAAATTAAATAAAAAAAAAAACAAAGAAACCAAACCCATAACATGGAAATATTATGGGTTTGGGAAAAAAATACATGAAAATAGGAGTTAACCGAGGGCTGTAAAACGACTAAATCTACTCAAAATTTAAAAAAGGGTTTTTACACCTGAATATGATCACGGTGGTTTAAAAACAAAAACAAAAAAAACAGCGCTCTGAGGAACATCTCAGAACGTTCTCTGACACCTTTTCTGCTGTGCTCGTAAGAAATCTCTCTTAATTTGCAACTATAACACCCTTTCATGTGTGTACAGCGTGCAAATCATGCTTCTGTGTGTGCTCAGGTACGCCACCAGGATGTCAGGGTAATTTAAACAACTGAAGTGTGAGCTTTCTCATTGCTTTCCTCACAAATAGCACATGGACAGAATCTTCACATTATTAGCGGCCTTTGATATTTAAAAAAAATCTACGATATTTTCACTGAAAGAATGGAGGCTATTAATCAGTGCCAGTCTGAATCATCGGTCTTTCAGTGTAGAGTTACAGGTTAATGGATAGCTGTGCTTTAGCCTCTGCTCCTGAGTACTGTTATATGTGTGAGTGTGAAATGTGTACATGCAACAAAAGAGGGAGAGAGAACCACTGAATTCATCCAGGACAACCTCCCCCAGCCATCTGTAGCTTCCTCATGGGAAGAGGGCAAAGGAAACTACGAGGATGGGGGAGGTGATGGTAGGGGTCTCCCATCACCGTCTGCCCCAAAATTCCCCCACCCCAGGAGAGGAACCAAGAAGGGTTTATCCCTCCGTGACAAACCGTCTGTCTGCTTTAAAGCTAGAGACGAAGCAGCTTTCAGGCTAGAAAAGTAGACTTTTCTATACTGTGCTCCGTCTGTAACACTCAGACTCGGCACAGTAACGTTTTAGCTTTTTTCTGGCCAAACTGTGACCCTGATGAGCAGCTCTAAGGTGCCACAAGCTCTAAAATGCATTCAGTATGTGCTTCCTTTGACTTCTGCCATCAGCGCGTCTTATTGTTGTAACTGTAATTTCAACAACACAGAGCTACAGACGATGCAACGTTTGTGTGTGTGATGAAATGAAGTGTATCAGCGGTATACAAACTTAATGTTGACAAAGGGATTTGCTTTGTCCATCAGGTGTGGGACTATGAAACAGGAGACTTTGAACGCACGCTGAAGGGCCACACAGATTCAGTGCAGGACATCTCCTTTGACCACACAGGCAAACTGCTCGCGTCCTGCTCCGCAGACATGACCATCAAGCTGTGGGACTTCCAAGGCTTTGAGTGCATCAGGACCATGCGTGGTAAGAAGATGAAGCTGTCGGTTTCTTTTCTCTAGTGGACCTTAATCACAGCTGCTGCCGTTTTATATCCCCTTTGTTATGGTTTCCGCACCGTGTGGTTCCAGTGCTCAGGTGCTACACATGCTGCTTGTTATCACATTTGATGTGCATCAACTGGCACCAACCCAAGCCGGGAGTACAGTTAGCTCTGGATTCAGCTCTTCTTAACCTAAAAAATAATTTTAAATGTGTCCTCTGGCCCTGCTCGTTAATGGACCACCTTACCAATGCTTTTCATCTTCAAACCTTGAATCTGAAGTGGCCACTGATGGCTGTCTGTGAAGTAGACATAAAAGAATATTTATTTTTGATGGGGGTGTAAGCCCTTCCTGGTGAGCAGACTAAACCCACTCAAGCATTCTTAAATTTATGCTGGAGTTGCAAATCCTGCGTTTTTGTGCAAGTGAGCAACAGATTTCACCGGTTGCCGGTCTTCTTTTTGGTGTAAATGAGAGTGAGCTGCTAGCACACATCTATAAACAGACGAGCTGGGTTCGCTGCACAGAACTCACCAACGGAAATGGCTTTATTAATCTGAGCCTGCTGTTTACTTCTGTTAGCCACCATTTTCCCCCTCCTTCTTTTTTACTACCATCTCTGTCCTCTTTTAATTCACTCAACCTTTCCTCCTTTTTAATCCACTCCTCCTATTTTAAATTTTAAATATCTTGGTGGAAACACACACGCACAAAGAGAGGGGGAGAGAGGCCAACTGGTGAAGTAGATTAGTGCCGATTTGGACAGCAGCTTAATTACCCTCTTCAGCGCTAGATAGCACTTTTCTGTGTAGTTGCCACCCATTATTGTAGCCTGGTGGCATGTGCAAGTACACACACACACACACACACACACACACACACACACACACACACACACACAGGCCTTTTAGAGTATGCTTACTGTTGTCTTCATCTATTTAGCAGCTTAAATATGGCCCAGCCTTTAGGTAATTACGCGTCTCTTATTCTCTGTCTAACAAAAATGAGTGCCAAAGCTCCAGCATGTTGGCTTTCTTGCTTGTCAGCTTTTTTTTGGTGAATTATAACAGTGTTTGGGCTTTGTTTGGTGCTAAGCATGTGTTTTTAAATAAATAAATACATTTATGTTTCTAAATTTTCATTCTGGTGGTCAGATTGCAAGCAGAAAGACTAAAAGGATCATGTGTTGCAGTCTGAAATCATTAAATTACATTTCACAGCAGACTTAGATGTTATGTGGGCTTGTGCTGTTGGGCCTGTTTTCAGAGGTTCTGGGTCTTGCTGAATCTTTGTTGTTGTGTTTGTTTTTCTGTGTTCCAGGACACGACCACAATGTTTCGTCTGTAGCCATCATGCCCAACGGAGATCACATTATTTCTGCCTCCAGGGATAAAACCATGAAAATGTGGGAGGTGGCAACTGGGTATGCAATAGACACCTTTAAGCTGTTCTTTAAACCATTGTGTATTATTTAT
Organism: Pundamilia nyererei; assembly: GCF_000239375.1. Taxonomy (NCBI): domain Eukaryota; kingdom Metazoa; phylum Chordata; class Actinopteri; order Cichliformes; family Cichlidae; genus Pundamilia; species Pundamilia nyererei. The sequence goes on from NW_005187404.1 coordinate 6,333,361, forward strand.
TTTTACTTAAGCTTGATGTTGGGTTTTAACTATTTTCAGCCACGCTGATAGCTTTCTAACTGCTCTCATGTTTTTTTTGTCCATTAGCTACTGCGTGAAGACCTTCACAGGCCACAGGGAGTGGGTCCGTATGGTACGACCCAACCAGGACGGCACGCTGATCGCCAGCTGCTCCAACGACCAGACAGTCCGCGTGTGGGTGGTGGCCTCCAAAGAATGCAAGGCTGAGCTGCGGGAGCACGAACATGTGGTGGAGTGCATCTCCTGGGCACCAGAGAGTGCCTACTCCACCATCCTCGACGCCACAGGCTCGGAGGTAAAAGATCTGCTCGGATACGTCTCATTTCTCCCAAACTCCTCGAGGTCCACACAGGTTTTGGTGTATGTGTTGGTTTGTTCTCATCAAATGTGCAGTTTCGCCTTGTATGAGTACAGTCACTGTTTGAGAACCCAGAAATCTTTCCTTCTAGCAGCCAGTGAGAGAAGTAAACATTTGTGGGAGGTGGCTGGAATCAAGACACAGTGATATCTCATCATGGATTGCTTTCCTTTATTTATTTTTTTTGTTCATCCTATCTTTACATAAAATGGGAGTTGACTCTAACACCTGTATCCGGCCACAAAAAGCAGCCGTAAGCTTTTCCTCCATTTCTGAGCGTTGGTCGTACCAGCAGAGTCGACAGTCGTAGTCGAGAGTCTGAAGCCCAGTGTGAATTTTTTCCTGAATTTTAAGTATTTTTAACTCTCACTAATGCAAATTTGCCTCAGTTCACCTCTTTGCATAGATACTGTGAGACAATATCACTTCTTGTTTGGTGTGAATATTACTTGAATTTGCAGTTCAATATGTTTTCCCCTCTTTTCCTGATTTTAAACCTGAGGTCAGATCTATATATTGGGATTGGGATCTATATGTATTATATTTGGAGGCATTAGTTTGGTACAACTGTATTTTTTTTTTTAGGAAAAACTCAGTACTGCCTTACTGTTTCCATTAGAATTAATGGAGGGGTGGTGATTTGAGGTTGTTTTGCAGCTACTTGTTATATAGACGACCTCTGTATACCAAAGTATTCCAGAGTCAGATGTGAAGCAATCTGAATGACAGATAAAGGCTTGGCTAAAACCAGGTCATGCAACAGGACAAAGGGCCCAAGGTTGGATGGTTGCAAAAGAAAATAATCAAGGCGTTGCAATGATTAAAGTCCAGACCGGATTGAAGTGCTGTGCATAAACCGGTGAGCAAACCTCAATGAACTGAAGGAACATTGTAAAGAAGAGAAGACCAGAATTCCTCCATGGCAATTTGTGAGACTCATAAAGTCAAACAGAAAACGATTACTTCAAGTTATTTCTGCTCCGGGTGCATCTAAAAGCTGTTGAATCATAACGTGAACCTAATCGTTAACAGGATTGTATACAAACTGTGAGATCAGTTTATGTGTGATAAGTAACCATCACTAGTGAAAAATATTTGTAGCTTCAAACATATCAAAACCAAATAAGACTTTGACTGATGATGGCGAGGAGATTGAGCCACGAGGCGGCCATCGCTATACAGCCATGTGCTGCCAGTCACACACACAGAATCAGCCCATCCTCCTGCCTCATGATCTTCAGTGTGTCTGATTGTAGCCTCGCAAATCTAAACACACATGCTCCCTCGCAGCAGTCGTCCCAATCTAACCTGTGTTCACAAAAGCTGACTTTTAGTACTCTTTAAATAGTTGTGGGTTTTTTTGTTTGTTTGTTTTTTTTAAACAAGCCAACGTAGTTGTTGGAATTGGGTGAATCTGCAGGCTAAGAGACAGCTGTTGTTATACAGATGTTTGCACATGTGCTCTCAGACTAGTTGCCAGCAAACGTATAACACAAACGCTCAGAGGTGTTTAATTTAGGCTGCTCTCTGTGTTCTGGTACAGTGGGTACAGTATGATACTCCGCATAAAGTACAAACAATGAACTATACACAAAGCTAATATTTCAATCCCCTCCCCTTCTGCCCGACCAGTCCAAGAAGAGTGGGAAGCCCGGCCCCTTCCTGCTCTCCGGCTCCAGAGACAAAACCATCAAGATGTGGGATGTCAGCACTGGCATGTGCCTTATGACGCTGGTGAGGAGCATTTTTGAAGTTTTTGTGTGTGCCACGTCCATATTTTTGGGGGAAAATGCTTTAAGTGAAGATATATTTCTTCAGGAATCAGATGAGATGTGTGTTGCTGTATCTCATGCAGGTTGGCCATGACAACTGGGTGCGTGGGATCCTCTTCCACCCCGGAGGCAAGTTCATTGTGACCTGTGCAGATGACAAGACCTTAAGGATCTGGGACTACAAGAACAAGCGATGCATGAAAACCCTGAGTGCCCACGAACACTTTGTTACCTCTCTGGGTAAGGCGCCCCCCCCCCCAAAAAAAAGGCTTCTGCCTTGGTATTGTTTGTTGATGTTTTCTCCCGAAGTTCTCCCTCGCGGGGTGTGAATACATGCTCCAGGGTATTTGCTTTACAGTTGCGGTGAAGAAGCAGAGCTTCTTTACCAGGCTCGCTCGCAGCTGGGGTTAAAAACGTAGACAATCGCTGCAGGATTTTTTAAATTTATTTTTTATTCACCCCTCTCTCCCCGCTCCCCAGTATCTGCAGCTTTTCAGCAGATCAAGGCTTGGTTAACTCTCCTGAGGAGCTCTTGAGCCAACTTTTCCTTGGCAAGCCGTTTGAAACCCAGTCCTCTTAAATCCTGCTTCAACCGGAGAGGATCGCTGTGAGCTATTGATGTGATGAGTTCTGGTGCAGTCTGAAAAAAGCAACAGAAGCACTTTTTGTTTGAAATCGGCAGAGAAAAAGAAACTTCATTTCCCCCCCTTTTTCTGTAGAGGTCTGTCATACAAATACCACGAGCTCTTCCCCAAAGCTTTCTTATTTTAAAACCTGATATTAACTCTGCAGTCTTTTTCACTGTGTTCATGTTCCCAGATGTCTGAAGGGTGGTTTTATTTTCAATGATGACTCACTTTCTATTCAGTGACGGGAACATGAATAAATGTTCCCAGAACAAATGAGATTTTGCAGGCTGCTAACCAGCCACGCCCCTGAAATATCGTCAGATTCATGTCAGGTCTACGTCATTTAAAAGAGGGGGGGAAGCAATGCCAAAACCAACAATAAGTGAAATGCCCCAAAGCTTTGCTTATTCCTCAGAGCCTTACAGCTCCATTCTTGTCCACAAACATTGAAAACAAATGCTTGATCCGAGCCAAGGACGTGAAATAAACACATAACAGGTGTTGGATATATACTGGCCTGCTGGCCCACAGGGGCAAAAATGTTGCCAATGTCACTGTAGTCAATTTGATGGTAACTCTGTTTTGTGTTTTTTCTCTTTTGCTCCACAGATTTCCACAAGGCCGCTCCTTATGTGGTCACCGGGAGCGTAGATCAAACGGTAAAAGTTTGGGAGTGTCGCTGATTTGGACCTTGAGAGGATTGGACCACAACCCCTGACCACCCAGGCGCTCCTCCTGCCATCCCACTTACCCTTTCACCTCCCTCCCTTACCTTAAACCCGAACCATCTCCTCCCTCCTTCCCCCCCACCCCCGCACATCTCGGTCCCCTTCTGTCGCACTCACCGCCATGGTTATTTACCCATCGCGCTCTCTCTGGTCCAGTAATTTTTATTTTATTTTTTTTGTCCTTCTGTGTAAATTATTCCTGGATGTAGATCGAGCTATTAAATGTTACACAAAAGTATTCTTGCATGGTAATCCAAAATTGTATACTGTAAATTTACATGACGTTGTCTAGAAGTACCATAGGTTTAACAACGGGGCTCGCGGAGCCTCCACCGACCAACCGAAGGCGGATGTTTTTGACTGGGTGTGAAACGTAGGGCACTAAAAACCGATAATTTAAGAAATGACAGTGTCTTTATGTGTAAGATTTATTTTTGTCTATTTTTTTTATTTAGGATTTTTCTTTTCCCCCCCCTCTCTCTCTCTGTTATTTCTCTCCTTCACTGTCGTAGTCTGTCGGTGCCTAGCTCGGTGAAACGTTTAAGAGACGAGGCAGGAGAAACGTATATGTGGGGCTTTGTTATTGAAATAATCTGTAGCTTTATAACATCACTTCTCAAGTGTGCATACCATTTCTCTTCATGTGGATCTAGGTAATATTTTAATGGCTGTATATACGAATGTTTCAAACTGTGTCCTTGGACCTCGGGGGCTTGAAAACGGCTTTGTACTCATTGTCACGGCGGCACATGAATTGCTGCTGGGCTTTAGATAAATGATCCCATTTTTAAAATGCGTGGCTTTGCGAGTAGCTACACTAAGCTTGTTTTTTCTTCTTTTGTTTTTTGTTTTTTTAAAACAAGAAACCTGATGTAGCGAGCGAGTTTCGCTGTCAGTGAGCGCCCTGGTTGCTGAGCAGACTTTGGGGATTACACCCGTTTAATCTGAGTAAAGATCTCGGGCGTGCCTCCCTATTTAGGAGACGTTTTCCCTTCACCTCCTCAGTCAGACCCGGCCGGATCTCGTAGCCACGTCTCTCGCCTCCTGACCTGGTTGGATGTGGCGGGGGGGGTTGGAGCACCAAAGGAAAGTCTGAAGATGCTCAGTTATCCCGCTTCGCCCTCTGAAGGCTTAAAAAAAATAACACAGTGAACTGGCTAATACACGACAAGGAGTCAAATTGAGCGCCCCCCAGGTTCCATATCTGGCATGTGCAAGGGTCTGTAATTTTTGAGTTATACCTTGTGCATAAAGAAATCGGTTTTGAGTACTGAAATAATACAAAGAAGCCAGTTTTCTGTGAAAATAAATGTAAATTTAGCTTGTTATCAATTAAGAAGCCTGGCAAATTTTCTTTTTTTACAGTCGCCGTAAACTGATAACCCTAGCTAACCCTAGCCGGGAATGAGGATTAGTGAGGAAATGCCGGATAACTGCGGAGGTCGTCTCGTCTGGACGGTTTATACTTTAACTCTTTACCCTTTGAAAGCCTTCTGGGAGTAACCCTGGAAACGCTTTCCTGAACTGAGCAGTTTGTCATATTTCAGACCTGCTTTACAACAAAATGACTGGGTTTGTATCTGCAGCTATCCTTAGAAAAACCCTGAAACTATTCTGATTGTCAAACCACGTCTTTATTGATATATGCAGAGGTGTCAAAACTCATCTTAAAGGGTACAGAGAAAGACAACACTAACACCCGAGGGTCTCCACAGACAAATCTCTCCTGAGTGGGTTTCCTCAAAAGTTCTGATTTTTGGATTAAATGCTGAAGAGACAACCATTCCACTTCCCTCATAGGACACAAACATAATGAAAAATAAATGAAACATCTTGCGTCTAGCTGTAGCTGCAAAGGTGATTCGTTAATCTTGCACATCCCTGTTTTTTTGTTTTTTTTTTTCCACTGAAGCTTTGTTCATTCACTGGTGATCAAAGACAACAATGATGTTGATGAAGCGTTTAAATTAAATTTAAAAACAAAACACTTATAATTTCCGATTAGCCGTGTCATTCCAGTGCATCTCTTGGCTAATAAAGAATTCCACTGCTTTAACCGATCTTCTTATCTTAGCTTCTTTGCCAAGTTTTTCCTCTCTTCCTGTGTGTAACTGGATGTGGTGATCTGCTGCTCAAGCTCTTGCTAGTGGCCACTGTGAGCCTAAATGTGACCTGGTGATGTAGCACCGCTGCATGTAAGCCTGCGCCCAGAGGCGGAGCTGTCAGAACGTGACGTTTCAAATGATTTGGTGAATGATTGACTTAAAAAAAATTGGTGAATGAGTGCTTATTTGCCTTCTTCCTCTTCAGCGTTAATGATAATGGTGCCACGCTGTTGGAATCACAGAGAAATCGAGTAATTGTTCTTTCCCCAAACTGATCCGGGTTCGGACAGCTCTGATCTCTGGTTGTAGGACAGCTGGTTTTGTTGTGTGATGCTATTCGAGGGAGGTTTGACAGCCTCCTCCTTCTGTACATGTAATGGGATTGTGGCAGACTAGGATGTCCCAAAGGAGAAACCCTCTCTTTCAGGAAATATTACTGATGTCTCCCTTTTGGTGCAGTGCCCCTCTGCCCCCTTACTTTTTTTTTTCTCCCTATAAGCTGTTTTTTCTCCGTACAGAACATTTCGTCAGAGGCTTTGGATGAAGAGAGTACATTTTTGTAGTACAGTTTGGCTAACAGAGATGCCAACGTGTTAAATGTTCTAGCTGAAGCCAAAAATGGAGACATTTGTCTGTACAATCGGGTTTATCTTGAGAAAGCAGCCTCCTTGGGGGTCCAGATGCTGCAACCAGCCTTTTTGAAAAGTCTCCTCAGGATCACTCTGACATGCCAGACCACAAAATGTAAAGAAAACTTATGCCCCTCCTTGATTTTACTTCAAGGAGGAAGGTGATGATCAGAGGTCAGGACGATGTGCGTTCTGTTTATTTTGTAATAATCGGTTGGGGGAGGGGGAAAAAGAAGGAAAAAGACTAAAAGCAAACCTACAACATGGCTGACAATGTATGCAAGTGTTGGGAAAATCCCCTTTTGACATTCGCAGGTCCAAAGCAATCCCTGTGCTGCTCTGGTCTGGTGTGTGAAGGGACCGACGGACAGCTTTTTACTGTCTGTGGGTCGTTTCCCTCGGCCCTTTGTAACCTGCCTGTGAACCACACACGAGGACTTCAGACTTCACAACAAGCTCCTACAGGAGAGCTCATGATGTTATCGCCACTATGGTCTCACTCTTCACACAGCAAACTGTTAACAATATACCTGGATGTCATTATTGTTTGCGATATAATAAAAGAAGAAAATCTACGTCTGCGTCACCTGATTATTTCTTTAGAGAAGCTAGCAAGGGGCTCTGGAGAGATGGGTATTGGTGGGGGGGGGGCAGGCAATCAGCCTTTTATTTTATTTTTTTTAAACAATTTGCATGCAGCATGGTTGTTGGTGCTATACAGGCTGGCCTGAGTATTTCAGAATCTGCTGGGATTTACACACACACACACACACAGACACCTTTAGAGTTTACAGATGATGGTCTGAACAAGAGAAAGTATCCAGATGTGTCAGTATGTCAAAAGAGACATAGGAAGGCAACAATAACTCAAACCATCCCTTACAACCAAGGCAAGCAAAAGACCATCTGTGCTGTAGCAGAAGACCACACCTGGTGCCACTTTTGTCAGCTAAAAACAGGAAATTGAGGTTACAATTTGCAGTCTTATCAAAATTGGACAACAGAAGACTGGAAAACATTGTCTGGTCAGAAGGTGAGTTCAGATAGGAACAGGTCTGATCCTCCATGGATTCAAATAGAGCAATCCTGCTTTGTAGTTCAGGTTGGTAGTGTTGTAACGGCGTGAGGGATGTTTTCTTGGTACACGTTGGACCTTACTACCAGGTGAGCATTGTTTAAACACGGCAGCCTGTGTGAGTATTGTTGCTGACCATGTGTACCCACAGTGTGTGCCATGTTACAAAGTTCAAATCATCCGCGACTCGTGCTCTATACTCGGAAGGCATCTGCATGCCAATCCAACAGAGCACCTTTGGGACGTGCAACCAAGAAATCTGCAGCAAGTGTGTGATGCTGTCATATCAATATGAACCAAAGTTCAATTACAAATGCGTAATAAAATGACAGGTGATTGTATGTGCACGACGGTAAGGAGCAACCGGGGAAAACGGTACACGGGAAACGTAAAACAGACCAGGGCTCAGGACTGAACATAATGAAAACGCTAAACAGGATTATTTTAATTATTTTTTTTATATTTGTTTTTAATCGAATTTAAATGTATCGATACAAAACTTAAGTGATTTTATAAAACTGCCATAAAAAATTATTCCCTAAAAAACCCCCACAAACAGACAAAAAAACTTTTACCGGTAGAGGCTCGAAGCTAAACACCGTTTCGGTGACGTCAATGCGCAGCGACGTGGATATGTGACGTGGGCGTACAGGAAGTGAGCTGCAGAAAGTGGGAAAACGTTTGTGCAACGTGATCTGTGTAGTGTTTTTCTCCGCTTTAAAAAGTAAGCGAAGGTCAGGAAATATTAGCAGCTACA
>NW_005187404.1:6342713-6347372 GCF_000239375.1 Pundamilia nyererei
GAACAGGAACAACCCAGGAACCATTAAGGCTCAAACTGCAATAAACTGGAAAATGCAGGAACATCAGCATCGCTGTCCACAGTCAGAGGGTGCTGACCAAGAAAGAAGTCTCTGCTCGAAATTGACATCTTCAAGCTTGAATGAAATTTACAGTCTTGCACACGGACAAGCCAAAAGTTTTATGGTCTTTAAACGAGACAAAGATTGAGCTGTTTGCAACATGTTTGCTGCTCTCTGTTTCCTGCCCCTCTTCACTGCTCCACTAGCCAATTAAAAAAGGAAAAAATGTGAATAAATAAACAAAAAAAAGAAGTAAATCAGAGAACCCTGTACGCACTGTGAAGCACGGTGATAGTAGCATCATGCTCCCGGGCTGATTTGCTGGTGGTGGTGCTGATATAGTAAACAAAGTGGAATAATGAGGAAAACCTCAAGTCTCCTTAACTTGGACACAGCTCAGTGATCCAACAGGACAATGATCCCAAACTGATTTTGGGATGGATAAAGCAGGCTAACATTAAGCTTCTTTAATGGCCTTCCCAACGTCCCGATATCAACCCTTTTGAACATTTGTGGATTACTCTTAAAAATTGGGAAACCAGCATATTTTAAATGAACTTCTTTTACCAAGAAGCGTGGTCAAATATCCAGCCAGAATTACGCCAACAGCTTGTTGATGGCTACCAAAAGGGTCTGGCTAAGGTGCAACTTGGTCAGGGACATTAAACTAAATATTAACAGGAATGTATGAATATATTTGAGCCTGTATGAATCCTTTCAACCCTGCATGGATTAGACAAAATCAAATAAATCCAAACTTGTACACCAAACTCTTGTTTTGTAAAATCTTTAAAGACAATTCAAAGAAATCATTGAAACCCCCAAGTTACCACGGCATTCAAGCTGATGAGTGAATGTGAACCTCTGACCACAGCTGTACGGTACCTACCTAGTTTGCACTAATTGAAGCCCTGAGGAACACATTCAGCTCCTCTCATGACCCAGCTGACTCGCTCTGCTGGTTAACGCTCTTTCAGCTTCTGGCAGCAGCAGGAGGAAACCTGGACGAATTAATGGGCCCAACGTCAAAAATTTTCTTCCTCTTCACTCTGTCCTCTGTGCATGTACGAGGGTTTCAACCAGACCCACAATTTAACTCGAAATGGGTTAGTGTGCCAATCAAAGAAGGCCGGCAAGCTTCCTGTGTTTTCCTCCAACTGGGCACAGATTTTGTGTGTGTGTGTGTGTGTGTCTGTGTGTTGCTCAGTGAGATCGAGCTGCTGGGAAATGTAGAAAAAGTGCAGGCTGGAGAACAAAGGAAGGGTACGTCTGGTGGGATTGGTGGTGTTGACGTCAAACAGTATGAGCTCATGATTGCAGCTCTCCATCTCTGATTTTCCTGTCTCGTTTCTGCTGTGTGCGCGCTTCGTTCTGTGGTTTCCATCCAGCGTTTGCCCTTCAGTGCTCGCTGTGATGCACTCAATTGCTACCTTTGATATTTAATAAATATGAATGCAAAACAGATCAAGGTAAATGTCTGGGCTTCTGCTTTTATTTTTAATTCTGAGAGCACGTGTGGAGTGAAAATGTAGACTTGTGGGAAATGTTATTAGATTTTTGGGTTGATAAGTCGGAGGGGATTTTATTTGTGTGCCACCGTTTTAACACCAACTGTCACATTGTTTCACTACAACGAGCACGGCTGTTAACTAAAACTGATAACGCGCAAAAATTATCAATCTTCTGAATGCAGCGATATAGGATTTTCACATTGAAACCATAGGTGTGTCTGCTTGACAGGATTTTTACAAAGCCTTGCGGCCTGTTTCTCCACTAATTGGAAGAATTTCATTTTGAGAAGAGTGAATTTACTCCCCCTTTTAAGAGGCTGATTGCTAAACTTTAGAGCAGATAATTATGTTACCATAGGTTTTGTTTTTTTAGTTGAGATATCAAATAAAGCACGACTAACGTTTGAGTGACGTCGAGTGTAAGAGCTGCCAGTCATTGTTGGACTTCTCCTTTGTTTACATTAAACAGGTAGCACAGATGAATGCGGACGCAGTGTCACTGCAGTGAGTCCGAACATCTGTCTGTGGCTGCGAACATGTTGGCGTGGGCCGTCTGTAGCGGGCCGAGTGTGCGTGGGCACACTGTAAAACCCGACTCGATGTCCGCGTGTGACAGGTGTTAATTATCAGTCTGCGGTTCCCTGACAGACGGACAGATGACAAACAATGAGGCGGCGGTGTTCGAGCTTGACGCTCGGCATGAAAATCATATCTGGACAATCAGGGGATGCGACAGCTTCTCCTGCTTACGTGTGAGATTTTTGTGACAAGACCCGATGTGAGCGGACACACACACACGAAGAACTGGTCGCTTGAATTTAAAAAACAGACGGCCCTCCGCTCGCCTTTGAAAAAGAGGGCTCATCTCAAGCACCACCATCCTGAGATAATATGAGGAGAGAAAACTTGCATTAAATCGTCTCAACTGACACTAAACACACTTGGCTTGATAAAATAAGATGCCACCTAATCACCGCAAACTAGTGGCTTAATCATACAAGTCGGTCTATAAAAAAAAAAATCAGTGGCTACTTGGTGATTGTGTTTAGTGTCGTAATATTCTTGAATCAACGGATCCTACCTCAGTTTTCTTCTCCAGTCAACATCAATATGCTTGGATACGTCGATAATCGTCAAGTCAGCAGTCTTACTCGTGATTGCAGTTGTGCGCACAGAGCTAGAAGATCTGTTTAAACTGTGTTATATAATAATTTTTTTTTATCAAAGTCTAAATTAATGATCTAATTGTTTGCAGTGCTGGATTTCTGATTTTTATGAGCTGTAAGCAGTAACCATCTTGATGAAAACAAGGAAAGGCTTGAAGTTTTTCACTTCAGGTGTCATGAATATCAGATATTAATATGGAATATGTGAAAGTCACACTGTTTAACTGATTAAGAACAGTTGCCTCAAGGTGCTTTGTGTTATAGGGTAAAGATTAGCACGAAAACCCTCCAATAGTTCATGAACGGACGAGTGAGCTGTTGGTGACAGTGGCACAGAAAAAACTCCCTTTTAACAGGAAGAAACCTCCAACAGAACCTTAATCAGGGATGGGCTGAAAGGAGAGAGAGCCATCTAATTATTCATAATTAGATACAGTAGTGGGGTATAAACACAAGCAGACTGAAAGGAAGGTCTAAATTTGACGAGATGTGCTATTAAACAGCGAATGGAGTGTGTCGAAATGATGCGTCGTGTGGACACGCATCATTAGATTAGCATGTTGGCGTGTGCCATTGGTTAATTTGGACTGAAGAGAGTATTTGGTCATGAAACTGACGAGCTGCAATGAAGGGGCGTCTGTGGCACACTGATGTTCATGAGGCATTGCAGTTAATGGGATATAAGCAGAAGAATTATGGAGTTATAACTAGGCCTGCAGGATTATGGCTAAAATAATATTTTCCACAAGTTTCATACAGAAGTAAATGTTTAACTTCAGGGGCGTTTGCACTGCTGGCTGGACAGAGCCCGTTGGAGGTGAACCGAGCCTTTGGTTAAAGCCGAGCAGATGCGTGAGACCTTGGTGGTTTCACGTGCCCCACTGTCGGGTGAGTCCTTGCAGTGGATGGGAGACGGCTGAAGATGGGGTTTCTTTGTGAACAGATGCGCGTGAACAGTGTCTTAGTCATTTAGGCTTACCTCATGGCCATGTTGTTGAGGCTTAAGGATGTCCTGTGATTTATTTATTTATTTCTTTTTAATGAAATAAAAATCAGATATTTTGTTTCTTTTCTGCCCGACACCTAAAATTTCTGTAGGAGTCACTGACGAGTTTTTAAGGCAGCTTGAAACATGTGACGACAGGAGAGATTCTGGATTTCTGGTTAGCCGTCTGCAGGAATTTGGTTCTTCCTCCCCGTCAGCCTGTCGCTCCATCAGCGGAGGGATTAGTGCGGTTTTGTACTTTTCAATGAATTCATCTTCTGGGTTTTTAAGTATTTAAGCACCGAGTTGGGGGATGAGGGTAATCTTGGGGAGACACTCACTCAATCCTCCGGGGAGATATGCCTCCCCTCATTAAGGGATCGTCAGTGGAGCGGACTGATAGCAGCGGGCAGAGAAGAGAGCTCAGACCAGAGGCAGCACGAATTTGGTGGAATTGACTGGAAGTGAAGCGAGGAGAAGATAAACCCCAAAATATTTTAAATGTTTTGGGCCGTTTTCCAGATTTTGATAGGAGAAGGGGGGGCTCTGATCAGGCAGATAGAAGGGTGGGATTAGGAGGCATGAATGGTTATTAAAAATTCAGCAGCTCGGGTGAGATTTAATTTAAAAAATGTTCAATTTTCACACCAGTTTTGTTCAAAGATGTATTATTTAACAGATTCCTGAAATGGGGGTTGGAAATGAACCAATAATTAACAGCTCTGATCACTGCAAATTGATAAATGTAACCTTACATGGATCTTGCAGCAGAGCGGCTCCTGTACCGCTCATTTTAGTGTCTGATCAGGGAAACTAACCACTTTTCGGTAAGAAATGATCGATTTATTAGGGAGCACATCAACATTTCATCCTGAAAGAGGATGTTAGAAGTAGGAAAAATGGACAAGCGTAAAGATTTGAGCATGTTTGACAAGAG
>NW_005187404.1:6347392-6348427 GCF_000239375.1 Pundamilia nyererei
TTTATTAGGGAGCACATCAACATTTCATCCTGAAAGAGGATGTTAGAAGTAGGAAAAATGGACAAGCGTAAAGATTTGAGCATGTTTGACAAGAGCCAAATTGTGGCTTGGGGATATATCAGAGCCCAAGCTGCAGCTGTTGTCGAGTATTCCCGGTCTGCAGTACCTATAAAAAGTGGCTCAAGGAAGGAACAATGGTGAACCAGTGATAGTGCCATGAGTGGTCAAGGCTCAGCGATGCAAATGGGGAGCAAAGTCTGATCCAACAGACGAGCTGCTGTAGCTCAAATTGCCAAAAAAGTTGATGCTTGTCCTGATAGAAAGGTGTCAGAACACAGAGACCTCACAGTTCGTTGCATATGGGGCTGCATGGCTGCAGAGAACACCTAGTATCAGGATGCACTATGGAAAGCAGGCGAGCCAACAGAGGCAGGGTGATCATTTGGGCAATGCTCTGCTGGGAAACATTTGGTCCTGCCATCCATGTGGATGTTATGTTGACATGCACCACCTATCTAAGCATTGTTGCAGACCATGTACACCTTTTCATGGAAACGGTACTCTCTGATAGCTGTGGCCTCTTTCAACAGGCTAATGCATTCTGCCACTAAAACAAAAAGGGGAGGTGTTTACTTGGCCTCCAAATTCCAGATTCAGTTAAGCATCTGTAGGATGCGCTGGACTAGCAAATAGGATCCATGGAAGCCCCACCGTGGAACTTGGAGAACTTAAAGGATCTGTTGCTGACATCTTGGTGCTGGATACCACAGCACATCTTCAGGGGTCGGGTTATAACGACACCAAAGCACAGTACGGCGACTTTTTTTTTTCCCCGTTAGGAAACGGCGAGCATGATGGCCATGTTAGCGCTTCACTCTGTCATCCAAATGTGGTCACTTCATGCTCCAGCCTAAGTGCTGAACTTGAGTCCTCAAACCAGTGGTTGGGGGCTTATGGAGTACATCCATCTTTCATATACAGTCTCTACAGAACTGTATGTAACTCTAACGACGGCGTGTTAGGCTTGTCTGATAT
>NW_005187404.1:6348447-6362458 GCF_000239375.1 Pundamilia nyererei
GGGGGCTTATGGAGTACATCCATCTTTCATATACAGTCTCTACAGAACTGTATGTAACTCTAACGACGGCGTGTTAGGCTTGTCTGATATATTGAGTTGCTTTAATTTTTTTCCACTTCTGATCTTGAGAGACAAAGGCACCTAAACTCCTTCCTTCCACTCACCTTTCCCTAGATGTTCTCTGCTAAACATAAGTGTTACATGCATTGTTTCATATCAGACTATCTGCAGAATTGCAAAATGAAACAAAACGCGCTCAGAGAAATTCATAAGCAGGTTATCTTTAAATTCACGGTGAGCTTCTTGTGACGCTCTTATTGCTGCTCTTGTGAGGACTCAAAAAAAACCCTAAAACTCATGACGTGAGAGAAGTTGCTGCTATTCAGCACAAAATATGTCCCAGTGCACTCAGATTGAAGCACCGTGAAGGTCGTGTGTGTGTGTGTGTGTGTGTGCTTTATTGCTGATCATGGAGCTTGCTGTCTGTCTCAGCACTAAACGCCTTCTCACCTCCACATTTTGACCTGAGCCAAGAACTTTACTGCCCTTCAGCACTTAAATTGTCTTTCTTTCTCCACCTCCTCTCCGCCTCGGTTAAGTCAAATGCAACCAAAACACGACTAGACTCCTCATCGGTCCTCCCGGTGCTGTTTTTATATGTCGTCTACTCTTCTCGTCACAACTTCTAAGCTCAGATTTGTCCCACGTCGCATCCCGTCGACCACGTTAACGGCGTAGGCACGCAACGGTGAACCTGTAAATCGCGGGCACGCTCACGCTGCTTCTGGCATCAGCCATTGCTCCAGCGTGGCCGGATTTGCGTGCTCTCCTCATCTGTTCAGTAGGTGGGGTTGCCATGGAGATGTGGCATTTGCAGTGCTGCTGATGGGAGTGATCGGTCTGCATTGCACACACACATATATAAAGAGCTAAAAATAGAGGGCTGGCTCCCTCTCTGAATATTGATCCTTATCTAATGATGCCTCAGAGGAGAAATGAAAAGGGGGCAGAATCTCTGTGCGCTGGACAGACGAGAGAAGCCGGCTTTCATTTTGGGAACGTGCGAGCGTTATGCTGATTTATCACTTCACCCTCATTAGCCGGGGCTGTTTTTAAAGTGCAGAGTTCTTCACTGGTTGGTCATCTGCAGTTGTGTTGCAGCTCAGAAGAAGCAGGTGTTGGCTTTCTGTGAGAGGTCAACAGCTGTTCACAACTGGACCATTAACCTTGTGTGTTCATTAGGTGTAGAGACACTGACTAAGATTGATGTGGGGCCGTGTGGGTGCATTGCGCCTCATCAGGGGTCTTTTGTCTTTGCTGCCACCTGAATGAAGATGCAGAGTTCTGTGAGAAGTGAAATAAGATGCATTTAGAAATATTTTAGTGGCATTTTCTGTTTTTATTAGACCCCTGACAGCAAAGAAACGACAGGAAACGAGAAGGAAAAGAAGCACCTAAAGGAAGCTGATTTTAGTAGAGCAGTGTGATGTTCATAGTTCAGCTGTGGGTTAACAAGTTGTTAGTGAAAATTAAAAACCATGAAATGATAAATGCATCTTCACCTCTTTGATAGTTTTGTGTGTTCTCTGCTAATGGAGCTAATAAAGGATGAACTGAAGGACTTTTCCTTAGTGTTTAGCCCCCGTGAAGAGCTTTTTATTAAGGCTCTTATAGTTCGGTCACTTCCCTCAGTTAGGAGCCTTCCTGAGTAAAATTAACCTATTTGACCGCACTCCTGGAGAACTGCACATCGAATAAAGGCCTGTCCAAGGTTCGCTCTTTTTTTGACTTGTCACGTTCCTATTTTGCCACATTTGATGGTGTCGAGTCAAAGGTTCTATAAATGACCACAGTTGACCAAAGTGCTGTACAAGTTGTACAATAATATACACTGTGTATAACAGTCACTAAACCAGCAGTAAATATACGATAAAGTTCAAAAGTTGGGACTCTTGCCTCATTGGCTCTTGCTCTCCTGTTGCTTCTTTTCCACTGGTACCCACACCACTCAGCTTGTCTCGGTCTTTGAAGTTGAGCCGAGATGGTAGTAGTGGAAAAGAGGCATAAGTCCAGTTAATACTACCTACTGGAAAACAGAACTCTTCTTCACTTCCTGTCATTTTCAAAGGAGATTATGTAGCCAGTGACAGAAATGTGAAGTGAAGGTTCACAGTGAACATAGATGGTGTTATTATTTTGTCATCCACACACAGTGGAGTCAAAAAGACTTCCATACTGCCACATTATGTTGCTCTCATCTCTGTTGGTCAGTTTAGTTAGTTGGAATAAAAGAGTTGCACACAGCCAGAGCATGTAGTTTTGTCGTGGTGCACTTCAGTGTGGGAGCTACTGGACCTCCCACACTTGGTCCAAGTCAGAGTCACAGAACCTATTTTTATGCATACATCCCGACTTGGTCCAGGTCTGCTGTGTACCTCTTTCTGAAGATGATGGTTTGTCAAATCTGTCATACTCCTGGTATTTTAAGTCTAAAATGAATCCTTTAGTGATGACTAAACGGTGCACATTCGGAGAACTCACAGGACCTTGCAGGATTTTCACCCACACTTAAACGCGGAGGTTTTCTGGTCATCCCCCTGACCTCTGACCTGTGAAAAGCCCAGGCTGGGATGGACTCTTTATTTAATGTGAGGACGTCAAAACTGAAATGCAAAACATTTCAGCCGTTTATGTGTAATTGAATCCTGAAAACGGCGACAATGAAAACACAATCAGCGGCTGCCTGCTTTTGAAGCCGCAGAGCCGTTTCCACCATCACTCGGTGCGTTTCTTCTGCTGGAATATGCTCACACCGACACTGCGAGGTGCCAGACGCTCGCATCGCGAGGATGCGTCTAATTGCATCTGCCGAGGTGCAAAAGAACTCTGCAAAGCTTTAATTACACCTATCTCGCCCACTCGTTTTGTCTGCCTGCTTGTGTGACAGCTGAAATCATTAAACACGGCGAGAAGGAGAAGACGGGCGAGCTGAACGACTGGGACCGAGAACTGGGAATAAAAAGTGGGAGGTCTGAGTTGTGTTGAAAATGTGAAACTCATTGTCATCAGCAGGGGATTGTGAGTTGATGGGCTGCTTATCTGCCTTTTGTTTCTCGTGCGCGAGCGTGTGTATAACGTGAAGTAATGCGGTTCAGTGCAGGGAGCTGCAGGAGGCCGGAGCAGCTGAAGGTTAATGAAGTGCTGTATTAAGAGCAGTTTGGTAAATTGCTGTCAGATGGGCCACGCGGTGAAATGAGAGGATCAGCAAGAAGCTAAATTGAAATTATCCTTAAAGGAAAATTGTAGTTTCTTTCAAGCTTGGCTTTATTTTCGGTCACCATTCCCACTGGTACTCACTGGAAGTGCTGTACTCACCAAATGCTGAGGAGAGGGCGGTGAGGAGCAGTTAACCACTTTTATTCAGGATTAAATGAAGGTGAAGAGCAGAAAGGTGGACCTGTTAAGCAGATTTCACCACCTAGCAACAGATGACGTATGTCAGATAAAGTCCGATTCCCACAGCTGCTCTGAGTTTGAAACGTTTTACTCATTTAGTCGCATTTCTGATTTTCTTCAGAGTGAATTTCAAAGAGCCGGAGGCGGTGCGAGCGCTGACCTGCACCCTGTTAAAGGAGGACTTTGGTTTGGCCATCGAGATCCCTCTGGAGCGACTCATACCCACCGTCCCCCTGCGCCTCAACTACATCCACTGGGTGGAGGACCTCATTGACGGCCAGAAACAGCCGCGCAGGGGCATCGACATCGGTACGGCCACCAGTTTCAGTCACCTTCAGCGCACGTGTGATGTGATAGTCTAGTTAAGCTGCTTTGATTGGTTTATAAGACGAGAAATCAGGCTTACTTAGTCACTTACTTAACTTAGTTCAAACATGGTCATTTGCACTTCCATCACTCACTGTCAGACTCAAAATATAAGGTCATCTGCACTGACCCAGTGTGTCAGACTTCACTCTAATGCATATGTGTTTCAGTTCTCACCAGTACCTGTACATCTGTGTAAAATGAACGTGCTTTTCCTTTAAATGCTGCAGCAAACCCCAGCAGCACATCTTTAAACATTAATAACCACAGACGGGGGGGATTTAAATGTTAATGCCGCTGCTCTGATTTTTTTCTTGATGTGGCTCGCCGCTCGGCACAGCACCTGAAATGTCAGTTGGCACTTCCAGCAAATGAGCCCAGTCATTCCCAGTTTTCCCAGCACTCGCCAGCCTGATCCCCAGTCACACGTCACTACTTGTTTTTCATTCTGTCGCTCAGAGAAAACAAGGTCTGACTTTAAATGTGTTTTCCTGCAGGTGTGCTTCTCCTCTGTAGTTCCTCAGGTCACTGATTGGTGACCCCGAACCTTTATGTGAGCCCACTGAAGCTGTCTGCTGCTGATGGATCACCACTGGGTGTTTCCTTTTCTAACCGAGGCCATCTCAACTGAATTATGTGGCTTTGGTTCTTGTTAGATGGGAATAATTTAATAATAGCTGCTGGATTTGACATTTATTGACCATTATGTCCACCAAGTCTAAGATAATTCTTTAGAAACGCATCATGTCACACTTTGGGACCTCCTTCCTTCAAGACAACAAAAACACTGCGGCACATTTTCATATTGTTCAGTGACAGCTATGATCAGTCATCATTGTGAACACATACATCACTGTCAGGCTGCCAGTAACGTACGTGTGTGTGTGTGTTTCATCAGGCACTGGGGCGTCCTGTATCTACCCCTTACTGGGAGCCACAATGAACGGCTGGTACTTCCTCGCCACAGAGGTGGACGACATCTGCTTTGACTATGCTACCAAAAACGTGGAGCAGAACAACCTGTCCGACCTGGTCAAAGGTGCGTTTGATCTACTCAATGTGAAGGTGACTTCATCTTCAGATATTAGACTACTACGCTGGAACTCTCATACACTGTCTCAGAGATGATGTTTTATGTGTGAGCTGCAGCACTGAGGATGAATTCCAGGATACTGTGATTACTAAGAAGTGGATTAATATGACAGCAGGAAGAAGTCAGCTACCATTAGCCACCACAAGCTACTGGTCACGTCAGGTCAGCGTGACTTTGGAAATAAAAACAAAACCATTTTGCACAAATGTTCAGTTGGATGAAGGTTGATCCCACTTTTCTGGTCATAATTCATGTGATAGTGATGAAAAGGTTTAAACATCAGATATCATCAAAGGTCCAGTCTGACTTGAATGATGTGTAATTCGGAACATCTTGGATTTCACCTTCTACCTGTGGGTCTGATACAGCCTGGAGACAGATTGGTTTGTTAGATGATGAGGTTTGCAGGGCCAGTGGGTAGTTTTTCGGGGGCTTCTGGTGAAGCCGGTGAATATCGATGCAGAGACTTCCTGTGCGTCTAGTGGTCATTGTTTATGATTGTAGATGATGCCGCTATAGCGGCTCTGACCAGCAAAAAATTAAGAAGCTTATGTAGGTTGCATGGTGCAGGCTTGTTCTGGCAGATCCCACAGATGTTCCACCGGGTCCTCTGGAGTTTGGAGAGCAGGTTTGTTGTATTGCTTGTGCTGTTCCTGAGCAATTTTTGCAGTGTGCTGATGTCCTGCTCGGAGAGGCCACTGCCATGAAAGGTATACGTGGTTTGTTCCAGCAGGAAACAGATATTTTCATCAGTCCTATTTTTAATGCTGTGGCTGCTTTGTGCAATTTGATCACTGATTGTTGGTGTAAATATTTCAGCAAGTCCTGTCAAAATCTCGATATCCTGCCTTGAAAATGCTTTGTTTCCTGTTGTAGTAAATAGGATGTCTTTTTGTGACACTTAGCCGGACAAAACAGGGACGTCTCGCTGGAAGAGTGTCGTATTTAGCCTGAGCTGAGACTAAACTTGTCTCTGCTCAGCAAATCTGTGGCTGACAGGAGTGCAGCACACAGTGACTCGGGTCCCATTTTGTATTGACAGTCATACATTTTATTCAGCTTTTACACGCTTGTCTCACATTAGTGTTTATTTATTTATTTTACCTTCCTCAGTCGTCAAAGTTCCTCAGAAGACTTTACTGATGGATGCCTTGAAAGAAGAGACAGAAATGGTGTACGACTTCTGCATGTGCAACCCTCCATTTTTCGCCAACCAGCTGGAAGCAAAGGTAAAAGTTCACGTTTAAAAGTAGTTTAAATTCTGGAGCGTTGTCTGCTTTGACCTTGAAGTTTCTGACTCATTGACAGTAAATGCACTCGTATACTGACCGGAGAGGCTCCAGCACCAAACACAGTGTGTTTACGTTTTAGTAACAGGGCTCTAATAGGATTTTATTGTAATCTCTGTCTGTCTTGCTGCCCTCTCCAGGGGGTAAACTCCAGAAACTCACGCCGACCTCCTCCCAGTTCAGTGAACACAGGCGGGGTGACAGAGATCATGGCAGAGGGCGGAGAACTGGAGTTTGTCAAGAGGATCATTCATGACAGCCTGCAGCTCAAGAAGCGCCTTAGGTGAGGAAAGAGGACTGTTTTCTTCTTTTCTTTTCTTTTTAAAGGTTGCACACGTATTTGTGTGTGTAAAAACACAAACGTCATTACAACACAGCCACATATTTAAATTGGCGGGTGGATGTAGATGAGTGCTGCACTTGTAGTTGCTCTGGAGAGGCTTGGAGAGCTTTAAATGGCTGCAGTGAAGGGGAGACTCGGAGAGGTGAAATGGGCAGATGGGCTGCTGCACATTGATGGAGCTGTCACCCACAGTTGCTTTAATGATTTTGGCACACGTTGACTCTGTGCTGTATCCGGGAGCCCACAGGGAACAGCTGTGTTTGGGAGGGTGAGGGTGGAGGGGTCGGATAGATGGGTGGGGGTGTCTCAGGCGGCCCTCGCTTTACCCTCCCTCGTTACGGGGCTGTCACCGAGGCAGCCGAGCGAGACCCGGGCAGAGGGAGCTGCAGAGTGGTGCTATTAAAACTGATTAGACGTGTCACACCTGCTACACGGAGCACTGTGTGTGTGTGTGTGTTTGCAGAGTGGAAAGATGAGCACTCTTGAGTGGGACTGAAGTTAACACCTAGTTGCTCTTGTGTGGCAGTGTTACACTAAAAGTCAGAGCGAGCCGGGTTTCATTTCGCAGGTTTGAAGCTCCGGCCAAACCAACCGGAGCCGACTGTCACTCCCAAAACCACGCTGGGACACGAGAGCCTCCAGGTGTCCATGGAAACACTGCCAGCCTTTTCCGATTGGTCCTTCGAGACGCCCCCATTGCCCCGCTCTGCTCCTCTTTCCTTTCTTTTCACCAGAGGGTAATTACTGTCAGATAAGGAGAGTTTAACTTTCAGCCAAATATCCAAAAGTGCGGTTAGATTTGAGGTAATGCTCCTAATTCATCACGCCATTGATATGAAAATTACCGTCTCTGGTAATAAGACAGTAATCACGTGCGAGTGCTTCAGAAGAGAAAAGACTGAAAGTGGAGGCTGATGCAGCTGCGCTCTTCTCGAAGAGGCTGCTGGTGGTGCATTCGGGGATCTCTCCTGGGCGTTGCTCCCCACTGTGCTCAAAATTGGTGAACATCTGTGAATATTAGAGCTGTTAAATATTTCATCGTGTCACCTGAGGCTGACGGGCTGCTCCTCAATACCCCTTCAGCCCTGGCTGTCCTCATGCCTCTTTAACATGATTACATGTCAGTGTCCTTACTGATTGTCAGTCACAAGTTAAATAATGTGTCAGATTTAATTTTATTTGGGTGTTACAGGAGCTTTTTAGCCAACTACAGTCAGGAGGCAGGTTTGACACAGTTGAAGTCAGAGCTTTAGGAAACTGCATCTATGTACATGTCTATTAAAAGCTTTCTATATTATAATGAAATAATAATAATTATTATAATAATAAGGAAAGTAAGACTAAAAGATGTTGAGATGGTTGAATGGTTCACAAATTGCTAGTATCTTACTATAGTGATCATAGAGTATTTATGTATGTCTGTATGAACTCCTCCTTAATGGGGGAGCCAGTCACAAAACCTACGTACGCAACTTAACGGTGTCCAGAATTTCTATTTTTTTGTGTGTGACTACCACATTACGCTATTCCAAGTAAATGTCAAACCCAAGGTTCGCAGTTTTAGGTTTTGCTTTCAAATTGAACAGGTTTCTCAAATAAGATGAATACATGTAATAAATACAGGAGGGAAACAAAATAGCACCACAGGCATGGCAAAAAACGCTTGTAGGGAGGGTTTGTCCTAGTGTTTGTAATGTAGATAGGAGCCATGTAAGGCTGTAAAAGTCATTAATAAAACTTTCAAATGAATTGAATGTTACATCTGACAGGTAGCCAGTGTACTGGTCTTTTTATTCAAATCCTGGGACTTTTTTTTAATGAGCTGGCTTTTTTTTAAGTTGATGGACTTTTGGCTGGGACCCAAGCAGTAGGGCTGCACGATTAATCGTTAGAAAATCGCGATCTCGATTCATACTTATGTGCGATCTCATTTCCAAATGACAACGATTTAAAAAAAAGAAAAAGAAAAAAAAGACGACGACGACTGTACCGCATTTTGATCCGGGACGTACTCTGCATGAAAACAAGCGCTCACTCTTCCTGCTCAACAAATGACAAGGGCGGAGCCTTATACCACGTGATACAGAAGCTGTGCCGTGTGATGCTAAAATTAGCAGGGAAAAAACAACGGAGAGCACGTCAGGGATGACGAGAAAGTGACAGGAGAAAATCCATCCTGGGTCAACCACCCAAACATCAATAACGGGAACCTTATACAGCGCTTCCCTATACACGTCGAACTCCCGCAGGCACAAAGAAATTACGGAGGCTATCACTTATCACCTGACCAATGATATGGCTCCCATCAACACTGTGCAAAACGAGGGATTTAGGAAAATGATCAACACCCTAGACAAACGCCACACAGTGACGTCCCGCAACTATTTTTCTATTGTTGCGCTACCTGCTCTATACACGCAGCGTCGAGCAACGGTGGAGACATAATTTCAAGCAGTACAACATTTTGCGGCAAAAACAAAACGTGAGACATTTGTTGTTTTTATGTTTATTTATTGTTTTTATGTTCAGTCTCAACTGTTACGAAGTTGATGTGCAGTTAATAAGTGCAATAAATATTTATACTGGAAAAGAAAATCGTGAGAGAATCGTGATCTCAATTCTAAGCCAAAAAATCGTGTTTCTCATTTTATGCAAAATCGTGCAGCCCTACCAAGCAGTGAACATTGCAGCAGTCCATGAAGGAGTGGGTGAATTTTACGAGCTCTGTTACAGATAGAAAATGATTGACTTCTCCAACATTTCTTATGTCTGATTTGTACAAATCTGTAGAGCCCACGATTTAGCCTACGTAACTGGGTGACAGCATTGCCAGTAATAAAACCTGTATGGGTTGCGTCGATTACTACGTCAAGTTGAATTTCTAGTAAGGTGTGCATCAGGTTGAAATGTAGGAAGTTTTTACAGTCCTGTGAATAACTTGGCACCTCCTTACTGCTTCCATAGGAATTAAGAGGTTAAGTAGCAGCCAGGTACAGATTATCAACTGCAGTTGGTAAAGTAATCATCCACAAATCTAAGCGCCTCTATAAAAGCTGAAGTTTTGGCAGTTTGCTGGTTTGGAACAATAGTCTGCTCCAGTTTTTAAGAGCTGAGGCGATAAAATGAAACCCTGATGATGACCCTAACCCTAATAAAAACATCACACACACATGTTTTGACTACCTCTGTCAAATTGACCAGCCGTCCTTCCAGGCTGACTCCCCGATGTGTTTCTTTCCTCCGCCTGCCCCAGCTGGATGTTGCTGCTCATTGATCAAGTCCAACCTCACGTCTTTATCACACAGCAGTGATTATTGATCAGGCGTCCACCACGGGATGACTTCAAAGCAGTTTTTCCTCTGCTGCAGGATGTTTTTCTGCCTCTCGTATTTTACTTTGTGTCGCTCCCCTGAGCACTCCCCCTCTCCTCATTTGATCTGTGCTCGAGGGTTCACGCCCGGCTGTTGGCCACTAACACCTCCAACAGACACAGTTTGGTTAATATGGATTCTCCTTTCTGCAGGTGGTACAGCTGCATGTTGGGAAAGAAGTGCAGCCTGGCACCTTTGAAAGAGGAGCTGAGGAAGCAAGGGGTGAGTAGCCAGCGAGACCCAGAACAAAGAGAAATTTACGAATACATGCGCAAACACGGTAATCAGTGAGAGTTACAAAGCAGGCACAGCTTTGATCTCAGTTTGTTCATGCAGAGACACGATGCTTCTTGCAGGGCTTGTTAAAACAATCTTTGCCACACCCCCGTCGCCCAAGCTACCTTTCTCCTATGTATTGATGTTTAAAGGAGGCAATCACCAGCACCAGCTGAGCACGCTCACAAACGAGCCATGAATGAGCTGATTTCTGTTTGCTGTGCATGACTGAATCACACGCCTCTCAGTAGCTAACATGCATTAGCGTCATTAGCCTGACTAATAGCCCAGCACATGACTCCTGACTGCTGCGGGCCTGCAGTACCGCGCCAATCTCACAGACCGCCCGGCCCCCGCCCCGCACCTGCCACCCCTCAACCCTCCTCCAGGGTGTCGCTGCTCATCAGAGTGAGTGCAGCGTTGGCTAACATCCAGGAAGAAGGCTTCATTCTGAAGCGTGTGTAAAAAGAAACCTGCGCTTGTTAATATGCTAATGCTTTCATCACCAATTACTTGAGTCATTCTCCAGCGTGTCCTCAGTTTTCTTTGTGTTTTTAATTTAGCAAATGTGACTCATAAAAACTCATCTCACCCTCAGAGCTGTCTGACATATAAGATAAGTGACTTCCTCTTATTTTCTGAGAAAACCCCGACAGCAACAAAGTGGATTCCCACATCCTCCTTATGTTCTCACATACTGTCAGAGACGTGAAGCCAAAGGTCACACTGGCAAAACATCACACTGTCAGATTCAGTCACTGCTTTCTAGAAAGACTAAATTCCTAAATTGTTAGTTTTGATCGCAGATACTGCACACACCAATCAGTCACAGCTGCCAATCAGCACAGAAACTCCAAATGTTTTTATAATGATGGGTTTTGTTTTAAACAAAATATTGAATCGGTGCTATGGGAAGGATTTTATTTGGATAAAATAACTGAATACTGATAGTGAGACGGATACGTGTAGATATAAAATGACAAGCCTCTGTTGCAGGAAAATATTTGAAGTTTGGATTTTTCTGTATTTAGCCATAAATGATCATCAGATTTTCACCTAAGAGTGTTTTCACACCTGCACTCTTTATTCCATTTAAAATCATTTTACTCCTCCCTGCGATTCGGTGTAATTCAGCGATGGTACACAAACATTTTTATTTTAAAATGTTTCTTTTTTCACATCTAGTTCCAATTTTTAGTTTAAATTAACTATCATAAATTTTGTTTGTAGAGATGTATTTTGCGTGACTTGGACTTTTTCTCTTTCCAACAAATATTTTACATGTGATCAGTTTCTGTGGTGTATTTTCTTTATGAATTTATCGTTTTGATGATCTCAGGTACAGCCTGGTCGCCAGAGTACTGCAGTGTTTTCATGCTGTGCACTTGTTAACTCCAGACTCCTCTCTGTTTTTGCTCAGGTGCCTAAAGTGACCCACACTGAGTTTTGCCAGGGGCGGACCATGCGGTGGGCACTGGCTTGGAGTTTCTATGACGACGTGGTTGTTCCGGTGAGTTTGTACAGATTTATTGTTGTTGTTGTTGTTAAATGTCAGTAACAGAGGATTACCAGGATCAGGATTACATATAAAAGCAGGTTACCTGCTCAGCTCTGAGGAGCACATTTTGCTCTGCTGCTGGATGTTTCCAAACCCTCTCCTCAATAATGCACCACCTCTGTCCCTCTCCAGACTGGATCCTCTTTCCCTGCAGCCTCGTTCCATTATGTGCACTTACTCCGTCCTCTGGGGAGATGTTTATGTGATTTCTAACATGCTGTAGCCAGGCAACAGTCGCCAGGGCAGAATTGTGCGCGCACACTGTACCGCAGGCGTGTCTGGATTAGAGGGTGAGAGTTGGAGTTAAACAGACATGAAAGCATTGCAGAGAGAGATCTGGAAATGATGCTGCAGTGCTGATGAAGTCAATCAAACACATAAATGCAGGTGAAGCAGAGGGCTGTTTGGTGGACTGTTTCTGTTTTTCAGCAAAAAAGCAGTTGAGCAGAATGATTGGCCTAATTTTTCTCCAGCTACCATCCTCCACGTTCACACTGCTCCAAATCATCAACAGGCAGAGCCCCTCGAGCACATGTGGGGTTACGTGGCAGAAGTTCACGGTCAAACGCCCAATTCTGCCTGCATGAACCTTTCTATGGTCATCTGGTTTATGTATATAAGCATGGGAGAGCGCATTAATGTTAAATGTAGACTAAAACATATGTGACATATATGATCTGTGACCTACTTAACCTCATTATTACCCGTGGTGACTTAATTCATGTCTGGTGTAACCAGAAATGTTTGCAGTACAGTTATTGAAGTAGTGGAAACCTCAGGATTCTAATCCAGGAAGAAATAGATTTTTGGTCAATTTTATTTATTTATTGTTTTTGCATGTCATTTTCATTTGGTTCCCTCATTTGGAAATAGCTTCAGTCTAAAAAACAAGATAGGAGACGTGTTTATGTTTTTTAAACACTTGGATCTGTATGATGTCAGTGAGAGCTTCTTCCTCTTCTGCACTGTGATCATCTTCCATCTCACCCTCTAACATCCTCCTGTCACACCAACCCTGTGCATGTCCTTAATCCCGACATCCATGAATCTTCTCTGAGGTCTTCGTCTTTACCTCCTCCATTTTCATCATCCTTTGTCCAGTATATCCACTATTCCTCCTCTGCACATCTCCGAACCCTCTCAACCATGCTTGTCTAACTTTGTCTCCACACTGCTCCACCTAAGCTGTCCCTCTGATGTATTCATTACTATTCCTGTCCATTCTGGTCAGTCTTCAGCTCAGCCTCCTGTCTTTTTGTGCACACATCTCAGCAGGTCTCACTGCCATCCTGTAACCCTTCCCTTTTACTCTTGTCACAAATTACCTCCGACACTTGTCTCCACCCTCCCCACTCTTCTTCACCTCTGTTGCTCTGAATAGTTGATCCCAGGTATTCGAACTCATCTACTTTTACTATCTCTACTCCTTGCAGCTTCATGGCTACACCCGTCTCCCCCACCATCAGTGACACTCTCTCTGTGTGATGCCACTGACTGCAGATATCATTAATATGGTCAACTCAGAAACATAGCACTGACCTTTTAGCAAAGCAGCCCCACTTCCCTTTTCAGACCTACTATTTGTGAGGTTCAGCCAGTCAGGAGAAAACTAGAAACAGACCAAGGATGGAACTGAAAGGCTAAACCGAGGCTCAGTATAAAGGATTATTTTCATCTGTGAATAATGCAAAGCTACTCTACTAGATTAGAGTACTATGGAGTTGGAATCAAGTGTAATGAGTCCCCTTTAAACAGTTTGGTTATTTTCTAATTTATCCTTTTGACTCTGGAAACTAGCCGTGGCTGTTTGATTGGAGCGTCAGCTTGATCCCAGTCTTTTTAGCTTTTCACTGAGTTTTGTCTTCCTCCTGTAGTCCGATACAACCAAAGACCGCATAGACAACCCTTCCCTCGTTTGTTTTTTCCAACACAACACAAATCCACACTGTTTTCAACATATGAAATAATACGAGCTGTTGTTATTTTTAGATTCAATCGTATTACAGAGAGAGGACAAAATGCAGGGGATGTAGTGAATTGAAAGGAAACTACATTAGATAGAAAGACCTTTCGAATGCAGACAAAAGAGGAGGAAGCACATCCAGCACAGGCCGACAGAATAAAAGGACCTGTAGACAGAGAAGACTGCCAGGCTTTATCTAAGCCCTGAGGCCCACTGTTGCTCATACAAGCCTGTAGCAGCAGCAGGAGGAGGAGGGATCAGGAGTCCAGAATCCAAGCTGGGGTTTGGGGACCTGA
>NW_005187404.1:6362625-6404155 GCF_000239375.1 Pundamilia nyererei
TTTTCATGGACTCAGGAGGTGAAGATTGATGATTGAACATCATTATATGTGGAGAGAACAGCTCTTGTTGGACTCTTGTTGGTTTTAACCATCTCTAATTTTAAAAATCGGGCAGGTGTGTGTGTGTGTGTGTGTGAGAGAGAGAGAGGGCATGCAGTGAGGTTGTAGTGGGTAAGTGGGATTAATAATGGAGTGAAAGAGCAGCGGAATCAGAGGAGGATGGGATTCAGTTGAGAGGTGTGTATGTAAACTCTAAATGTGGGTTTTGCTAAGTCTGTTTGTCTGTGCGCGTGTGTGCGAGATTCTGTGTCAAGGATGCTCGGTTATGAACAGACAGGTTTGGCTTGATGGATTTTATTGATTTCCTTGCACAATGAGCTGCAGAGCGTGCAGAAAAGAGGGAGAGACGTCTGAGGCAAACAATAAGAAATAAAAGCAGCAGCCAGACAAGGCAGCGCTCATTGTCAACCCATTAATTACACGTGTCCATCTCCTCTAAATATGCATCTAAAAGCACCGTCATTTTAACTAAAAATCAATAGATGATTGAGACAGGGAGTGAGCACCAACTCTGCTCTTCTTCTTGAATGTGCAGCAAATTCGGCGATTATCACTGAGGAACTGTAAATGATGAAACATCACTAACAGGCAACAATAAAAATCTTCAGTGACTCTGAGAGTAACTGAAACTTGACAGCAGGCGAGTGCAGCAGAGTGAAGGTCACCCTCTGCTCCTTCCCTCAGCTGTTTGTAGGTCAGTCGGCCATGCTGTCTGCTGCCTCACTACTGCCGCAGACCCCCGCTGTCTCCCCGCTTTAAGCCAGCCTGCAGTGAGTGTAGCGATCACAGGTCGGCTGCAGTATGATGCAGAGTCTCAGTACTCCGACACAGTTGGGTGATGATCTACATCGCCATTATAGCCTGACATTAAAGGGAATTAAAAAGTTACGTTTGATTTATTGCAGGCTCAGGTGCAGCTTGCATGATTTGAGCGCCCTCTTGTGGCACTCTGCATTTATTTTTTTCTCTTTAGATTTGTTTTTGATGCACAGATATAACTGCATCATTTTACTCATGCCATTCATTTTATGTAGTATTTTTAATGGGCGACTGCTGGGGAATGCTCCAACCCTCTCCGCGAGATCGTTTTAGGCCTAAAATGAGCAAAAACTGTATCTGAGAGGTTAAAGAGTAAGGACGAGAGAGTACAAAATGTGAGGAAGTGTTCAGCAGATTTTAGTGTTGGTAGCAGGACACTGCAGCTACTCTGAAGGCCAAAGGAAAAAGACTCAATCCAGTAAAATGTCAGTTTTCCTCCTCAAAGGTCAACTGTCTGAATGCAGCACAGATGTTGATCCTTTTAAAATTTAATGCCGACTACAAGTCGCACTGTGATACGGAGCTACTTAACTTTGACATCCAGTTTGGTCTACAATATGCAGACCAGGGGTGGGTGACTCCAGACCTCAGGGGCCGGTGTCCTGCAGGTTTCAGATATCACCCTGGGTCAACACCCTGAATCAAATGTTTAGTTCATTACCAGGCCTCTGGAGAACTTCAAAACATGTTGAGAAGGTCATTTAGCCATTTAAATCAATTGTGTTGGATAAAGGACACATCTAAAACCTAGAGGACACTGGCCCTCGAGGCCTGGAGTTCCTCCACACCTGATGTAGACTTTTGCATGATATTTCCTTGCATGTCCCCCTCAATGCTGTTATAACACAGTTATTGTCTGCATATTCATGAAATGACATTTTCCTGTAGTTGCAGAAAGAAGTGCGTTACTATTAGTGCGTTCTTGATTGAAGACTTTACAGATGTCTGAGTTTGCCAAAAGGATTTGAAACAGCTCACACTGTGTAAACACTGCCCCCTGCTGGCAGCTGTGCTCTGAACTCATACAGTTCATTGTCTCTTATTACTAGGGATGGGTATCGTTTAGGTTTCATCCGATACTTTTGAAACGGTGCCGGTGCTTAAAGAATGGAGAACACAAACTTTGTCCAAAAACCTCTTATGCTTTTATTTTTAGCAGTCTTTTTTTTTTATGGTGACTCCACCGTTGAAAATGGATGGAGATCTTTGACTATAAATTTTGTCACTGCCCTATGAATTTTGTCCACTTTTTCTTCGGTCATTTTAGGCTTTCTGGCCAGGGTGAAGGGAGTATCTGCCATCAAACAAGAAGACAGCCGCATGTAACTACGACGATGTTTGCTAGTTCACCTTACATGCATTAATGTAATAACGTGGTTAGCCTACTCAACGTAAATGACACACGAACAACATTAAGCTACTCACGCAGAGAAGAACGGCGGTGTTGCCTCCTTTGCACAGTATCACCTTAAAGCACTTGTTGCAGGCTGCTGAGTTTGCATCTTTTGCTGTGAAGTACAGCCAGACTTTTGACCGCTTTGCCTTGGGCGTTTTTAATCTGTAGCTCTGCTCTAAAAGAACGTACGTAGTGGGCCCGCCTACTGTCCTTGGAAAGGTAAAATGATTGGCTAGAATCCAAAGTGTATGACATCTCAGGAAAAAAAAAAGCACCGAAATGTGCGCTGCTTTTCGGTCTGGTTACTACCGTTTATGTCAGAACCGATGCCATAATGGCACCGGATACCGGTACCCATCCCTACTTATTACTGTGTGGATTTGAGTATCCTCAAATCTGGTTCCCCTGTCCTCAGTAATATCCAGTACAGCTTGCTGTCTAATGGTGTCTGACTGGCTTTGTATGATCTCAGTCCCCTCCCAGTAAGAAGTGTAAACTGGAGAAGGCCCGGAAGCCGCTGTCGTTCACAATGCCGGAGGCGGGACTGAAGGAGCTCCAAGCCAAGGCCTCGGCTTTAGGCTGCACGTGCCGCAGCCCTGTGGACAGCCTCACCGTTCTGGTCGAGAAGACGCTCAGTGAGCTGCGGGTGAGCTTCACTACTGAACATTGTTTTATGTATAATAGATTTCACTGAAGTTTTGACTGCACTGGCCAACTGTCTCACGTGTGCGGCTCTGCAGGTGCTGCACAAACGTGTGCCTTGCAAAAAGGAGGAGCAGAGCCTCTTTCTGACAGCTGTGGAGAACACCTGGATCCACGGGCGTCAGAAGAGACGTGAACAGACACGTCAGCTGCGAGAGCTCCCCAGGGCGCCACACTGTGCCGGAACCACTTCACAAACCACCGTGACCGCAGGTGCTCCAGAAACATGCCCGACCTCCCAAAACCAACTGACCACCGCAGAAAACAGCAGCAGCCAGAACGAGAACGCTGAGAGCAAAAGCACGCCTGCAGACAAGCCGGGTAAAGAAGTCACAGAGAGCATGACTGGGGAACAAAAAGAGGCCCCAGAAAAAGTAACAGGCGAGGATGTGGACATGGAGTCCTCTACCTGCACAGGGCAGGAAGCAGACCTGAAGGAAACACCTGCTGCAGCGAGCGAGCCGCCCTCGAAACAACCCGTGAGCCCCAGCACTGTCAAACACTTCTTGTTTAAGTGTCTGCTGAACGTGATCCAGGAGCAGAGTGACGTAGTGATCGAGATGCACTGGGTGGAGGGTCTGAACAGAGACCTGATGAACCAGCTGTGCACTTACCTGAAGAACACACTTTTAAAGACTGTCGCAAAGTCCTGATCAGCAAGTCGAGATCTTTTCTTCTCAAAAATTAAAAGCTTTATTTTTTAGACATGATTAATGTTAGGCTGTGTGTTGGGAAGTTTATTTTGTATAGCTTCTGAAAGGCAATTCTGTATTGGCTGTTTCTTTTAATTCACTTTTAAGATTTTGTATTCTAGAGGCAAAAGTCTCCTAAAAAAAAAAAAAATCCAAATCACCTGTTTTAATTAAAATACTTATTAATATACTATACTTCATGTCAACCGTACAACAAACAAACCATCATACATAACAAGAATTTCTATCGCAACAAAAGTAAGGAGACACCACCTTGTAGCGCTCGTCACCAATTGAGCTTTACAAGTTAATTGTATTGAGCTGGAATCTTCAGGGAAATTACTCCGAACACTCCAACCAATGATTCATTTGGCCTTGCCAATAGCTGATATACTCATGGAATCACCCAACACTGCATATTGTGTTATAAATTGCAAAAATATTTGGAATAAATTTACATTTTTATACAGATTTTTTTCCCTTTCCCATTTTTACTGAATTCTCTTTAATTGTGTAGTACCTGTAAATATCCACAAGAGGGCAGCGTCAGCTTGTCCTGTGCGTTATGATCCGTTGTACTCGTTGATCTTTAATTGTTCCTTTGTTAGAGATTGTATTTTAGACTCACTGTCGCTCCAGTTTGGCAAAACTGTTTTAAATAGACCCACAGACCGTGTAATTCAGGAAGTTCCTGGAGCCCCTCGGTCTTTCCTGGAGAGCCTTTGGTATTATTACTCTGCTGTACCCGGCTGACTTCCTCAACAGCATCGAGTGAATAACAGGAAAACATTCCCAAAATATGCAGGGCCACGTGTACGTATGTGCACATTTTCTGTTGTCATAAGCAGAAACGCGGTTCCTGCTCGTACGACGTGTCCTGCGGTCACGGCCGGACTTTGACTCCGGCGACGCATGAGTCATGTGATATCTGCTGAATAAAGGGCAACAACATTAGAAGCTGGCATTTTGTTCTTTTGTTTTTGGTCCGCTGATACAACATCTTTAAAGATTTTTAATATGCTTAAAAACTTCCAGTAACTCTCTCACTGTTATTTATGTTGCTGTCATAAAGATGACGTTTCCTTTTTCTGCAAACCTTGAAGGCTTAGAAATCAGTCTGGATATTGGTGGTGTGACTGGAGTTATTACCCTAATAAATCAAAAAGACCTGAAGTGACTGGCTAATCATTTCGAAGTTATTTATAAGTCCAGCATTTAATTTGCTGCCTCCAGCCACTAAAATAGTTTAATTTATTGCTTTTTCTTTCCCTCTTTACTATAAAAAAGTACATTTGGGTGGACAAAATCACCATAGAGTTAGAGGGAAGTGTATTGTCATTAATCCTTATTCTGACATAATAGCAGTCAATGATGAAAGTGAAACTGAGCTGTGGCCTTACATTAAGCCAAAATGTGCTGCTTCGCTATGGTTTTATTGTTTAACAACTACAGATATGGCTTCAGTAATAACACTGATTAGAGCAGGGATGACAAGCTCTTTTTATAGCCATATCTTTAGTGGGACGGACCAGTGAAACTGCCCTTCAGTGTCAACTAGTTTAATCCTTGAGATATCCTAATTTAAAAAACCAAGTGAAGTTTCAACAGTATTTCTCAGTTTTTCCCGCATGATGAAGAAACCTTGCAACAAGAGTCTTTGGGCTTAAATTTTATGTGTAAACAAATGTGTAAAATTCTGGTAACATCACAAAAATGTCCAGTGAACCCACTATAAAAAACAACAAAACAACATATATTTCTATAGTGAAAAAAGCGGGAGGTTTTCTGCCACTTGATTATTTATCTACTACTTAATTACTTTAGTGTAGTATGAATCACCATGGGGAAGCTGTGAAACATGTAAATGCAGTAAAAAGTCCAAAAATGTATGCCCTCCTTCATGACCAGTGGGCCAAACTTAAATGTTGGCAGTCTGATTGTGACCCCTGAGCCTTATGTTTGACAGGGGTTAAAGAGTGGAAGTAATCTTTAGATGTAGGAACCAATCATAGTATAGAAACACTTACACATGAACAGAAATGTAAAAGTAAAATAAGACATTATACAGACAGACAGGATTATATTATTTATGTACACAGAGGTGTTATGATGCAACTGTTGGAACTAGCACTTGCAGTTATTAGATGCAGGGCTCAGTCTACCCCGTGACTGCTTGGTTTTTTGCTTGGTTTTTACTTTTAAAGTGCCCGTACGCCTGATGCACGCTCGTAAACTCCCAGCATGTGACCCTGACGTGCCAAACAAAGCACGCTGACTGTTCTCCGCGCTGATTGGCTGGTGGACACAGCGCCAATAAGATGTAAATTTACCGCAGTCAAGCAAACTGTCGACCTTTCGTTCACACAGAACAACTACGCGGTGACAACTTGTAGTCATCGGTTAGTCAAACATCAAGCCGCGAGAGGGCGGCACGTGAGACACTTAACAGAACAAGCCGCCGTTATAAGCGGCAACATTTTTGATACATTTTCTGCGTGTGGCGGACGTGACTCGTGAAGAGAGCTCCACGAGACCGAAATCACCCGAACCCCGCTCCGTGTTTTCCCGTCGCTTCCCTCGTATGCACGCGGTGAGGGAGGGCGTTTGTCTGTGGGCGGTTACAAACGCTGCGTGATTCACAAACCTTATTTGTTCGTACTACTTTGAGCGCCATCTTGTTTGTAACTCTTCTACGTAAGTGGTAGAGTTTCTACTGAGGGGGGTATCGGATTACCCTCTTTTTTTTCCTCCTTCCTCCCCCCTACCCCACCCTCAGCTTCAGACCGGGAACCTCTCCCTGTGGCAGGCTATACGCACAGGCGCGTCTGCTTTACAGCCTTTTCTCCGAAAAAAAGTATTTTCAAGCGGACAGAAATGAGCATCGAAACGCTTCTGGAAGCGGCCAAGTTTTTGGAATTTCAAGCCCAGCAACAACAGAAAGCACGTGGTAAGTTTGTCTTTTATTGGGGGAAAAAGATAAAATAAATAAAAGCTCGCTCGTTTTTCACACTCTGACAGTCAGGAGTGGGAACCAGTCCACCCATTCAGTGAAAGGTTTAGTCTCCGAGGTAAGAGGAAACCCTGCCTGTGGCTCATTTACCAGCACAGTGTCTGAACTGATTCCGTTTGTCACGTATGCATTTAAAGACCGTTTCATTCTTCCTAGTTTTACTTTCATTCCGGTTTTAGAGTAGCTGCTGTGGAGCTGCTCTCTTCATGTCAAGATTGAGGTCAGGTCTCAGACAGGCAGACAGAGACGGGCTTCTGCTGCAGTGTCAGGGGTTACTGCATCGAAACCTGCTGCATAGACACTTAACGTGCTGCTCGGCCGCGTCACCGCGCGCCTTCCTGTATTTCTGAGTATCTGCACGCGCTGCTGCGGAACATTAAAAATAAAAACAAAACACGGTCCGATGAAGGGCGGTGGCGCGCGGAGTGCTAGGCTCGTTTTACATAATGACCTGACATCGTCCGCTGGGGATCAAGTGACTCTGGCATTCAGGTTCCCCCTCCTCTTCCCTCCCACCCCAGCAGTCTGCGCCCCCTCAGTCCCTCCGCGCGCCTTCCGGATATCAGGTGTTGTAGTGACTCTGCGTACCTGTGTGTTTCGGTGTTACTGTCGATTCTTAATACATAAAAAAGGAAAATCACAAACTCCCCTGGCTCTCCAGACTCTCGTGGAGGGCTTTGAGTGTCAGTCGATGACGTGAAACAACAAACCACGCCCCTGTAGTTTAAAAAGCATAGATGGTTACGCCCCTTCCACCACGTGCGTGCCGGGCAACCCCTCCCAAAGATCGTTTATAAAGCAGGTGGCTCACTCCGGTATCCCATCCGTGTAAACTACATCCGGAGAGAATTAACAAGCGTTACGTTTTTATATTTACAACTTCATTCAGCTCTGGAGTCAACAAACTCTTCATGTGAGATTACTATTCAGGTTTCTTGTGATGTCATGCTGCACATCGCTTAATGACTGAATTATGCGTCAGTGAGAAATCTACTGCATAACTTACTACGTAACCAGAAACTCCTCTAAACCCTACGCCGTAACCTGACGTGCACTTCCTGAGAAATGTGACGAGATATAGGGTCAACGCAGCCTGCAACAACTCAAGTGGCGTGGGAGGTTGGTATGTAGGGTCGAACAGTGTTACGTTGTTACGACGTAAATTTCCTGCAGTAGTCTAAATCACGTGTAACTGTCCATCGTATTGGATGTGATATAACCACTGGTTGCTAAGGCAAGCCATATATTCCCTGACAGGTTGGCAGTGGCTAAAGGAGGCTCAGTTCCAAAGGTGGTGAAAACCTAGTAGAAATTGCTTCAGGTGCAGGAAATCACTTGGAATCACTGACCAGTTCATGACCCTTTGTGACTGGGGCTCTTTTAAAAAATAATTTTCCTCTGGAAAAGTGGTTGACAGATGGTCACACTGGTCTCTAGCCTTATGTGTCTGTGGCCTTATTTACTTGACTGTCACCATGATTGTCACACATCCAAATGGCAGACGAGTTAATGTCACATGTCTGCAACTCTTTACATGCAGTTACACTCCAATAAATCAATGTATCTTGCATGGATCGCTATAGCTGTCAACATATTGTGTTTGCACTGCATATTAAAAGGAAACAAACCTATCACAGTTGTTTACGTTTGCATAGCTGTGAGGTGTAGTTACATTTTGGGGAAGGTGCAGGTTGAGCTACCTCAGACAGCCCTAACGCTAACATCAGACCTGCTGAAAAAGTGCATTACACTTCCTGCGCCGTTTAAGCTTGGCCGCCAACAGATCAGCCCTTTGGTTGAATGCTGATTTTTACATATTCTGTAGCTCTTTACATATTCGTGAAAAGTAGCTTTTTGGCTAATTCTGGCATATTTACATTGATATGTTCATGAATAGTTAAATTCATCATTACGGAGAGAGTCCACGCAGGCTCAGAGTGAGAGATCCTGTTTTTTTCCTGTCTCAGCTGCTCCTGCCTGGTGCATTCTAAGCAGGCGCCTTCTCCTCCTCCTCCCTCTCTGCTACTGTAGAGCAGGTCACTGTGTGCAGGAAACTAGGCCAGTGTTCCTCTGTACTGCTGCAGTTATATAATGCATATAGAAAACCTGCTTGTTTTTTGTAAGTGTTTCATGGGTTTTCTTTCAGAAAAGACCCCTCTATGTGTTTGTCAACAAAACAACATTAAATTGTCAGAACTCATAACTGTGCATGCAACAGCTTATGAAAGCTGTCCACTGCAACTGGAACATCTTGTTCTTTCGTATGTTTTTACCGCTGAAGAAAAGACTTTTCAGTGTAACAGGACATGTTCATACACTGGAAAAAAAAATACACTGAAATGCTTAAAGTAACACTGTTAAAATTTCTCTAGAGCATTTTAGAGCTGGATAGAATATCTCCTTCCTCCATCACATTATTATTTTTTTTACAGTCACAGTCATTGATAAAGTGACATTAGTGTTTTAAAATGTAAAATCATAACAGTATGTGCTGCTTTTTCGTAGATCTAAATAGACTACCAGATCTGTGAAAGATCTGTTTTAAAGCAGGGCTATAATGTTCTGAACTTTGAACCCTCAAAATGTGAGCATGTATATTTTAAACTGATTATACATGCATAACAAGTAGTATCTGTCACATTATTATTTATTTATTTTATTTTAAACAAAAGTTGAAGTTAATTTAAAGACTGACCGATAAAAGGTTGTGATTTTGAGAAATATTAGAGAAACCTGCTCTTAATCCTAACTGATTAAACAAGCTGACCTCATACGTCATGCTCTGGTGCCAGGCGGTTAGATCCATTAATTCCTGCTTTTATCAATGTTGGTGTTTTAGAGATGTGTTCATTCAGCTTCCAATAGTCTTTGATGTTAACAGGTGAGACTATTCCTAGTATTTTGTACACCCTATTTGAAGGCGAGCTTACATTATGATGCAACAAACTACATTATCTAAACCCGGATTATTTTTTTTGTCGCTTCATAAAATCTTATTGTGCGTAGCTATGTAGAATTTTACATACAATGTAGCTATTGTATGTAAATGTATAATAAAAACAGACCGTAAACTTGTAAATCATTGAAACCCCCCTTTTGTGTATTTAAAAGGTACAAAGACAACATTTCACATTTTGAAACTTAAGAAATGTTACTGGGGTTTTTTTTTTTTTTTGTCTTTAGGGGGAAGGTTTCAGTGACTTTTGGATGTTGTGTATCTAATAAACATTTGTTATTTTATTTTTTAGAGTGACTTAGCACCTAATTTCTGGGAGACAGCTGTGTTGTTGTCGCTCACTGTCGTCATCATTTATGTGAACTTGTTTTCAGTGGTTTGGGGTGAAGTCTGTGGTGCCGCTGTAGCTTCAGCTCTGCAGTGAACGGATGAGTGTGTACTGCTGCAGCGTCCTGATCGCATTTATAACGATGTTGATGACAGCTACTTGTATCTGACATTTTCTAACTGTGAACATGAGCTGCCATAGCAACTAGAGTCCCTTTCCACAGCATCTATACAGTGTGGAGGGAGTGTGCTTTAGATGACTGGACAGCCCCGTAAGACGCATTTAGACTGACTCGTGTTTTACAAAAATACTGAAGCTGATCACTTTTCAGTTAGATTTATCTGTACGAATCTTTCACATGGCTGTAATCACAGTTTATTTAATAGTAATCAAAACGTGCAATCATTTTAAAGCTGGCTCAATGAGATCTGCAGTGTATTAACTGTTATAAACATGCCTTTACAGATAAACCTAACCTGGACATGCGTCTTGGTAATAAAGAGACCCTCGGGCTTTGATAGTAGAGATCTAGAGTGTACTTGCACTCACTTCCCCAGCACAACTCAGTCAGTGGACTGTGACCAGGATTACATTACAGCGAGATGTACCTCCATTAAAGCAAAAAACTTCTTTTGTGAAGACATGCTCAAAGCTAGGCAACATTTTTGTGGATGTGAAAATGCATGTACAGATAAAACACAAAGTAGGAACAGCAAGAGAGAAGAGCCTGAAACCTGAAAGCTCAGACTTTCATTTCTGCTTGTTGTAATTACATAACAACAAAGATTCTCCTGGAGAGCCACTTTGACTTACAACTGGATGTTTCAATAATATTAACAATAATACTTCATCACTTTACGTGTAACAGGCGTCACAGTTATGGAATATGTTTGTGCTCTTTCTGTTGTGGCACAGATGAAATGAAACCTGCTGCTGTCATGGTTTTACACAAGTTTTAGGTTTAGTTAAAAAAAAACATCTGTTGGTGTCATGTGCAAATATACCTGCAGCTTTGAGTGTCAAACACTTCTTGTTTCGCTGATTTACTATAATTAAGATGAGCAGGACTAATGTCACTGCTACAGCATAACATGCCAAACAAGGCCTTCTACCAGACCTTTCTAGAAATGACCCTGGCTTATTTCCTTTCACATACTCCCAAAATCTATCAGTACTGTTAGTGCTAACAGATTTAGAAAGCTCAAAGGGTTGTTGCTGCATTTTTGTGTATGTGTGTATAGATGGGATTGGTTGTATTAACGGCTGTGTTTTTCCCCACAGAGGATGAAAAGGAGAAGCTGCGTCTGCAGCACCTGAAAGAGCAGAGCCACCCTAATGTGAACTCCACAATCCACATCAACAATGTTTCTAAAGCAGAGGAGCTCCACATGGAGTCCCGTCCCTCACCCATACCATCAGCTCTGTCCCCTCCCTCTGTCCCCATTACAGTCATCCCGATACCTGTGGTCACCCCCAACTTTACCGGCTCACCTACTCTACCTGTTACCACGCTCTCCCCTCCTGCTGCTCCTCCACTGGCCTCCCCAAAGACAGACTCTCATCCCCCTCTGGAGCAAAGTGCAGCAGCTCTACTCTGGTCTCCACAGCCCAAACCTGACACCCAAACCATGGTGACTGCCAACCACAAGCAGCCGATACAAAACCACCACCTTCAGCCGCAGCTCGTCACCCAAACCAACAACACTAAACTACACCAGCAGCTGGTTCAGCGCTATCCGGGTACCATCGTCTCGCCCATACAGCAGCAAGCCTTACTGCCCCATTCAGGCCCCTTGCTTCAGCAGGCCCCTCTGCACAATGGCCCCGTCAGCCGGGGAAGTCCTCCTGATGACAGTCGCCACCTAGACAGCAAGAAGAGGCCTGGAGGGTAAGTCTGACCTTTTAACTCAGTATTCTTTTACTGAGGATCAATTTAAATCAGTCCTTAAAATGCAGAAAAAATAATAACTAGGAGTCCAGATTACAGACGTACTGAAACGGTGTCATCAGTAATCTTCTGTGGTCCACTCAGATAATTATAAGATTAGATTAGATTCCACTTTGCACGGTTGCTATTACGATAATTTGGATGAGATGATAAATTCACTCACTTACTGTCATTGATCTGCCTGCTCCCAAAACTAAGAAACAGGTTCTTTGATTCATTTTTTGGGGGGTTAATTTTTTTATTATTTCAATTTTGTTGCCCTTTTAAACATCACCTTTTACTGTGCTCTTGCAGGGCTGGTACAAGAGAGGTGCATAACAAACTTGAGAAAAACAGGTAGGGTCACCCCTTTCCCCAAAAGCATTTGCCAATAGGTTCTTTTTTTTTTCCTGAAAACTTTACTTATTGGTAGCGCTTCAATTTTGAAATGTGCTTCATATTTTAATCAGAGGACTCCCAAATAGAGATGTTGTTATATTAAAGTGAGCTTTAACATTAGCGCTGTCTAAAGTACCTTCTATTTGTCTTGGGTCTGTCAGACGAGCACACCTGAAGGAGTGCTTCGAGACGCTGAAAAAGAACATCCCGAACATTGATGAGAAGAAAACCTCCAACCTGAGTGTCTTAAGAAGTGCACTGAGATACATTCAGGTGAGCTTGTGATGTCTCCAAAGTTCAAAGTTTTATTACCTTCAAATTCCACGTTGGCGTATCTGGTATTGGTAATCATTAGTATCCGATTGGTGTTGGTAGATTTTAAAATCTTCTTGAATTTCATTAGTTAGATTTTCATTGGCTGTTTTGTTACTCAATGTTAATATTTATTTTACCCTTTTCTGTACAGTGGGTTGTGACCACCTGTCTGTGAAAAGCACTTATTAAATAAACTCTCTTATTATATTGTTTTAACAGCTAGATAAATACAACCACAAACCAAAAAAATTAAATCACAATTACAGAAATTACAGATTTAAAAAGCAACAATCAAAGCGCCACCAGTAACAAGTGGCCTGAACCTCCTATCACCTGTTTTTGTTTAGCAATGTTTCACTGGAATGCACAAAACATCCACAAAGGCGATGCCTTGTACTTTATTCCCCATGAATGCAACTCGTATAGGGAGGCTGTAACACGTCACTGATGATTGCTCGCTCTTTCCTCACTGCTAACAAAGCTGTTACACTGTGGTGTTATTGACCCCCAGTCTTACTGGATACATTTACAATCTTACTGCGTTTAAGATCCTAAGTTGCAGAGAAAAACATCAGACAGCAGCAAGTTTAAACACAGTGATGTATTTAGATCCTTCCTGAGTCTCTAAGACTTCCTCATTTATACCTTTTTTTCTTAAGTGTGCGAGTGTTTCAACGAGTGACTCGCCATTTCTATGAGTCAAGCTCTCCCGGTTAGAGTATGCTGGTTGTAAACAGCTGGCGCAAAGGTCTGCCACTGGTCTAGTGTAACTTTCAGACTGACTGTGCTGCTGAGTGTGTCTGTTTTTATTGTAGGTCATTTTTCCAATACACTAATCCAGGAGGCGATAAAACAATATCTCTGTTGCGTTGCTTTTATAGATTTGCGTTTTACAATTACAGTTGCATGATCTGTGTGTTTGAGTGTGCCCAAATGTGGTTAGCGGTTTGCTGTTTAATTTGCATAATAATAAAACACTTACACGGTTTTAGACATTTGGTTGTCATGCGTTGTTGTTTATGAGCCTGCGGTTGTTCATTAACCGACCGTGGTGCAGGTTTACTGATGTGTACACCGAGGAGGACGGCATGCTGCTGCTTGACTGTGAGATGCAGCAGGCTGGTTATTCCTCTGTGCGCGTGGATGCTGAGGGAAACTAGGACAGCGTGGGTGCACAGCTCGTCACCCAGTCTCCCTCCCTGTGCCCCTCTCTGTGATTAAGCAACATGCTGTGCGTGTTGTGTTCGACAGGCTTGTGCGTCTTTTCCTCCAATCAGCAGCTGAGCTGGACATGCTTGACACAAACAGAGCAAGGGAAACTTACATAATTGATGATGCTTATATGTGGAAGTGAAGAGTATAATAAAGAGTAGTACGAAGCAGTTAACCCTGTACTGGAATAGTGTTACAGGCCACAACAGTGTGTCGTGCCTCTTTGTCACGAGGGTCTTTTTCATTGGCCAGGCTGGTGGTGTTTTGTTTTGGAGGGGTGGAGTAAAAGATGTGAGTGCTGGGTGATAGGATGCCTAAAAAAAACAAAAAAAAAAGGCAGAACACGTGCGAGCACTGGCATCTTGACATGGGAGGTACAGACGCGTGTCCTGCCTGCATGCACCTCATTCCCGAAACTCTGCACACTCCTCCCTCCCCGTCCCTGTCCTTGTCCTCCTCTGGGCTGGCAGCAATGAAGCAGCCTGCACAGAAAAACACTGAGCTTAGAGGTCTGAATAAGAGGCTTTCAGCTCAGCACTCTGCCGCTTTTATTTTTACATCTTATTGTAAGTTTGTAAATGAGCAAAGTTTCTATGAAAATAAGTGGTAACTGGAACAGTTTGTGGTTTTCCAGTGAAAGGCGCAAACTTGGCTAACAGCTACATAGGTCAACTTCCACTTCCTTATTACATTTCAAATGAAGATGACTCAACATCTGTGACCAGAAAATCTTACATGTGAACCAATTGTTTTCCTTTTTAATGATAGCAGTCGCGCTAATAGAGCTGTAAGAGGGTTTTTGCGTTACTTTAGAGACAACATGTAGCAGGCTTTCCTCTGAGCCCGTAGTGGTGTCGCGAAAGCCGAGGCTGTAAAATAAGCCCTGATGCATTAGCGCTCCTCCTCTCCACTCCCCCTCCTTCCCTCCAGCCTGCCTCTCTGAGCTTTTAAGGCCACATGAGCAGCAAGCACATGGCTAGCCTGAGCCGCGTGACGTCACCCCCCCTGTGCTGGGCCCCCACCCAGCACTGCAACATGCAGGACTTGCTGTACCACCAGGCTTAGCCGCCCGCAGCAGGGAGGGAGCATGGAGCAGTAAACATAAGGCTCAGCTTACTCCACACGCGCTTCACTTCCTCATGAAAGCTGACTGAACTTGTTCCTCCACTGCTTGTCCGCAAATGCCAGCATGAAAAGTGCTGTACTCTCTGCTAGATGAAGATAAGCTAAAAATTTATTTATCTTTTGATATTTTTAGCATAGTCACTGTGGACTTCATGGCATATTTCCTTTGAAAGGTTGCCTGACAAGATAACTGTACTAGTTCTTTTGACATTTTCATTTTTGTTCATCCTTAACATTAAAAAAAGCTGGCCTCCTTCAGCTTTCTGACGACTCGGCTCTTAACCGCAATGAGGTAAATAGGCCAGCTATGACCAACACAAGCTTACACACAAAGGATTGGTGTGCAAAAGTAGGCATTTTATTTCCACAGACAGACTTTTTATTGTTAAAGTCGGGCACCACGTGAAACCCTCTGCTCCAGCTTGAAGGCAGACTAAGACAAGGGTTTATGGTTACCACAGTGTCATAAGACCTGTGTGCAGGAACCCGATCAGTGGAGCAGCATGTCTGCAACGTGGCCTCCTGTGCTCCTGGCCCTTTAAGACAACCCAGCCTTGTGCTGTCTGTTCACGGCTGCTGCAAAAGTGAGTCAGTGAGTACAGCTTGTATTGCTCTCTTTCAATCCCCTGTTATCTGTGGCCCTCCCTCTCCCTTTTTCTGCGGGGCCATGTGCTCGGCCCTCGCATTGCTTGTGACAATAATGCTTCAGCAGTGTTTACCTCCCATGCGCACGCACACGCATGCACGCACACACAGTTCTGTGGTAAGAACTCTTCCCTGGAAAAAGGAGGAGGTCTGAATGCAGTCATGTGCAAAGAATCCAAGCATACCTGGCACATTGTGTCCTACCAATCTGGTGACATGTTTAACATGGTGATGAAGTCACGTGGGGCCCATCTGCTGCTGGCTTGTTTATCAGGTGTATGCGGTTAATCTCAGGCTAGCTGTGTCTAAAAAGGCGAATGTGGCGTTGGCTCTCAGCAGTTCAGTGGGTCTCTGTGTCTGTGGAGCATTTCTCCACTCTCTCATTCTCTCTTTATGAGTCATCACTTAAAGCTGTAAGCTTGTAGCGCTACTCGCGTAAGGCTGTCAGCTACATGAGGGTCAAAAAGAAGGCGGCCAGACCTTTTTGGACATCACGTTAAATTTTCCTCACCAGAGTAGGTTTTGACAGAAATGTTTACACACTAAGAGGCTGTTAGAAACCTAAATCGCACCTCTCGCACATGAAGGTGTGTGCCATCTTTTAGGATTTCAGACAAAACGTTGACATTATTTCAGGAGTTTCCCTGACAACCAGAGATGGGGGGCATTTTAGCACATCTTGTGTAGAGACGAAGGATGTTTTTAATCCGTACAGTGAGGCGGTGCTCTTTATGGCTGGTTACAAGTTGCACATCTGTGTCCAGATGTTTAACAGTGCATGCTAAGGAGGACCTTACTCAGTGAACAGTAGTGTACATGTCTGTCCTGCTATTTAAAATCTGCATGTCCAAACTATATCTCCATTAATCAATAATATTAAAATACAAAGTTGAGATCCCTGTCCTTGTGAATGAGATGGTGCAATACCTGAATTCTTGGAGTTTTCATTAAAATAAGAGGTGTAGTTGTGATTCACATTAAGAGTTGTTCCATGTAACAATTATTTTAAAACAGAACTAGGCTACTAACCCTGATCCTAGATAACTTTAGGTCTATTTGGGAGCAAGGACACAGATTTTCCAACTGTAAAAAAACCTGCTCTGGTCACAATAAAAGCAGTTTAACTTAAAGATAAGAAACAGCTTGTTTATGTGGATTTGAGCTAAACTGAAATATGAACGGGACTTCTTCTGAGCTTCTATTTGTGTTTAAGTTACTGAGAAGCAGCCAAAGCACAGACCACTTGGCCCATGCATGTCTAATCCTGGATCAGGATTTGAGACAGGTGCTGAATCACACAAGGCCCGCCTTTTGTCCCCTTTTGCTATTTATGTACATGTGCATTGTGCTGTAGGCGCACACGCTCATAATGCACATGCAGGAATGCACTTAAACCGAAGTAGGCCAGAAGCCACCTACACACAACTTAAATCATACACATGATGA
This sequence comes from Pundamilia nyererei, assembly GCF_000239375.1. NCBI lineage: Eukaryota > Metazoa > Chordata > Actinopteri > Cichliformes > Cichlidae > Pundamilia > Pundamilia nyererei. Next base: position 6,379,658 of record NW_005187404.1, read on the forward strand.
CTTGCACATTTACTATATCGCCACACTGTACACGGTAGGATGAACACTAACAGGAAGTCCACCCTTTATGATAGCAAGTCATCAGGTTGCTGGTAAAGGGTTTCAGACTGTGTCATTTCCCTGAGCCTCTCCCACAGAGAGCGTGCTGAATACTTTGACCAGGCTGCATGTGACATGCAATAAATTATATATAATTAAAGACTTCTGAAGTACTTTAAAACGGGAATACTTAAAAACAAGTCTGCTGATCATGTACCGGTTGCCATAATTTCACTTTTCCTCCTGATGTTGCACGCTAAACATAAAAAACATAAAACCAGTCACTGTCAATAGTAAAATTCATGTATTCACATTTTATAAATGTGTATTTATAAACGCAGACACAAATGCTAAATACCAAAAGTATAAGAACATAATGCAGGACGGCCCGTTTCTGAGTAATATGCTTCATTGCTAGTTGGAACCTTTGATGAATTGCTTTAAACTATGTTTTAAATGTTGTTGCTGGAAAATGTGGCTTTCATTGTAACAAATTAATATTTTTTTCTGATAGAAGTAATCAGTTATAATGTATAACAGTTTTCTTTCATTAATCTCTTCTTCTTCTTATTTTGAATTTGGAAAATTGGCTATTAAATAAACCATTTCTCCACTTTATTAGAGAAGTACGAGTTCCAATAGACCCAGTAGAGTCAAAGTTCATTCCACTGGTGCACTTTGACGTTTTCCTCAAATAAGTAGTGCTGCAGATTTTCTCTCCTCCACCCTCTGTGCACACGAGTGATATCTAATTTCATATCAACATCTTTGACAAAATCAGAAACGGGTCATTTTAACTCCTCGCTAATTTTAGAGGTTGAAGTGGTGAAATCTGTTAAATACTATTAAGACTAATATAAAATCAATGTGAATCTTTACAGTATTGCTTCAAGCATGACCTTGGACTTGAGTAAAAACCTCTGACAGCTTCACAAAGAAAATTCCTGTGGTTCTCTTCTATTGGATGAATTTACCTTAACGTTTACCCTGCGGACTTTTTCCAGTGTAATTCATAAACCAGTTCTGAGTTTTACCATTGTTTTCTTTTCCTCCTTGCAGACATTAAAGCGCAAAGAGAAGGAGTATGAGCACGACATGGAGCGTCTGGCCAGAGAAAAGATCGCTACCCAACAGCGACTAGCAGAGCTGAAGAATGATCTTAGCCAGTGGATGGATGTGATCGAGATCGACCGCATCCTCCGACAGACAGTGCAGCCGGAGGAGGACCAAGCTTCAACCTCCACAGCCTCGGGTAGGCAGACGGGAGGGATTGGTGGGGATTTATGTTCACTCTCAACTGCATGTCTGTAAATCTCCCTAATACACAACCAAACACTGTTTCAGATTAAGTCATGTAATTATATATGTAATTAACGAATTCCATAATTTGTTGGTGTTGCAGAAGGTGAAGACATCATGGATGACGATCTGGACGAAGAGCCTGCGCCAAGAGCACCCACTGCCTTACCCACCGTGCCTCAAATCATGAAACCTGAGCTGCGCACAACTGCAACACCTACTCAAGTCCTAACTGTGATGCCCACCACCACTACCTCCTTCACCACCCCACACAACCAGCGCAAAGCCCCGCAGCACCAGCCTCAGTCGCTACCAGTGACCCCTCCACAGCCACTGTCTAAACCTGCAGCTCCACCAACGCTCACTGCCACTACATCCAGCACACCTTGTCAGCTGTCAAATCCCACCCAGACGCAGATGGTGACCACACCCAGTCTGCACCCCACAGTTATTGCTCATGCACCAGTGTCCCACCCTTCGGTCATCCAAGTGATCCCAAGTCAGAGCTCCAAAAACATCGCCCAGCTGGGTCCCTCCACCACCACCAGCTCTGTGCAGTTAGCCCCCGGCCACCAGCCCATCAGCCACATAACCGTGCACCCAGTGGCTCACCTGAGCCAGCATTTACCCACTCTCTACTCTCAGCCGGTGGCTGTCACACAGCCGGCCGTGGTCGGTCACATCACTCAAACAATAAACCATGCTCATGTGAACGGCAGTGCGCCTGCACAGCCAGCTGCCACCATTGTTGGTAAGCAGACAGCAGTGAGCACCCAAATGATGGCTCACCACCCGCAGCTAGTGGGTCAGACGGTGCTCAACCCTGTGACCATGGTAACCATGCCCTCCTTTCCCATCAGCACTCTGAAGCTGGCCTGAACACTGCCAACAGGACCACTGAGCTCCAGACTGTGATCCCCATGACAGGGGTAACGTGATGGAGGGATGTTATTCCCCCATGTTAACAAAGTGACCAAAAACAAGTCCCTGTTCTTAACCTTCCACCTTCTTGTGTGTTGGTTAGTGTTGTGGGAGCACTCAATGGGCCACCTCCCTGCTGTGAACCACGGGCTTCATACCAGGCCATTGACAAGCCAACCGTGTGTGCAGGAGAGCTGCTGGAGACCCTTCTGCTCTGTTTAATTCTCACTTAAAAGCATTAAAGTGGACACAAAGCTGGGAACAATCCTAAAACTCCTTCTAGACCAGACTACCACATCTTCTAAGATATAAAAGGCTGCATGTGACTGACGGTCATAATGTCGTGTTTGTGTTGTACACAGTGGGCTGATGTGCAGTTTTTGACCTTCACCTGCCTTCCTTTGTTGTTTTAAAGTGAGGCAGTGCGTATTTTCACAGAAGCTAGAAAGAAACGGCCTCACATGGGAAAATGTCGATCTGCTATTATAGAGTCCAGACAGTGTAGGAGCAGAGTGCTGGCCCGCCAAACCCAGCGCAGGGAGAATGTGGTTCACAGGAGCCCCTCCTCCTCAGCAGCAGCACATGCTGTAAGGTTGGAGCCAAATCATGGACTGCACTTAGCCGCCTGAGCAGGAGCTGCAGTCCTCGGTGATGGCGCACACAGCAACAGCTCCCCCTGGTGGCTGTTTGTGTTCATAGTCAAACTACCACCTCTGCAACAATGACACAATTCTTCCAGTGAAGAAAAATGATATCACCACATCAGAGTGGCTGAAAAAAAATATATACAGCTTTGTCAGTTCTAGGCCTAGCCGGGGTGTCTCAGGAGCTTGTCTCTGCCTTTAGCGAGTAATGTTCTGTTGACAGATTGCAGCCAAGATGACAATCAGCACCTTGAATTTTAAGGCTCAAGTGCTCAATCAGAAAAGGGCGGATTTCTCATTTCTGCCTCAAGTGAATGAGTTTAAGTATCTCAGGGTCTTGTTCACAAGTGACAGACTGACTGGTCCAGGCACCGCACCAATCAGTGGTCTGCTGTGGCAAAGAGACAGCTGAGCGCTAAGGCAAAGCTATTCATTTACTGGTTGATCCACTGTTCTACCCACAAACTGTGGTTAGCAACTGAAAGAAATATGAGATCACTGATACAGGTGGCGTAAATGGGCTTCTTTCTAGGCTGTCTTGCTTAGCCTAGACAAGATGAGGAACTCATCATTCAAGAGGAGCTGAGTCAGATGAGGTGGTTTGGGCATCTGAGTAGGATGCCTCTAAGGTGAACGGTTTCAGGCATGCACAACCAAGAAGACACCCGATGGCAAATCCAGGACATGATATCTCTCAGCTTGCATGGGAAAGCCTTGTTGTCTCCCACACTAGAGGAGTGAGGTCTGGATAGCTCTGCTTAAAGTGCTACCTGTGTCCAGATAAGCAGAAGATTGGGTGGATGGCTGGATTTAGTTTTTAGTGTTTAAAGGACAATCAAATTGTTACTTATTTCTAGTATCTGTCCTTCAAACATACTGGTGATTGTACACTGAGCACAAATACAAGTTAGTGTTTTAGGATAAAACAGTTTGTGTCACAGCTGCTAATGTATTTTAAATATTTTTCATTTTGCAGAGTAGGATTTGTATCTACATCTATATGACCCCCAACCCCAGCAGAGGCGAGTTTATATGCGCTGTGAGACTTAAATACCATGAGGTAAAGGATGTGAATCTGAATACAGAAAGGTCCATAAAATATAGTGAAGTGTGTCTATGCTGTCTTGTAGTGCATATGGTAGTAGGGTGTGTGTTTGCATGCCATTAATGCATGCCATGACTGTACTAATGTAGTGATCACTATGAAAGCAAGGACCTATAGCAGTGCTCTCCGATGAGCTTATGAACTTCATTACGTTACTATAGGCGTGTGAAGGATTTCTGACACATTTAAGAATCTGTCATCCATAAAACTGGGGACAAGTATCTGTACAAAGCAACAACAACAGATGACTTTAATGTGTTTATTCGAGGCACTCTCTTTCCAAAGCTGGCACTGTGAACATTTAAAAAGTAGTCTCAATGAACAGCCAACCTGCAGTTTAACGCACTGTGCTCTCTGAATTTAATCTGAATGTACTGGTCTGTGAAAACATTTGGAGTGTCGAAACAGGAGTCGAGCCCTTTTTAGAAATGCAGTTACTTTATTAAAGTCTATGTAAAGTGTAACATTACAAACCTGATTTTGTATTTTAAGATTTACTGTCGCTTGTGTCATCACCCCTCGTTTGTTAATTTTATCAAATAGCTTATTTTTTGGGACCATGTACAGTGCTGTATGTGAAGGGGCGATCACTACATTCAATCACATTTGGCCACATGTTTAAATTATTCACCCCTTCCATGTTTTTGTATTTTGCTCTGATGCAATACGTTGTTTCCTTGCCATCTCAGATTTCACACAAACATCTGGGATAAATGGCATTTTGAAATAGTTTTGCAGAGAAACAAAATGCATAAACGTTACCAGATACAGATGCTTGAAGAAGCAAAAATATACCTGTGTTTTCCCTATGGAGAAAGTTTACATTGTATATAGCCTGTAAATGTTGGGCTTCATTTAGATCTATCTGTATTAAGGTAAAAGCTTGGGAAAATATGTAAAAGTTGAAATTTATAAAAAAGATACTTAATAAATTGTATTATGTTTACAAAGGTCTGAAGTGGCTTCTTTAAACAAAGTGTAGAGAAACAAAGATGGTTTTATATTCAGAGTGCAGTCAAACATAAAACACTGCCTTATCCTTATCCAGTGATGGATACACTGAGGTCATCAGGACTTGTTGACATGTCAGACTGGATGAGCTAAGAACTGAGCCGCTGACTTTCCAGTTGGAGCGACTTTGCCTGCTGAGCCACATTGACTCAGAGAAATAAAGTGGAAAGTTATACTGATATTTGAACGCAGAATTTTTTTCTAATTATTATTAGTTATTTAGCATTAACACTTCTTTAAGTGTTGTTTTGTTCATGCAGTGGTTTGAAACACCAAAGACGATCAGATTAGAGAAATTGCTCTGGTACTTTTACTCCAGAAATATCAGGTTAGGCTAATACTGAAAACGGTAGATAAACTGCAGATATAACGTGGACAAAGAGATCAAGTTACCTCTGTATAATGTGATGCCACTTAGTAGCACACGCTAGCTACATTTTTAACACCTTTTCAAAACCTCTAAAATAAAAGCTGAACATAAGCATTCAAGAGGAGCGGAGTCAGATGAGGTGGTTTGGGCATCTGAGTAGTCCTTTTATACAAGCCTCCTGTAGTAGTTTCATCATTCCAGGATAACTAGATAACAAAGGCTAGTCTAGTCAGGATGTTATGTCACAATTCCCGCAAAAGCCAGGTTAGTCATCATAGCAACTAGACATACAAGTTATACCTATGATTAAAGTAATCTGTATATCTGTTTAGTCAGCTTAAAAGTAAAATAATTTCAATGTTTCAAAACTATTTTCTGATACCTTCAAATTAACGTTTCTACAAGTGGAGGTTGACACAAAAACCTTAACAATGAAAGAGCTTGTCAAAGACAGACAATGCAACTACTAAAAATTACACTTGCTTGACACTTCACACAGTTGTTGGTACCAGACAGGCTGCTCTGAGTATTTCAGAAAAAGCTGATGTACTGGGATCTTCCCCACACACCCATGTCTACAGTTTACAGAAAGAAAAGATCTTCTGTGTGTGTTGTTAATGCTAGAGGTTAGAAAAGAAAGGCCACACTGCAACAGTAACTGCATACCTTGGTTGTAACAACTAGGGTATGCAGAAGAGCAACTCCAAATACCCAACACGCTGACCATGGAAGCAGATGGCTTACAACAGCAGAAGGCCACTCTTGCCAGCTATATAATAATTTGCACGCTCGCCAAAATTAGATGATAAAAGATTGGAAAAATGTCACCTGACCCGAGTCTTGATCTCCACTGCAACAGCCAGACGAAAGTGTCATAAATGGCATAAAATCTTCCTGCCTTGTATTGATGCCTTATGCTGGTGTAATGGTCAGAGTAATTTTCTTGGTCCACTCTGGGCCCCACAGTACCAACTGAGCATCGTTTAAAGCATACCTGAATATTGTTGCTGGCTATGTCGATCCTTGTATGACCACAGTAGAACAATCTTCTAATGGCTACTTCCAGAAGGATAACACACCACGTCACAAAGTTAAAATCATCTCAAAACATGAACATGACACCAAGTTCACGGTTCTCAGACGACCTCCACAGTTACCAGATCTCAATCCAGTAGCGTGCCTTTTTTGATTTGTCAGCTTCACACAAATTTGCAGCAACTCTGTGACGCCATCATATCAACGTGGACCAAAATTGCTGAGGAACACTTCTAACATCTTCTTGGATCCATGAAGCAATAAGAGCTCTGAAGACAAAAGTAGGTCCACGGTACTAGAAAGGTGTACCTAATGAAGTGGCCAGTGATTCCATCTTTCATACTAGCAACAAATTTAATTGAGATATCATTATTAAACAAAAAAATCAAAAACAATTTACCGAGGTAAAGTGACTGGTAATACAGGGTGGGCCATTTATATGGATACACTGTAATAACATGGGAATGGTTAGTGATATTAAAGTCCTGTTTGTGGCACATTAGTATATGTGAGGGGGCAAACTCAAGATGGGTGGTGACCATGGTGGCCATTTAGAAGTCGGCCATATTGTTTTTTTCAATAGGAAGAGGGCCATGTGACACATCAAACTTATTGGTAATGTCACAAGAAAAACAATGGTGTGCTTGGTTTCAACGTAATTTGATTCTTTCATGAGTTATTTACAAGTTTCTGACCACTTATAAAATGTGTTCAATGTGCTGCCCATTGTGTTGGATTGTCAATGCAACCCTCTTCTCCCACTCTTCACACACTGATAGCAACACCGCAGGAGAAATGCCAGAACAGGCATCCAGTATCCGTAGTTTCAGGTGCTGCACATCTCGTATCTTCACACCATAGACAATTGCCTTCAGATGACCCCAAAGAAAAAAGTCTAAGAGGGTCGGATCGGGAGACCTTGGGGGCCATTCAACTGGCCCACGACGACCAATCCACTTTCCAGGAAACTGTTCATGTAGGAATGCTCGGACCTGGCACCCATAATGTGGTGGTTCACCATCTTGTTGGAAAAACTCAGGGAACGAGCCAGCTTCAGTGCATAAAGAGGGAAACACATCATCATGTAGCAATTTCAAATATCCAGTGGCCTTGAGGTTTCCATTGATGGAGAATGGACCCACTATCGTTGTACCCCATATACCACACCAAACCATCACTTTTGTTGTTCCAACAGTCTTGGAGGGATCCATCCAATGTGGGTTAGTGTCAGACCAATAGCGGTGGTTTTGTTTGTTAACTTCACCGTTCACATAAAAGTTTGCCTCATCACTGAACAAAATCTTCTGCGTGAACTGAGGGTCCTGTTCCAATTTTTGTTTTGCCCATTCTGCAAATTCTGTGCGCTGATCTGGGTCATCCTCATTGAGATGCTGCAGTAGCTGGAGTTTGTAAGGGTGCCATTTGTGAGTAGCTAATATCCGCCAAAGGGATGTTCGACTAATGCCACTCTCCAGTGACATGCAGCGAGTGCTACGCTGTGGGCTCTTGCTGAATGAAGCTAGGACAGCCACTGATGTTTCTTCATTAGTGACAGTTTTCTTGCGTCCACATTTTGGCAAACCCAACACTGAACCAGTTTCACGAAACCTAGCAAGCAGTTTGCTAACTGTAGCACGGGAGATGGGTGGTCTCGTAGGGTGTCTTGCATTGAAATCTGCTGCAATGACCCGGTTACTGCGTTCACCAGATATCAACACAATTTCAATCCGCTCCTCACGTGTTAACCTCTTCGACATGTCAATGGCTGTGAACAAAGAGAAACTTGTAAATAACTCATGAAAGAATAAAGTTATGTTGAAACCAAGCACACCATTGTTTTTCTTGTGACATTACCAATAAGTTTGATGTGTCACATGGCCCTCTTCCTATTGGAAAAACTAAAGCTTTATCCAAGATGGCCGACTTCTAAATGGCCACCATGGTCACCACCCATCTTGAGGAGTTTGCCCCCTCACATATACTAATGTGCCACAAACAGGACTTTAATATCACCAACCATTCCCATGTTATTACAGTGTATCCATATAAATGGCCCACCCTGTACTATAACATGTATATACACACTTCCGAAACTTACATCAGAAAATCACTATCAATCCACTTAGATGACACACAAAACCATTTAATCCCACTTCCATTTGCAGCCATAAAAAACCCATTGTCTTATTCAACTTGAAATTATAGTCATATTTTATTACAATATTAGAATTTGTACACATTGCCCTCTCCAACCTCTTTCATTTATAAATTTATTACATAAATATAATCAAAAAATGCAAAATAACGAAGGCAAATTTAACATGAATTCAAAAACAAAAAGTGTCACCTGACTCTGCGATAGAAACTCGAGGAATGTATTTTTCATATATATTTTTTTTAAACAAAGGTCAAACAAGTCAGAGTAGAGTCATCTAATTTAAAAAAAAAAAGAAGCTCTGCAACATTAAAAAAAAAAAAGTCAAGAGACTCATGTTCACTCTTTGTTTTTGATCATTACTCATGGGCTGTAATGGTGTTGCTAAGTTATTGCAAAATTAAAAACAATTCTCACTTTTGAAGACCAATCCAAAGAAAAAATATTGGGATTATTAAATTTATCATTGGCTGTAAGATAAATGTAAAGGTTAGTACTCATCCAACATAGGAGATCCCTTTAAGTGAGAAGATAATTATAACAAACCTATTAAAAAAAAAAAAGCTTCTATTATCACCCCCAACGGCTGGTCAGTTTATGATCATCAAACAGATCTGCGATCTGAGTAATCTTCACAAAACTCATGCAAAAATAAAAATCACTGCATGACCTTTAATGCAACCCTGCCCTTTGATGCTCATCTCATGCAAATCTAGGGTCTTGTATTTTTCAACAACCTTTTGGGACTTTGCTACTTTTGGGAATTCTCCACGCGGTTTTTAAAGACTTCTCTACCAGATTTAAAGATGCATCGCATCTCGAATGTTGACAATGACAATCAGTGAGTTTGCTTGTGAGCTAACACTGGTCAACCCTGTGACGTCAGGCATCAGATGTGACAACTATAATTGTGAACATGCAGACACTGAACAAACCAAATGAACAAAAACCAAAAAAACCCTTAAACCAAATTAACCAACAGGAACCTCCGTCATCCACATAGTCGAGCAGTGTAACATTAAATACAGCATGTAAAAAACAAAAACAGTAGGAAAAAAAGGTGTATTATAGAAAATTATATTATTACAGTATATATATATATATATGTATATGTGTGTGTGTGTGTGTGTCTGTTGACCTGTAAAGATTTTTAAAAAATAAACCAGAAAACACCCAGAAAAGTGTAAGCTTTGATGTAAACTTGTAAAAACAACCCTGTGATCATGTGGCTAAAGAAAAAGCTCTGATATGTGAATTAACCCCCAACCTTTCATTCATTCAAGCGAACATCACGAGAGCCGTTTTAAACAGCAGACAGGGAGAGTTGGGTGTTTCTCAGCAGTGCTGCCGTAAATGTCAGAGATTCTGGAGAGGATAAAGGGAGTCGCTAAGCTGCAAACGTCTTACCACCTCCTTGCCGGGTCCTTGATCCACGTATAACATGCTGCTGATGAGGCTGAGAGGTGGCTTGGGATGTCAATATCCAAGAGTGGAATAAAGGTTTGTTTGGGGTGGAGTGGGGAGTTTTTTTTTCTTTTTTTTTTCATTAAATCCCAGTGAGAGCAACACATGTACACAGTGTGACTGGGTTCTTGTTTCTCAATAGCCGTCCTTCTGAGTGATCATATGATCCTGGATCCTCTGCAGCATCTCCTGCATCCGCCGCAGCTGGGAGAAGAGAGCAGAGAGAGGAGACGGGTGTTAGTGTGATACGTTTGAATGCGACGCATCCACTTTCATAGCGGTGTGAAGTGTAAGGGGGATTTCATGGAAGCTATTCATTTACGCACGGCTGCACAGGCAACAAATCAATAAACGCCCGGGAGATGGGCCTGTTCTCCCCAAACCACGTGACATGTGCTGAATGGCAGCAGGGAAACAAGGCTCCCTCCATCTGCTGCTTCACTCTGGACTACAGAGTATCTGTTATCACAGAAGCAGCACTTTAGGATATTAAAATCACTAGTATCAGTCAGCGACTCAATCACCTAATCATGTTGAGTGAGTCCCCCCCCCTTATCAGATTTGTTTGAAATAAGCAGGTAACACAGGTGTTATACAGCTCCTGTTCACCTGGAGATGTTTGTCCAGCTGCTGCTGTGTGTGGGTTGGCTATAACACCCGTGGGCAAAGATGTATATTGAGCTAATTTGGTGTTACTGCGTTGCTTCATGTTGATCAGACAGAAAATGTAAAATAAACAAATGAGGGGAAAAAAATAAGACTCTTTATTTAATGAAATAAATAGATTTTGCACGGTCTGGTGTTGCAGAGGGAAGGGGGCTGGTATTGACATAGCTTATTTAACTCATTATGATTGCAGAACAACATTAAAACCATATACAACAGTCTATTCCTGAGACTCAAAACAGTCATTAACAAGGCAACAGTCTAGCATCTACAAACCCAAAATAAAAAGGAATCTATAAGGAAGGTTTCTTTTCACAACAGTAATATTTATAACTAAACTTTGCAAAAAAAAGTAAGGAAATTTGGGTTTGGTTGATTATTTCTGTGTTGCAACGATTCTGCTTGGTAATAAATCTTACACTGAGGGAATGCCTGTTTATTTCCTGTTAAATGGTGCCACATTTGTAATGAAAATACATCTGTGGGTTGAGCAGCGGATTTAAGCATGTGGGTTATGTGCACTAAAAACATTCTCTGCCACAGAGATGATTAATCCTGCTATTGAGTCTTGTTTTGAGCTTCTGACACCATGACTTCACCATCAGGCTCCTTTGCACCAGTGTCTGCAACATGTGCGGTGGGACCTAAACATGTGGAGGACTGTTATGTCCAGATTGTTGCTCACAGGAAAAACAAGGCTTGTCATCACTGCAGGCAAGGTCGATGCAGAGAGATTTCGAGATGAGATTTTGCAGCCAATGGCCATCTCTCTACAGTCTGGGACTGAACTCTATTCTCTAAGATGACAATCCCCCCACCCCCACAGAGAAGGGTTTATCAGAGACTACCTCCAGATTTTGGGAGTGGAGAGGATGAAATGGCCCACCTTCCATCCTGACCTTACCCCTGATCCCAAAAACCTGTAAGTGGCATGTTTGTGGGATCAGCTTGGGCCATAATGACCAACATAACATTGGCTGATTTGGGACAAATGCTGATTGAAGAACAGGATGTGACCATGAGGAGGAGGGTGCCAGGTCATTGGGGTTGTATTAAACAATTAAAGTATGTTTTGTTTCTTCAGACTTAAATAATCTAATCCATTAAATTACACCAAACAAGAGTCAATATCATAGCTGTTTGGCATTGGCAGGGAAGTTTTTCATGGGCTCAACTCTGCTGCTTGACTGACAAATGCATAAGATATAAGGATACAAGGTTTACTACCTGGAAGCATTGTTACAACAAAGAAGCAATCAACCAAACACAAATTTCCCTACTTTTTTATGCTACTTTACTTCCACTAAGCATCACAGTATTGCACAGTATGTAGCCCTTTAAATACCCACTAACAAGGTTTTTCTGTCAGTCTTAACACTTTCCCATCATTATCCTTCCCACCTTCTCTGACCTGCCATGGTCAGATGTTATGAGCTCAGGTGCAGGAACACATGTTACATTAAGCTTTTCTTTCTTTAATCCTGAGAAGGTTCATCCTGAAACTCTGGATGATGGCGTGGTTATAAACATCCTGGTGCTTCCAGAGAGTGTAAGGGGCAATCTCTTTTCCTAGTCACAGTTTAAAGCTCCAAAAGGCTACAGGTTTACTCTATAATTAAACCAGTTCCTGTTTATGAGACTGTTTTCTTGTGAGTTTCACAAAACGTGATCTGACTGGACTTAGAAAAAAAGTTTTTGGGTAAACACATCATCTGTGAGCTAAAGATACTCAGAGAGCTTCATCGCCTTTGTGATCTGAGTGCCTCTCTGGGCTGGGCTGACGGTCTGAGTGCTCGTGGTGATCAAAATTGTGGGCAGAGTCATGCTCGTGGTCGTGATGCGACTCCAGTTCGTGGTCGGCGTGCCGTACCTCCTCATCTTTCTCTCTGATGAGCTTTTCCGTCTCGGTCTCGGCCACTCCGGGCACCACTGGGATGGGGAAGTCTGTGCCGCTCTCCCGGGTTAGCTTACTGCAGAGAGACACACGTTTTGGGAAAGTTCACAGAGTTTACTACAGAACACAGACCAATGTAAATAAGCCTGTGATGTCTAATCAGCTGCCGACAAACATTGTTAAGACACCACACCAGACACGTCAGCGCAAACCCATCAAATACCTCAAGAATATATGAAGGTCACACGTTTTTTTAATCACATTCTCCTTCTCAAAACAACAATATTCTAACATTGTTATAATTCATCTTGATTTTTCTTGTGCCATATTTCTTTCATCTCACTAAAACTTATTTCTCCCGTCCTTCAGCGTGAGCATACTTGCGGTTGCGCTCCTTGACGACCATGCGGGTCATGCTCTGGATGCACTGAGCTCTGTAGTTCTCGTAGTGAGTCTCTCGGGTCACGTCCTTGAGATCTTGCATGTGCGTGCGAACGAGCATGTTCCTCAGCTTCACGAAATCGCAGTGTGCTGGGTTTTCCACTGCAGACCACAGAGTGAGGATCAACTACACACTCAATACTTATACACGTTCTCTGTCAACTTTTGTAATGGTACATCTATACAGAAAGCATTTTAGTATGTATGATTTTGAGGTCTTTGTTTAGGGGAACATGTGAGGTCAAGGTTACCTTCTACAATGCCCCAGGGGTACAGACGGCCTCGCACCCTCTTCCCTTTGGCCTCCACCACGGTGTTGCTGCCTATTACTGCAAAGGGGATGCTTTCCTAAAGGGGTCAAGATAAAGATCGTAATATTAAAAGCATGTTATGGTCATAAAGATCACATCTGGCTGGGCAGGGTGTGAACACATCTGTATTAAAAAAACAACAACAGACCAGTTATATCCCTTTCCTCTTAAATGTCTTTGTCCTTTCTTGTGCAAGACCTTTTCCCCCCCCCTTTTTAAACCTGATCTTTACCTAATCCAACAAGAGGTAGAATTCCATAAACCTCAAAGTTATTGATTTGATTGTAATCATACTGACATGACCGTAGCATATGTAGTCGACTGGACCATGAACTTAAGATAAAGCTTTGCATTAACTTTGCCTAGAGCACTGTCAGTGTATAGGGCAGTATAGGGCATAGATAAATATGATATCAATAAATATATTATATGTTTTTAAGATTTTCCTCATGTCACATACTTACATTGTTCAAAATGTGACATCTAACAAATTTGTTACATTATTGCAATTATTGCTGTTCCAGTAAATAAACCAGTATTAACCAGTAGTAATAAAATTATTAAAGACGTGTCACATGGTCAAACAAGCGCTGCAGGCCTGGCAAAACCAGCCTGTATGACACAGAAAATATATCCTATACTTACTAAAATTAAAATATATGAAATGCATCATAATTAAGAAGTAATTCTGATTTTCTTGATAGTTATTGTTTATTGACCAAAGTAAAGACCTGTGTGTTGAGCAGGGGTTTTGCTAGTAGTGATAACTTTTGCTTTTATTTCCACCGACTGTGTGCTTAGTACCACCTTACAATACGGGAAGTGTAGAGGAGGCCGATTCATCAACACTTAAATCCACCAGGTCTGACTATATAGTCTGTTCATTCATTTTAATGTCAATTCTTATTAATATTAAATTTGTTTGCAGCACAATTTGTTTTGAATGACAATGATTTGTCTTGACTCTGAGCATTCTGCTTTCAGCTGAGTTTAGTGTACTAAACACAAATACTTGGATGAAGGAAAGAAAGAAAGGAGATCACTGATCACCTTCAGCTCATGGTCTTGTTGCTTGAAATCTTCATCTTCATCAGAGTCGCAGTCGGGGAACTGGTATATCTTTATACCATACTGCTCAATCTCCTCTCTGATCTGCAAAGAAAAACAGTGGAAAAACATGTCTGACGTCAAAGTGTGAATAACGTCCTCTGTGAGGATACAAGTAAAACACTCTGCGGCGTATACACAGATTGATTCGTGGGATGAAACATGCAGTCGCCTTGCCTTAATTTTCTTTTTCTTCACTTCACCAGGGGTGAGTGTGTCTGCTTTGGCCAAGACTGGGACAATGTTGACCTTCTCATGGAGAGCCTTCATAAATTCCACATCCAGAGGTCGGAGGCTGGAAGAGATGAGGCAAAACATACCAAGAAAGGATAATAGGATAATGAGACACTTATTATTTATTAGGATAGTGTAGAGTAGACAAGAGAGTGGGCATTTTCGAAAAAGGTGAGTCACCTGAAAGCAGGCCACTGCAATAAGCACTACAGCTTTCAGCACGTGAGGAACACAAACTTTATTTTAGGGGTTCTCTGAGTTTTTATGGCTGGGTCGGTGTTTGTAGAGTGTAGAGTTTCTTCACAGAATGATGGTTTGCGCACGTTTATCGCTAACCATTAGTGAGGTTGGAGTTACATTCCTGGGCAAAAAGTTATCAATCATTGTCAGGAAGGTTTAGTTTGCTAATGATGACTAATTGAAGAAAAATACTTCCCGAGTCACATTCTGGGCTTCCCTATCATGGTTTAACATAAACTGTGGCTGAATGAAATATACAAGCCATGCGCTTTTTCCATGTTGCCTTCACAGGCCACAGAAAACTTCAAAAAAAAGGGCCACCACTGATGATTTACTGTTAGACAAGTTTAAACTGGGGTTGATAATCATTAACTGTTAGATCATTTTGTGCCAATAAACTCCATTTAGATTTGAAAGCGTTTCATAAATGCTCATGAATTGCTGGCAATCAGGATCAGACAACAACAGACTTACCTGCCGATCCACATCTAGATTTCTCCATTCTAAGCTTTCCTGCATAAAGTCTTATCTGTAGTTCAAAATTAAAGGTGCTAGTTTATCTCAGAGATTTAGCATGTGACCACATGCCATACAGCTGAAATGCATCAGTCTGGGTTGGAGTCCTTCCCCTTCCCCTCCTCTCTCTCTCTCCCCCTCCCCCCCATCTAATGCTGCACTATCAAATGACGGCAAAAATGTACAACCCCCTCCCCCCCAAAAAACTTGAAGCATAAGATGATGTCTCTGGCTGCATGGCACACTGGCCGACCAATCGGTGGCAGCAGACACTTGCTCACCAACAGAGGGAGCCGTTTCTCCATGGCTGTCACGCTGAAAATGCTCTGCAGCATTACTTGAATTTTATGGTATTCTGGCTCCTTGATGAACACAGATCTGGATGCGCACAAATGTGCTGAGAGGTACCACAACAGCACACAGCACAAACAATTGATTAGTGTAAAATCACTGCAGCAGATGTAAAGTTATCCAAGGGCAGCTGAGAGATGCTTTATCTCTGGGAAAGATGCTGGGCATCAACAATTTAAGAGGCTGAACACACTGTGAGTAAACACCGATCCACTAGATACGTGTGGAAGATATCACGTGTGCGCTCAGGACGATGGCTGCGATAAACATGTGATCAGAGATCACGAGGAAAAGTGTAGTTAATGGTCCCATTATCACTTCTGAACATTGCACGTGATAATGTGCTGCAGCAGAAACAACTTAATCTTCCATATTTTTAGAAGTAATAATAAAGAGAGGACGAGCAGGCTGAGTTAGCTGTAGCTTTGTCATACCCGTGACCGAAGGGTGAGATGAAATAGAGGCAGCAGTGTACGCGGTTGTCCTGGATGTTCTTGCGATTGAGGCCACTCTCATCCCTGAAGTACTGCTCGAACTGCTGGTCAATGTAGTCAGCCACTGACTTCCAGCTAAAGCAGAAACACACAGGGGCGTTCAGTCTCAGCTGACCGTGTAACTCAGATTCACTCAGGGTTATCTGATGCGTTAAACATGTCTGTACCATTCAGTGTTGTTCACAGCGTCCCCAAACCCAGGGGTATCCACAATGGTGAGTTTCAATTTGACACCTTTCTCCTCTATATCCACCGTGTGTTTGGTGATTTCTACCGTTTGTGTGATTCTCTCTAAGATAGAAAAAAAGAAGTAAACAGCCCTCAGCCATTACATAATGTAGTACAGCAAATTTTAAAACAAATAAGCACACGCACCTTCTGCATTGAGCAGCTTCCTATCTTTGTACAGATCTGTGAGAAACAGACTGTTGACCAGGGTGGACTTTCCCAGGCCAGATTCACCTTCAAACAAAGAACAACAAAGAAGAAAAGACCGTCTTTTTAAAACAAACACGGTCTTAAGATCAAATAGCAGCTAATGCTAAAATGAGGATTTACCTGCTACCATGAGCGTGAAGTCAAATCCTTTCTTGACAGACTTGCGGTGCACCTGGTTTGGCAGCGTTGCGAAACCCACGTACTCCTTGTCCTGGTCCTACAAATGCACAAAAAGATAAAAATGGAATAAGGAAACAGAGGCTGTGTGTACACCATGGTTTCTTTTTTCCAAACCTGATATCGGCTTTTTGAAATAGTTTGGCATTGTTGTCCCATTTGCAGTATTTCGACAGCAATAACGGCAACAGCACAAAACCAAAAAAACAAAACAAAACACCCAAACAACTGTAAAACATGGTATGAAATGTATCAGCATGTTACAGCACACAGGCTGTGCTGACCCCTCTTTGGGGCTTCCTGACCGTGACGCCTTGTATTACCTCGCTACTGTCGTATGGGTCAAATCGAACCCAGGGGCTCTTTGGCCTGGAGGGACTGACGGGGGACGGCAAGTCAAACTCCACGCTTCGGCTTTGTGGCAAACCGGAGTCTGAACCCGAATCTGACTGGGCCCTGCCGGCCACGGGGGGCCGCAAATATGACGGGGTGTGGGGGCGGTCATTGCCCTCGGCCTGCCTGTCCGCATCATGAGCCTCGGGGTCATGATGGTGGTGATGCTTGTGATGGCGGAGACCGTGCCCACCATGATGCTGAGGGTCCTGCATAATGTTTTCCACTTCTGAGTCATCTGAATGGCTTGAGGGCTGGAGAGAAGCGAAGGTCGTGGGGGGGGCGGGAGGGATGACGAGGCGAACAGGAAAAAAAGAAATACGGTGGAGGGAAAAGAGGAACGGTAGAGCACCAATGTAGAGGGGGAGGTATGGAGATCCAGAGGGTAGAAAGTTTTAGAAAATCAACTTAAAGTTTTATGGTGAGGGATTTAAGACACAGCAACAAAGAGATCTTTCATATCTGACAACTCAAAACTGTTAGTATGCCCAGCTGAAGGCCAGTGGGTAACACATGACATTTGTACATTAATGTGGATGAGCCTTTAACTATTCATTGGAAACAGGATACATGTTAGGGACTTTACAGCTGGTGGATCACCTTCTATTATAAATGAAGAGAAGTCATGTTAGAGCTGAACACTGCAGCCAAGTTGTTTTATGAAACTAACAATGAATGAACTCCAATACTGTGTTTATATTTACTCTCCTATAAGAGTGATCGTAACATTAAAGACAAGGACTGTTTTAGACATCAGGTATTTTACTCTTCATTATTAATGCATCTTTAAAAGTGTAAATTTTCTGTAAGAGGACACGCAGCTATGGACTCTAGTTACAGTTACTAAAGTCTCCCTGATAAATAAATAATAGAGTGGAATTCAGCAAGCAACACGGCCACTCAAATTCAGCTGTGAGCTCACACTGTGACACAGTTTTAAATTTAAATTTAGACCCTAAAGAGATAAATTCATGTCTAATCCTTAGCTTAAGCGCATAAAAACTACAGACTTTGACGGCAGAAATCAGCTGAAGATGGGCAGTAACAGAAAAAAATATATATTTGGGGCCGGGGGGGGGGCATCACCGATACCTGTTCATGGTGATCATGATCATGGTGTCTGCTCTGATTAGGGGAAGCTGGACAGGAGTCTTGTTCATCTGATGAAGAGGAATGCTCGTGGTCACTGTCCTCCATTGCAACTGGGGCTAAAGCGCACTCTGTGATCTTGAATCCGAAGGGCGCACGCGTGTGGTGAGGTTTATCGGGGAAAAGAACAACAGGGAGGTTGAAGAAGAGGATGGAGAAGGGCCAACAAAGAGCCTCGCAGATCCACGCATGAACCACAAGGAGGACATGAGGAGCACAGGTAAGATGGATAAAGACGAGGAAGAAGACGACAAAAAAATTAAAAAAGCTAATGAATAAAAGAACATACCATTTACAGCAGAAATGGTATGATGCATGTAATAATATAACAAGGGACTGAACAATAGATATATGCTATAAATTAATATGCATCTGTAAACATTTGATTGCAAAATCAAAACATGTATAGGATGAGCTAAACAGGGACAGGAATTAATAAGCATTTGCTTCCTTATTATTTTTTTCCCAAACAGGAATTGCTCAATATTTTCAACATGATATTTTCTTTGATATCATGTTCATTCATTTAATAAAAAAAAAAAAAAAGTATTAACTCTCGTTATGCGTTTCAAAATAAAGATTTGATACAGATCAGGTTATGTTCACTCCTCTTGTTCTGGTGCCATTTTCCTATTCATGCTCACAGCTACAGTTACAGTCAAAAGCTAACTACAAGTTTGACAGCAAGTAAAGTCTGTGCCAATTTCTTTCCAGTTTAATTTTGATAAAAAAAAAAAAGCTTAGCATGTAATCTTTTTGCTGTTTTCCACATGGTTAGGTGCTCCACCTGTGACCTACAGCTCTAATATGATTGGGATTTAGAGCTTAAGGGCAGAGGAAACAGTGATAGTTTCACCGATTGGGAAATCGGTGACCTGCTTTCCTGATGCACAACCAAAGCCCTAAGATCAATGTCCAGCATGGTGGGTTCTGTGTCCTACATAAAATAAAGTGTCAATCACCGACATTTTGCTTTGGATTACAAATCCACAGAAGTGCATCAAACAGACTCCCACTACTTTTTTTTTTTTTTGCTTAAATATGAAAAAAGCTTCAAAGCGACTTTTAGATGTATCATCTGGAATATCACACTAAAACAACTCAAGTGACTACAGGAATAAAAATCAAAGAACAAACTAATTATCAAACATATTCTCAGTAAAGTGGATAAAAGCACGTTCACCCGTTCTCACCTCCTTTCTTTCGATGCCTCACCTGTGTCTAAAACCCTCTTCTTTTTACTTCTTAAAAACTGCTCCTCGTACAAAGTCCAGCAGGACTCGGAAAGCAAAGAGCAGCGGCTCCAGCATTTATACAACTCCACACTAGAGGACACAGCGCCCTTCAGCTCCATTGAGCTGGTCGGCACCCCGGGGAGCTGATCAGTGGCATTGATGAGGTGCACGTCAGCGCTGACAGGCATCACCAACCCAGACATAGACTACATCCATCAAATCTACTTAACTTTGGGGCTGCACAGCTCCATGTCGTGCACAATTATACACAAACTGTGAGTTTGACATCTTCTGCTGTTTCACCGTTTTGTCTGACAATTCACATTGACACCAGCAAACAGCCTAATCTGATGAGTTGAACCTGATAACAAAGCAAAAAGATAAGGAAACACTGATAGCAGCATTAGAGCAGAAAACATGATGCTACTTTGTCACTGTGTGTGGACTGATGTTATAACATGAAGACAAATACTGTGCATATTTTGCAGGGCCCATTCTTAACCTTTGCCACTCACAGCTAATGTCTGTACTCCATAAGCCTACAATGACAGTTCCTGTGACAATAAAATATGTCAAGAGCAGAAGTATCCTCACAAAAGACTTACAGGAACTGCTCAGGGTTTGCAGTGTGACATCAAATTCAATTCTAATAATGATCGGTTCAGCCAGAGAGGATCTGAGGCCAAATTTCCTCTCATTCTGTTTGGGAGCTCGAGTACTAAAGGAGGTGACTAAAGTCAGATATTTAGGTTACATCATCAGGAACAATCACTGTGATGATAATTAGAGCCTGACAGCTATTGATACCAAAACCAATCTCCACATTTGGTGATTTAAAAACAGGATAAACTCATATACTGATGTGCAATGCTGATATACTACCCCAAATGTGTATATTGTACAGCTGGTGTTAAAATCGGTCCTAGTGGTGTATTTAGACTAAAACTAAAATGAAAAAGAATAATGACTTTAATAATAATGACTTACAAGTCTCTGTCTAGAGAAAAGGCTCTGCAGAGGACCATCACCACCTGACTGTCAGCCTGGCTATCGCTGACCATGTGAGTTGTCTACTTAGAGGTAGGACTGTAGAACTATACAACATCCACAGACACACATATACTCTGCACATATTCAAAAGAGACATCAGGGCCTCAAATGCTCTTCTTTCTCTCCCTTAAAAATTTCAGAATGCAGAAAATGACTGACTTAAAGAACAGCTTGGAATAAAGAGTATCACAAAGGTAACCACCAAATGTTTCCACCAGATCACACGAGGTGAAGCCGAGCTGCTTACTGCCTCATTATAAACATAACTGCCGGCAATGCTGATGAATTCACTAATTAAGCTAACAAATGAATTAATTATAAACTATTTATCTGCCAAGGCACTTGTCTTCACGTACCACATTAAGCATTTAGGAGAACTCCTCATTTATAAGCAAATTTATTCAGCTCCCAGTTTGCATCGTCTTTACGGGAGACATCATCGTGTCTGGGAATCATACAGTTACTGTACACATTTCCTATTCCTTTACTGTTGTATGCACATATTTCAGAAACTTACATGTTACCTTTTTGTGTAGTGTGTCTGTGTCTTCATTCCTTTCTACTTTTGTAGCATTCCTGAAGTTGACCCCAACTTCAGAGCTTGGTTACAGATTTCTTCTCTAAGCCAAACATACTCTCAGTTTACTCCATCTTTAAAAGCAGCCGAGATAGCAGGCATTACTGAATGCAGGTAGGGGATTTGTCTTCCTCTAAGCACTAAAGCAGCTTTGTACAGCAAACTGATGAGGTTCAAACAGGTTCAAATTCTTCCTCTCACACCAAAGCAGCCATCAGGCCATTCCTCCGCTGTGTTCTCGGCCCTGATATTTAAGAATTTAGAGCCGAAAAGCTCTTAAGAAAAGAATGCCACAGGAAATTGTGTTTGGGGTTTTTTTTGTTTTTTTTTCCCATTTTTTAATATACCTAAGGAAACATTAATTTTCTCTTTTATTCAGCTGGAAGAAAAAACAGCAGACTATAAGTCAAGAACAATTACAACTATTCTGTGTTCCTAGTATGCATAAAGTAGGAAAAGGGATATTGGGGAATTATTAAGGCAGAGTTCAACATAGGCGAGACATTTAGGCTGATTTTACTGGAGTTCCATTTTCCACATGCAAACATTTCCACTAACTTTAAAAAACCATTCAAGTATCTCCTGACACATTAATCTTGGGCTTAAATGCATTCCCACTAAAATGCACTTCAGCACAACTTGCTCAGCGCCATCTTTCCAATTCAGTTTGGGTGGAAAGCAAAGCCCGTAAACCTGCACTTTAATGGTTACTGTGAACAGGCTGAACAATTCAAATATGAGCAAATGTTCTGAGATCAGCAAAAGCTCCTTTTAACAAGATTTACCATCATATATTTCTTAAAGTTGGCTTCTCCAAGCCAAAAGAAAGGCAATTTCCAGTCCCGAGCCAATAAAAAATGAAAGTCAGGCTATTGTGTGTCATGCAGATAAATCAATATGCTAATGAAACACATGATTGACTACGGATAGAAAGATTAGTGCTGCTCTCATGAGCAATACAAACACAGAAAAGCCATACAACTTACACAGCTCTAGATTTAAAGTTTAGAAAGAGACCCCAACAAAAGTTTAAAAAAGAAAAAGAAAAAAAAAAGCCCCCAATCTTGTGTAAGATTTACAGAAGTGTCCCCTAATCCCGATTTCTCCAATATTAACTGATGACGTGAAAACAATCTTCCTTAACTAGAATGAAACCTGATGGGCTTTGACATCTATGTCACATTTTTCCATTTTGGTCCCACACAGTCTCCCACTGGAATGAGTCTCCACTGAGACCTGAACCAATTATAATTTCCATAACTGGCTCAGGGTGAGTTCATCGAGAAAATAAGCAACCAATCGCTAGAGAATCCACGCAGAGTTTGACGAGAGATAAAACAGAACAGATAAACTGCCAACTGGGTGAAACCATGGTGTAGCTGGTTCTGATCCAAAGTGGTACCGTGAGGATCGGAAGCACAAAGCCCCAGCTGGAAATCAGGAACACCAATGCCCAAGAAGTAGTGCCAAACAGGCCTTCATAACACAACAGTCCATATGGCTTTTGAGACTTCCTCACATTATTCAAAAATGCTTTAAAGACTTCCTCACATTACTCAAAAACATTCATCTACATTTTCTACATAGCAAAACAAAGGAGGGAGGGAAAATTAATCACTGGTATGTGGACACAAACATTTTGCCTCTGGAACGGACATATTTTACTTTGTCAACAGCTGCGTCTTTGTCATTTCCTGCAACACTGATAAAAATGCACTTATGATGTTCGCCTGAAACGTTCTGTTTGCCATGTGAAATTAGTAAGAAGTGGGGTTAAAGTAACAATTTTAGCTCTTTGTTGCATATACAGTCCACAAAGATGGATTCAATAATCTTAATGATATTTAATAAGCAGTCTAAGAGGCAAGTGGTAGGTTTCTGCACAGCTACTGAGATGAATAAT
Source organism: Pundamilia nyererei (assembly GCF_000239375.1). NCBI lineage: Eukaryota > Metazoa > Chordata > Actinopteri > Cichliformes > Cichlidae > Pundamilia > Pundamilia nyererei. The sequence continues at coordinate 6,402,877 of NW_005187404.1, forward strand.
ACTAGCCTTTGAAGTTCTTTCCAGTCCTTTATCAAGAAGACCACTGTTGGAAAAAACAACCTCTCAAGTATGTGTGGCATTTATTACGATGGGAGTAAAATCTTTATGCTAAGCGGTGCAGTCCCTGAGAAACAATTGGAGGACATGAAACCTAGCCAAACACAAACAAGTTGTGCGGCTAACTGTGCTGCTTTGTTACTTTTGGATCAAGATGGTGGGTTTGGCTGGCACAGCGCTGATGGACGGTGATATGTTGCATTAAATGCTGCTCTTAGGGGAAAAGCCCTCTTCAAATGTACGACATGGGAAATGCAATCAGAAACTGCCAGAAGTCATAAAGAAGCCGGGCAGCATGTTGTTATTCACCGTCCGTGATGAAAGCACATTTCAGCTCCGTAGGAAATGCAGTTGACAGAGTCGTATATAATCCAGCTACAATAATTACTGCACTATTATTCACTTCATGCTAAATCATTTTTGCTTGACATAAGGTGCCACGGTTGGCACGAATTCTCTCTCTACTGTACGCTGGTAGACGGAGCATGATTATTATTTCATACACACTGTATTGATATTATGCTCCTCCTAGATTTTAGCGTTTCCACAATTCAATACAAGACACTATTTATATAGCACCAACTCACAACAAAAGTCACCTCAAGGTGCTTTATGCTGTCAGATGAGAGAAAAAACCCAACAGTAAGACAATCCACTTTGAGCAACCACTTGACAACAGTGGGGAGGAAGAACTCCCTCTTATCAGGAAAAAAAAAACCTCTGAGAGAACCAGATTCTGTGAGGGGTAGCAATCTATTGTGATGAGTTGGGGTGGAGAAAAAGAGTAGACAGCAAAGGAAAGCATAGAGAGCTATTACAGACAAACAGAAACTATGTGAGAGTAGAAAAAATTAATGACAAACAGCAGTAAAACAAGAGAGTGGAGTGGGTCTCCTACCAATCGTAATCAGTGGATTGCCTCCCCAGCCACTCTCCCATGTGAGAGTATCCTTGAGTAGTGCGAGTTCGAATGTTAGATACAGCACATGCATGAATGGTTGTTTGATTCAGCAAATGAGGCTTATAGTCAGGGGTGCACATAAGTGGTCCACGGGTGCGCATTTGCAGTCAAAAATAAAAGACGCGCACCAGATAAGAAGTTGCAACGCGCGTTTGCGTACATATAAAAAGGCACTGTTTTTGTCCGCTAGAGTGGGATTTTCACGGCATATTCTGCACCACATCTCTGTGCTTTCATCATTTGTTTGAAGCCAGCTCACGT
>NW_005187404.1:6404717-6492001 GCF_000239375.1 Pundamilia nyererei
GTTTGTGATACCCGAAAGATCTCACAGAGCCTGATCATTCAGGACCATCCCTGTGAGATGAAGGATTTATATTTAGTGAAAATCAGCCAGTACGAGAAAACGATTACTTCTATTTTGGATGAGCTGAAGGCTTTTCAGGGAGCTTTTAGCTGTTCATTAGGTAAAATACTACCGCCTAGAAGTAACAAACTTGTGGACTAGCTTTTCAGCATCACTCAGTAGACAGGATGTTTATAGTTTTAGCAGTATTGTGCAGATAAAAGGAGGCAGTCGTAGACATTTGTTTAAGGTGCCGGTTGAAGGAGATATCCACGTCAAAGAACGACTCCAAGAAAAATTAGATGTCATGAATATAAAAGCTGCATTTATACTAATAAAGCATGATTATATATGCTTTCACAGCATTAACAACACTGTGTGTATTCCTCTTTACAATCTTAATGTTGTGGAATAGAGAGGCTGAATCCCAGTAAGGTTTCCCCTTGTGATGAGGCCAGTAGCAGGTGGTGAAGGGAGCCATGTGTGTGCCGTGTGAATACTGTGGTTGTTTGGATAGTTATAGCGGCGCTCTGTGTGAAGCTGGCTCAGTTCAGAGAGAGAGAGAGACAGAAATAGTCCAACTCACCACACTCTCCCACAGCTATAGAGCCCATACAAATATTCACATGACCACAAATATTCACTGCTACACACAAAAAATTATGTTTTTATCATTTCCTACTCCAAGTCAAAAGAATACAAAAAGATAGCAGCACCCTAATCAGGCGTTTCCTCTTCCTCAAATGCATTTCTGTCACCGTAAAGCACCAGGAAACGACGTCTTCCTCCATCTGAGACTCGCTTACAAACGCGCTCAGTGCATTAAGCCATCACATCTGATCAATGCATGTGTCAATCAGGGTTAGCGTTTTAACTTCTTAGAGATGTGCACAAAGGAAAAGCGAAAACCAAACAGATACTCCAGCAGCTTAGCATAAAACCACCATTAGCTGAGAAAAAGAACAAGCCTGGTCACATGCATTCATGTGAACGGTCCAGCTCCCACAAGGTTTCATGAGGATAATCTGAATGCGGCCAAAATCAAACACATGTACAGAGAGAACCTGCAACCACATGTAGGAAACTCAAAAGAAAAAACAAAACACCAAGAGTGAGTCACAAGCAGCCGCTAAATGCTGGGTCAGCAAGAAGAAAAGCAGCAAACACATACCCCTCCATCACTGTTTGCTTCTGAATTTGCTGCCATATTATATCTTCAGTACCAGTGGTATTCCTTGAGGCTCACAGCTTAAATTGCACAGAAACCAGTGCAGAGATGTCACTTAGCTTCTGGGCCCCCACTCGCGTTACATAAGTGCATCAACTTTCCCTGCAATCAAGTGGCATACAAAGTTCCTCCTGCACATGTCCAACATCTTTATCAAACAGGTAAACCTTCAATCTATGCCTTCTCTGCATCTGGAGCTTTTTCCAGAGCTCCACCCAGCTCTCCCCTTTCTGACCAATCTGCAGCTGTTATGCAGATAAGCAGCAGCAATGGAGCCTGTGTGTGCGCGCACCTCTGTCCTGCCTTCAGAAGAAACACTTGTTCTGCAGGGAGACCAAAGACACTGGCCCAGCAAGCCATGCAACAAGCAACTCATGCCCTCATTCCTAAACCCACAACACGCATGCGATTAACACATAACACAAACACACACACACGAAATATCTGCCGCCAACAGAAAACACATGTGAGAAATAATTCTGTGAATAATTCAAACTATCACTGGGAGAATCTGGTTTTGCAAGAACCTGGGATGAAGCATCAGAAGATAACAGCACTGTGCAGTTAAACTCTTACAATGGCCTTTACATCCAGTCCAGACCTCCCAGCTGGCAGTACCAGGACCAGAGCGGCACGAGGAGAAAGAGAGAGAAACATGAGGGGGAGGAGAGGTAGTGTGTGGCCTACATGCTACAAATAATCTTTTTTTTATCTAATACACACTTCGTCCGCCCCCCCACACACACTCTTACTTAAGTGGACCACAGCTCAAAGCTTTTCCATTAATCTCAGAGGTTCCCTGTGTTTTGCACAGTCTTACAATACTCACTCATTCTTAAAGGATTTTGTGATTACCATGTTGGGTTCTGAACAAGGGTGAATGAACTCAAGTGTTCTGTGGTTTGTTTGTTTTTTAAATTTAAATCATAAAGCTAAAAACCAGTTAAAAAAAAAACCCACAATATGATGGTGATTCTGTGATCTACCAGCATGTGACAGTAACGAAACATAACCGGAAACAAACAAAAAAAAAAGAAAAATATAAAAGCTCAGCTTGCGTCTGGGCTGAGATCTAATCTTCAGCTTTTTAGGGGAGAACAAAAACAGGAGCAGAATTCAGCTGAGAGTTCATTTTCTGCCTATGGGAGGAAGAGCTAAATGTAACACGATCCCAATCTTAATTGCTTTTGATGCAAGTGTGCCAACTTATACAGCCGTAACAACTACCATAAGCAGAAGCAATGCAAATAGAATCAGGTCAACAGACGTGCCAGTCTAAGAAACCACACAGTAGGCAAATCTCACTTAAACATCTATTAAATGTGACACATGTTCAGGACTGGCCTGGATGAGAAACACAGGCTTATAGACAGGAGATATTACTTCCTGTAAGGAAAGATAGTGTCTGGGGAGACAACTGCTGCCTTGCTTTAATCCTCTCTGGCTGCATCACATCATGAGGGTGATTATCGTGGACTGTCTGAAAGGGCTGACTGTGCCCAAGGGACCGTCAGCTTTTTTACAGTGCTGAGGATCACACTGCCCCTCATAATTAAAATGTCTCCCCGTACATGTTTACACTGCAGGGTTGGCTTGGGGCCAGCAGGGCTGGAATGAGTTTCTTGATAAAACTATTTGGTCCAGTAAGCTACACCATATTTTATTATCTCAAAATGTCAAAGACAATTCATCAGTCTGCTCAACAAATTATCATATCTATGACTTTGTGTTGCATGTATGTGCTGAATTTCTCTCGCACAGAGGACACACTGTGGGACGGTGGAGGGAGGGCAGTGCCACCTGCTGCTCATGACTGGAAATGGCTTGATAGGAGTTAATGGGTGTCACGGATGGTACTGTAAGTGTAGTATGTGCATGGGTCATGGGGCTTTTCCACAGCAGAAAGTGTGACTTTCGAAAGCAGGGAAGGCGCCGAGGTTAAAAAGGTCTATTCAAAGTACCAGAAGCATTTAAATAAAGTAGATTAACCAAATAAAGCCAGCTATGAGGCATGGAAAGAGGTTTTTTTGGTTTTAATAGAAAATATAATGGAATTAAAAACAAAAAACTGAAAAACAGGCCCGTAATATCAACATGAGCAGTCTTTCAGCAGGTCATCTCACGGCCAAACGTCAGAAAGTCCCAAAAAAGCAATCTGCATGCTCGTGCTCATGAACGCAGACTGTTGTTTGTTAGCGGGGACCTAGCTGTCATACACTCCCTGGACAGGTTGCAATCTGTTGCAGGACTAACTCACAGAGACAGACAACCATTCACACTCATGATAATTCATGGCATATTTTAAAATAGCGCAATAAAAATGAGAGAAATAATCCAGGTATGACCAACTGTGGTCTTTTTCATAAGCGGCGACATGATCCATGACACCACTGACCTGCAAACGTTTTGTCTATTAAAACAAGAAAATATATACATTTCATTGCCATGTACACAAATCAGTGCACACTTGAGTGGACAGATGAAAATGATGAGAATAATGAAATACTGTTGCCAAGAAACACAAATCACTGGATTAAAAGACTGTGTAGCAGCTCCATTTAATGGCATTTGGGCAAGACTTTGTAAGCATATACTGCACAAACGAGCCCCGAACTCGAGACAAACAGTCCTGCCTTTGGCTGCAGCAGAGTACTTCGTGCATGCAAAGCAAGGAAAGAATGGAAACCTGTGTTTTTAGACACAGACAGGAAACATGCAGCACAAAACTTGGAACTTGATATAGAAGTTCGCCTGAGCTTCCCTAAAAGAAACTGGATAAAAAGCCCTAGAAGGTAGCACAGTAACACGAAATACACTCTGACACCCTTTGAAGCAGATATCCAGCATCTATGCAGGAACCTAAATATTGTTCCACAACAGGCATCAACAAGGAAACGCTAGATTTGCTGAACTTAGACTTCCTACACTTCCTCCTCCATTCAGTTAAGGATCTTTATCTGACACAGAGACATTCCTGTTGGAAAAGAGCTAAAGCATTTTTCTCACTTTGTTTTTTTCACCCTTCCTTAAAAGAGGCAAGGTGCAACAAAGGCTCATGAAGGGGGGAGGGAGGTGGAGATTTCTCTTGGGTGACATTACAGGAATTCCATTGTTACATTCAATCTAAATCGCAGCATTCATCTGAAGGGTTACACCACTTCGGGATGGACTCAGCCGGCATCTCTGCTCGCTCACAGCAGCTCGGCCTGCAGAGAGTGCGATTTCCAGCTGGTGCAAAATCTGTCTCAGGATCAAGATGTCTCAATATCTCAGTTTTATTCTTTTCCCCCATTTCGCTTATTTCCCGGGAGAGAGCTACAAAACAACTGCACAAAGAACCAGAGGGAGGAAAACAGCATTAAATAAGAGCAATTACAGTCATATAAAATGTAGTCTCAATTGCAGGGTATTTGACCAGGTCTGTTTGTAATCTTTTCTAACAGCTTGAAGAGACTGAACTGCATCATTACCATCAGTGTAGATGCTACAGTATAATGTAATCTGGTTAAACGGAGAAAGAATCGGTACAAATATCAAGCAGATTTACAGCTTATCAAAATTAGCTACATACAAAAAGGCTAAAGCTACACTTCACTTCAAAGAACAACAAAAGGGTCTGCTTTCCCCTCAACTGAGTAATTAAACTTTTTTTTTAACTACCTTTGGCAGAAAACTGTACATTTTAATGAGCTGCACTGTTTATTCTTAGTATTATTTCAAATGAGGGCATGGAAAGGAGAAGTCGCAATGCAAACTGCATGACTTGAGTCCAGCGTGTTGTTTATTTTAACTGGTGTGGAGAAAAACACCTGTGAAATAAAAGGCGGCAATAAACAAAAAACAAACAAAAAAGGGCCAACATCTGCCGGGTGGTGAACTCTGTGTGCCCTGGAGAAAGGAAGCTGGTGGGTTTGTTGTGCGGCCTCGCTTGTGCTGCACTGAATTCCAGCCCGTCTAGCTCCCACATTACACGAACACAAAAACCACCTTGTGTGATTTTTGGCTCCTGCTGGGTCTTATCACAACGCTACTGGAGTCTGGAGTCGGAGCCACAGATCTGCTGAAACACTGTTGGTATTGTGTCTAGGACAGATTCAATAAGAGAAATTGCATCAGTGTCTGGACTAGGTTCCCAACCTTCCCAAAGGTGGAAATCAAATGGAAACACCAAGTAGCTTAACTATTCCCAGATTCATTATTATTTTAGTAAAAACCCTGGAGCAGGCAGCGCTGGAGGTTGATTATTCATTACATCATGTGCAGTATGAATAAAACAGTTAAGAGACTGAAGTGTAACTGTTCACTACAGGCAAAATGCTTTCCCAGGAAATAATCTGTGGTTCACTTTAACAGCCTGCTCTTTTACTGCTAAGTTAAATTATGCTTATAGTTTGTAGAATTTGAGCTTTTTTTCCCAAAGTTTTGTTGAAAGTCAAAACGTATAACTCAAACCAGCAGCCACTGGTGGATAGTAAACACCGAGGAAGGAGCAAATTTTATTTTCGAGTCCCAAGAAAGTAAAGTGCAATTGATTTGAAACGATCATTTGCTGTAACTGACCTTTATGAAGATACATTACTGTGGAAAAGTCTCAGGCCACAGGTCAAATGGTCTTGAGCAATAGTTCTGCAGACTTTCCGAAATTCTTAACATTTTACTTTGAACGCTGACTGTGCTTCCACTAGTTTTCAGTCCGGTCCTTGTGCCTGACCCTTTTCAGAGGATCAAAGGAAATGTTGTTGTTCCCACATGCAAAGATCAAATTTCAAATTTGTAACTTTAGACACTTTGTTACTAGCAGCCTGTCACACAATCACATATGAAATAAATGGGAACACGTTATCGAAATCTCGAACGATAGCAGTTTGCCTGGCATAAAATAGTATTTTTGCACCAACAAGGTGATTCCCAAAGAGCTATTAGCCAAAACCTTAGCACATCTCAGCAGACATGCAATGTTAAAAAAAAGAGAAAAAAGAGAGGAAACTAGACAGCTGTCTAGAACAGATGAACAGAAAAATGATCCATCAGCTGTTCAGCAAGGCCTCATCAGAAATGAACTTGGTGGAAATATGGCTATCAAGAACTCATTCATAAGGAATTGAAACAGACAGAAAAAGCTAAGGTTTGCCAAATTCCAGAAGAAGGCGGCCTTAAAAATCGGTGACAACAAGTCTGATGGAGTCACGAGTCCAAATGTTTTTGCTTAAATTGTTTTCAATAGGTACAGAGGAGGTCAGGTGGAGGTTCTGTTATGGTTGCGAGCTGCATTTCAGTCACTGGTGTTGGGAATCTTGTCAGAATTGATGAAATTATGAATGCTGAAACATGCATGCCTGCACACATGTATACATGCAGTTATATACTATGGTCTAAGGTCTGCTATTGGGGAATTTATGGTGAGGTGACGAGTAAAAGTTTGTTGGTCAGCAAATAACAATATTGCAAAAAACTTTCAAACTACAGTGCCAATGTCACAAATTCAGCTTTGCAGTAGTACAGTACTCATACATTCACACCAACACTATACAGAACCACAGTGCTTTGTTGAAGTGAGAAAACTTTTAAAAGTGTTATCAAGCAGACACAGTCTGGGTATGTGAGAGAATCAAAGAAAGCACTACTTTAGAAATCCTATCCTGGAAATATCCTTTGGTTTGTAGACCTTTTTGGACTTACTCAGGAGATAAATATACTATAACTTAATAGTTTTTATCTCAAAATAGAGCAGCTCAAATAGGTGCTCAATAGTGCAAAGTACCTTGATTTTCTTCCCAGATGTTCTGAGCTTCCTGAGGTCTTCTCCCTGCTGACTGAGCTGTTTATCTTATACAGCAATGATCGTTATGCTCCTATAACAGGACTGATTGACAAGCTGAACCTGTGATTGATACTCCAGACACTCCACATGAGGCATGATAGGATTAAGAAGCTGCCAGCATATAAAGTAGCTCATCTCTGTCTTCTGATTGATCTTTAAGTTTTAAGATAAAAATGACCTCCTCATTCAAGCTAAAAGCTGTTATAAAACTGCAGAGTCATGCTGGAAATCACAGTGGTTACGTCTGAGCTTCGCCTTTAAAACAGCCAATCAGATGGAACTGATTTCTAATAATCTAAGGAGTCTAATAAGCAGTGTGTCTGTAAAAACAGATTTATGTTTAGACAAGGTCAGAATAACAGTAAGTTAAGATGATTCTGCTAATTTGCACTATGAACTCACATGTGTGTCAATCCACAACTTGTACCCTCACCAGATGGCATCGGTGGCTCGGGTGGTGCCTGACTTGCCTGGGCTCCAACATGAACTACACATAATTGTCCCCTTCCTCCTTCTCTTTCCATCTGTTCTCATTCTCACGGATGTAATCCGCTTCTCTGATCTTGATGCCCAAACACACCAAGAACCACAAAAAAACACGCAAACCTCAACACGAACGGGTCAACTTGCCAACTGACTCATCTGTGACGCCAGAGATGGAGCTCAAACATACGTTGTGCTGACTAACGAGCATTCAAACCTTCACAGGAAACTCACACTCCACTGGCACGTACTTTTTTAACCTCTTGTTTACAGATGTCGGTCTTGCCAGCAGCACGGCTGGCAGCCAGGAGCACACAGATAAAAAGAGCCACTACTGTACGTCCATGTGACCTCAGTATCAACACTACAGTGAACACATCAATCTGAAGACATGCACATTATTAAAAGCACAGTTCTCACAGTAAAAGCTCCTGACTGGGTTCAGAGGACACTGTCAATGTCAACAACAGATTACCAGGAGCTCTGAGACAGAGGGGATGTGCTGTCTAACAGAGCTTATTTCACTTCTCATCACAATGCAGATGACGGAGGACACGCTACACTTACCATTCTGCAGATGGCCAAGTCGTGCGCGCACACACGTAAAACGGACCCAGCAGAGAACAGCGATCAGCCACGAGTGGCTCCAGAACCTGCACGTACAAACCTTTTTTGCCTCCAGTTTCTGCAGAGCTACACAGTCTTAGAGCCAGACATTATTAACGTGAGGGTGCACACAGACGCTTGCCGTACCACGGGCTTGGCTGTCGGTGACAATGCAAAACAAGTAGCAGCAGTGGGACAGATCTGCTGTGAGTGTGAGTGTCCGGCAGAAAGAAAGCACAGTGGGAGCTGGGTTAAAAAACACCAGTCTGCAAAGCATTAAACATTAAGAGCTTTTGATGTAAGTGTGTTGGACATTCATTTAACCCACATGTTCCATTTCAGGTGCAGGATGGAGAGGTTGCATGTGGCATGCAGACATAACCAACTAGATTTTAACATGTTTCAGTAGCCTGCAGTGTCTGCTTTTCTTTTTGCGACCAAGATGTAAAATATGATTACATATAAAAGGATGTTCTTACTGTGTTAGGTGATCATTATTAAACAACTAATACAATTATTAATAATAAACACAACAAATAACAAACCACTTATCATATTTCTCCTGTCTAATATTTGATCCCCATATTAAACATGGCTAAAGTTAAAAAAAAACAAAACAACATCAATGTACATTCAAATAATCCCTGCGAGTCAAGGTTGAGGCTTCAGATTGCTTCAAACACCAGGTTTCAAACAGATTTTTTTATTCTCTTGGCTCTGAATGATGTCATAGAGAGTGGATTTTGCTAATATGGCACTTCTGTTAATATTCAGTCCTTCTGTTTGTGGAGGGCAGCCAATGAGAAGAAAGTTAGCTTAACAGAGGAGGAACTAAATGACTTGTTTCAGACAAATTATGAACTGATGGGCTGCAGCAAGGCCCAGTATAACAAAGAAGAATTATTTTGAACTGTGGATCATGCAAAGCTACTTTAGCAGACTCAAACAAAGTAAATATGGAGTTGGAGATTAGCATAACAAGTCCACTTTATGTACTGAGGTGCAGAGGATTCAGAGCGTTTGCCTCCAATTTGTTTATTATTGGCACCTGGTGCTCAGGGCAGTGTGTTCGGGCCCATTCAAAATGGCATGATGAGACTTATTTAGGGTGTAGCCTGCTCCTTCACTTACACAAAATCATCGCTTGGCCCATAATCTGGTTTTTCTTTAGCGGGAAAAAAAAAAAAAGAAAAAAAAATAGGATTACTATACATTTTACTTGTTCCTGAACGAGCTAACGATTTAATGGTTGAACAACAACAACACCATATTGTGGGCACTTGTGTGTTGTGATTTTTGTCTTGGTTTTAGAATTGTTACAGTTCTAATGAGCACAGTAGTTCATTAGGGCTCATAGGATGAGTTAAACAGACTGATGTTGCTGTGTCAATGTTACCCTTCTGTCTTGGCCATATTTTCATTTCTACAAACTCAGCATTGCCTAAATATTCGATGAATATTTCCCAGAGCTTTACTGTTCAATTATCTATGAAGCACTAAAACAGCACACCAACTGCAAAAGAGCACTGCTTAGGCTTTCTGGAGAGTGCTGCACCACTCTTGCACACTGAAGGTTGTGTGGCACATGGTGTATGTCACAAGTGCTCACACCTAAAATAAATGAGGTGTCAAAAGGAAAATGGCACAAACTCAGCAACACCCTGCCGGGTATCAGTGTGAAGTTTAACGAAGAACTCGCGTCCAACGGATTTAAATGAATAATATCATTGTGATAATGATATGTTGGTGTGACGACTTTTGAATTAAACTGCAGCATTTAAAAACTAAAGGGCACATCTACTCTCTGAAACAAGCTGAGTAAAGATTTTAACACCAGGTGAGTCTGCTGTGGTCACAGCTGGAGCTGTGTGTTTCAGATGACCACATTAAGATTATGGTCACTGATAAACTGACTGGTTCTTACACAGCATATTTCTGCTAGTTGAGCACCTAAAGAGCTTTCTTACTACAAGTATCATTCCGCCACTCATGCACACACTCAGAGCTTTTATCTATACCTAAGTGCTTTGAAACATTCACAAACTCACACTCTGATTAATGCATCAGTACCTCGCCCAAGGATACTTGGGATTACTGGAGGAGTCAGGGATCAATTATCAGGGATTGTCTAACACAAAGTGTTTAGAGCAGTCTGGAGCCTGAACTTTAGATTAACAGGGATTGCTTATACATAGGATAACCTCGGTATTTGAAACCTTTGGCATGAACACTTTGATTTGAACAGATGGGGTAAGACAAGAGTTTTATATTAGGATTGCTGCAGGTGTGAAAACACTTGAGCCATAAACGTCAAACAGGAGTTTGACATATATTACGAGCTTCTTGCCTGCCAATCATAACTCAGTAACTGTCACAGCCATGTTTCTGTGGAAAAACAGTAAAAAGCAGAAAAGAATTTTCTAAGGCCTCCTTGTGTTTATGTTTTTATGATTTTCACACCATCAGAAAGTTCCTTTGTACAGTTGAGCAAAGCCAGAATCGAGTGTACTAAAAGAAAGAAAACATGTGAGTGCACATAGTGAGAGTGGCACTAACACAGCTGTGGAAAAAAAAATAAATCTGGTCCCTTTTCATACACATGTATTTAGGATTTCATCAATAAGAATAAGAAGAATGGGTTAGAAGAAAAATGGGGTAGAAGGAGAAGAAGAATGAGGTAGAAGAAGAAGAATGAGGAAGAAGAATGAGGTAGGAGAAGAGAAATGAGGTAGGAGAAGAGAAATGAGGTAGGAGAAGAATGAGGTAGAAAAAGAATGAGGTAGAAAAAGAATGAGGTAGAAGAAGAAGCAGGAAGAAAAAGAAGCACTATAAAAAAATTTCATTAACATCTGATTAATTTAGTTGGGGAAGGAAAATTTTCCTTTTAATCACCAAATGCTTTTATTTATAGCAGTCAAAACTAAATACATGAGCCTGGCACGGCAGTGGCAAAGTTTTGAGATAAAGTGAATTCTGACCTGGATGAATAATTTCTCAACTGGCACAGGCACAATGCTAAATACTAGTACAGAGCTGATTTTCCCCACTTACCCTGACTCATCTGTGGCTGTGAGAATGCATTCTGGGAGCTGCAGTCTGAAACGCTCAGCTCCGTGAGTCCCAGTTGAACTCACTGACTGCCTAACAGCCCTGGGTCTTAATGGATGATGACTGGCTCAATGGTGACTGAGCGACTGTGGGACAACATGACAGTGATGTGGAGCGAAGGATGTGGGTGAAGGGCAAGTTAGAAGAAATTAATAACAGTAACATGAAGATGGGAAGAGAGGAGGGGGAGAAAAAAAGCTTTGAGCAATGCAGAGGTCCATAATGAAAAAAAAACCATCTCAAAATTATCCACAGGGGTTGTTGTTATTTTATTCCCCCTTTGGCTCTGTTCACTCCATCGTTCACAGGCACGACCCCAAAAGGACAAAAATGATCAGCTTGCATAAGAAATACAGTCATTCACATTCCTGCAGTTCATTCAACTCAGCCAGGAAAAGTTTAACATGTCCATAATGAAGAAAAAAAAATGCACGCACACTCACTATAGTCATCTAAAAAAAAAAAATACTCATAAACCAAAAAGATTTCTGTTATTACAAAAAGCTGCCAAATCAAAGATAGTTAATAATGATCATACTGATTTCGGGTCAATTGTAATGTGTACATCACTGGGTGTTAGTGTGTCAGTGTGGGCATTAATCTGGTAGGGGCATCATGGTTAGATACAGCCATATGTGGGGGAGGAATAAGTGGTCCTCTGTTTATATTTGTTTAAGGGACAGCGGCTCTGAGTTAAGCTGGAAGCTCCAGATGTGTGTGATTGTGTGCTCGTGTTAGCAGAGCCTTGTGTGTCTGTTTATCCGTCTGTACGAGCGGACAGATTGCTGATAAAGCTGCCATCGTCTAGTCAGCAGCTGTGTTCTAGTAATAGCAATAATCCAGTCAACCATTTAGACAAGAAAGTATTTAGACAAGAAACAAATGAAATGCAGTGCCACAGTTCGGGTAACTATGATTGCCTGTTTTTATATAAATTGTTAAAGGAAATGTAAATAGTAAAAAAAAAAAAAAACAACAACAAAAAAACTCCAACTTACTCTCATTATTTTATTTATTTAATGATAATGAAAATGTACTAAAAAACAAAAGCACAGTTCCATCACATTTAATGAAAATCGTTAGCTTACCTACGAACATGTAATGAGACATCACATGTATGCAAGTGTTTCCACAACTACAAACACTGAAGACAGTCTCAAACACATCTGACCAGACTCATGGCCGCTACTGAGCATCCTTATACAGACTATATTGGGGGTAGACGTACTTAACACAAAGTCCTAAAAATGTATGATATACTGATGAAGTCTTCAGCTCTGTCCTCAATTTATCCCACGTTGAAACGACTGCAAAGCATAAGAACTTTAGGCACCCGTGAGTCATATTTGTCCATATAATGCCTCTGAAAGGGAGTAAAGTGCAGGCTAATGACTCTGACGAGGCTAACACTCATGGAAACATGCTGGAAGATATCAGCAAAGTTGTAAAGGGAGTGATCCAGCCTGAGGTTTCCTCCCTACAGACAGAAATACAGCAGGCCATCGTACCAGTAAAGGCTGAAATAGACGCATGTAAGGCACAACTGGCTGACCACAAAGAGGATTTAAATACACTGGTGGCATGAATTGATTCATTGGAAGCCAGTTTGTGATAATGCCAGGCTAATGATAATGCAATGCTACCAGTGCAGACTGTATATTTAAAACAAACAACAACAACAACATAACAAAACAAAATAAACTCATGAATGTAGCATATTATATGATGATATATGATATTATATAATATTATTTGAATGGAATTAGTGAAATCTGTAGCCTATCATACATACATGTTACTTGACTGTGGAGTAGCTAAAGGGAACCCAAGGAGGGGAGAGCATGCGCAGAAAGGTACAAGCTGACCTCTTGTGCCTTCTAATAACTAGTGTAAATTCATCATGGTCTCACAGCATCGGCCCTGTCGATCATTTGAACTTTACACTATACAGGTGGTGGGCTGTGCATAGCTATGGGATTTGTGAACATTATGGCCGCCACCCCCACAACACCAGCATCCAAGTGGATGCTTATAAGACTGTCTTTGGTCAATCTCAAGTTGCCACTTCAAGAACTGCAGTTTCTCTTTTTAAACTTCTATGTTGGCTTTATTTTTCCAAGAGGTTGCTGCTTGGTCTTCACTCCTGAATGCTTAGCTGATGGTCAAACACCCTAGGTGGTGTCTGTGCCTCACTCTGGTCGCTTTCCAAACAATTATTAAAGTTGTTCTGATTTAAAACTGATCTGCAGTGCACTGACAAAAGTAGCATCATGAATTACAAAGACAGAAAAGAAGCTGAGATTTTCAGGTTGCATCCTGCAGCACGTTCCACTCTGAATCACTTGAAAAGCTTAAAGCACTCAGCAAATCGAGACAGCAGGACAACAGTTGGCACTTTGGGCGGGGAAATCTGCAGAAGTGTGGCTTCCCTCTACCCCACAGTGAGGCCATCCTGTATGAGTGGAAGTGAAAAATGAATAATTTCAAGGAGGGACTTTTCCCTCTTGTTCCCTTGGATTAGTTGGGAGCAGGAATCTGTTGCTGACCTTAGACTGAATTCTCAGGCTAGCTCTATTAATAGCCCAGACACCAGCAAGCACAAGACTCCTAAGTCAGCAGCCTGAGCTTGCTCGATAGGCCCTCCTTTAGTCTGGCTCTAGATTGACCAGACAGTTGATTAGAAAGGAAAACAGGCCTCTCGCCCCACATTCTCCACTCATTCAAGTGAGTCAATCTTAAACAAAGTACAATACAGCACAGGATCTTAAACTTCATCATATCCTGCACATTTATGAGAAAACAACATCTGTGACTACCATGAATATCTTTCTAAACAGGGTAGTCACGTCACTGCACAAAGCTTCAACATTAGCGTCAGATGATAACACTGCAGAGAAGGGGGCACCCCCTTTGGCATGACTCCCAGTCAATCTGGGCAGTGATGCAAAAGAGAAAGAGAGAGACACTGCTATGCCATAACCAAAGAGCTCAATTAGGGTGAGGAAACTGGGCTTCAGTCTCCACAGAGTCTGAAAAACAGAACGTTATTCAGAGATCATTGGTGTGCTGCAGCTCGAGAGCCAACAGGAGCAAGCTGGTAAATCACTCAAAAAAAAAAAAAAAAAAAAACTTGCCTAAACTCCACAAATGATTCACAGCCTTTGACAAGCCAAACTTCCATCATGCTATGAACTGTGGTTTATGATGACAGAAATTTACTGTTTAAACTTCTTTTGTGTCACCAAGGAATTCTTAAGTTCAGTTTGGGTTTTTTTGCTTTTCTTTTAAAAGCACAAGGGATTGGTCCACATTGCCTTGGGATGTTACGAAATCCCGAGACATCTTTATTTTTCCCTGGACAACTTGTGCTGTAGTCTTCCCAGTAAAAACAATGTCATAACCAAAGTGGCTGAGAGGGAAAGGCCACAACTGTCATTTTACATAAACATGGACTCAGAATTACATCTTACTGTCCGCCTCCAAAGTTCTTCCTTATTGTTTTAGAAACCAACAGAGAAGAAAATCACACTACTTAAGAGGGATGTATGCTCTGTCATAATGGCATGTTGCAACCCAAGAAAATATCCAGCAGGGGTTTGTGGGAGGGAGAGAGTGAGGGCTGGGGGGGCTCTGCAACTGACAATCAGCCTTTCACACCTACTTTACGCCATGACTCGTTTTTTCCGCTCGCTACACATCTGCACTTTAAATGTGGTCCAGTGCAACCCTATGAACACCTCCCTGGAGAGATTTGCAACACTCCACTTCCAACGTGGTCAGACAGTAAGGGCTCTGAGACACCGCAAACCAACTCTTACAGTGCTACTTAATGTTGACAATGCCTGAAATACACACTCGTGGTGCATTCATTACCCAGAAACATATAATAACTTTGCAAAATGCATCAAAGACTGAAACAACTGCATTATACTGCTAACACAGCACTGGCTCTTTGCAAGCACCTGTGTGCACAGCTAACAAAGAACCCATAAGTGTTTTGCACTTTGTGACAGCAGCTGACTCACAGTCATATTAACAATAAAGACTCAATAAATAAATGCATTAAACCCTCATCAGGCAGGTTCGGCTGATGCTACATTTCACAGTTAGTAGCCCTGTCCAAAGCGTACCCTGCCTTTCACCCTATTACAGTAGGTGACCCTGAACTAGATAGGAGGTTAATGTGGATACATGAATAGACTAAATAATAAAAATAAAGCCACTTCCTGTATATTTTTGTTATATATAAAGTTAGTTATGAGTAAAGAATCTCGTGTCAGTTCTCATTCAGTCTGAATTTTTATTTCAGCTAACGGGCCCTGGTTCTGCTGGAGGTTTCTTCCTGTTAAAAGGGAGTTTTTCCTTCCCACTGTTGCCAAAGTACTTGCTTATAGGTGGTCGTCTGATTATTGGGGCTGCACCTTGAGGTGACTGTTGTGGTGATTTAGCGCTATAGAAATAAAACTGAATTGAACGAACTGAAACATTTTTAGCACACAATTTTAGTCAACTGTAAAAACCTTGCTCAACCGTGACTCATTATAAATGCTTGCTTTCTGCCCCCTCTGCGGTTTAAAAGTTCACATAGTTTTCAGTGTGTTTTGTAATTCGATCTCACACACATTCACAAGTTAAACACAGAGTGCTACTGAAATACGCAGCACTTCTCACAGACGTAAATATCACAAACAGCGTCAAAAAGGGGGAGGCTCGTTAACAGGTGGACTGGAAGTGCAAGGACACTGAGGGCATCTATTTACTGCCCTGTGAGATAGCTGAATACAGGAGAACGAATGTCTCATGCTGTAAAAAAGACAAAAAATAAATAAATAAAATAAAAACTAAAATAAAATAGCAGGAAAGTGATCACAGATAGTTATAAGCTTCTGTGTTATATCCCATTTTCCTCCAGCCTCACTGCCAGTAACAGGCCTGTCTGGTTTCTGTCATTTCCTCTGGTACCTCCGGATCAAATTATTTTCTGGTCTTTTTAAAAAGTGTGTATAAATATACACTGAGATCTGCTATAATGATATCATCATGCCTGACTGACACACAGGAGGGCACTGCTAACACACAGTGCTATTGCTCAAAAGCAGCTCAACAAAATGACACAGAGGTTTTCCACTTAATTTTCATGCGGTCAACAAAGGACCACAGACTAAGTTATAGGAAGGGAGATAATTCACTTAAATAAATGAATAGGATTGTGAATAGTGGATCGAGTACTTTCTAACAGCACTGACAATTACACGTTGTATATTAAAACCCACTTTAGGTTTGTATTTCAAAGTTCTCAGTTTGGCCACAAACAGAAATATAAGCTGGAGATTACAGCCATGATAGAGCAGCTTCTTTGTTTTCCTCTGCTGAGCTCATTTTAACTCACTGACTGAAATGAATAAAAACTGGGCAAAGCTTGTAAGAGGAAACTGATTGTATTAATTTAGCTGTAAAAAGGACAGAGAAATATAACAGCTATTCTGAAATTTTTAAAAAAGCCTTTTGGTTATCCAGCCTTTACTCTCCCTCCAGTTTGACTATTAGTGATATTTAAAAAGTATCCATACACTGAGCACGATCCTCATTTTTAAAACAGGCATATTATAGAAACAAACTTGTGGTCTTTACTGCTGTAAAGTGTACGTCTACAGTATATTTGTCAAAATGTTTCATAACCCCCCCCCCCAAAAACAAACAAACAAACAATGAAACAAGTGCTACAGTTACTGAAAAAAGGAGCTGAATAAACTTGTACTACACCCTGTTACGAGCTGCCTTGGGCAACCTGTTAATCTGTCTAAAGCACCGGATGTTTTTATTTTTTATTTTCAGTTACCAGGAGCCTAAAAAAGGAGACTGAAAGAGGGTTTTTTTAACAGTGAAAATAAGGAAGTCATTAGCTGCTCATAGGGTTTAAATACTAAGGGCCGCTCCATAAAGCAATCCATAATGGATGTCCTGAGGGTGCTGTTAACTTTTGAAGATCATAGAGGCGCACGCAGACACACACACACAAAATAAGATAGACACTTGTAATTAAAACTACCTCACAGAGAGGATTAGTAAATGGGTGTCTGGTTTCCTGCTGGGCCACACTGCCTTTCAGAGGGTTTTTTTTTAAACACTGTATTTTATTTGTTACAGTTAAAACTCAGGCAGCGTCTGTAAATCAATGCGAGGCCTCTTAAATTAAGATATAACATTTATTACACATGCTTTTGTTAAAGTATAGTTAGACCCTACTACGCCTATATAAACCTGAATGATAATTTAGTGTCAGAACTACAGTCATCATGACTGATGACCAAAAGATGCTCATTTCTAAAATCCCAGGTTCAGAAACCTTCTTGGCCCCGATGGTGGAGACACATGGAGAGAGATCCTGGTGTGGTTGGAGTTCTTGAATAGCAGGGAGGTCAACATGCCGCAGTTATGCAAGTATGTTTATGTAAAGGTTAAATAGAGAAAGTCTAAAGCCCAAGGGAGTGAGTCCTTTAAGTGAGAGGGGCTATTTTGGATGCTGGAGATCCTTCTTTCACCAGAAGATAGAGAGCAGAAACTCTGAAATGAAGGGAGGATAGAAAAGGGGTAAAATGGGGGAAAAAAAAGAGGGGCGCAGGCTCAAGAGAGGGCCACGTGTCAACACTTTGATCCCTCAATGAGACGCACATGTTGTGGCGTTTACCCAGTTCACACAGAAGCAGACACTTCAGCCCCAAAATCCCTGAGCTCACATCACTACTGCTCTCAACTGACCCCCAAATACACTACACAGAACACATAAAATACAACCAACTCCAAATTACAGTTACAATGATATGTTTTTGTTTACAACATTGCAAAAAAAAGGTGCCAAAGTGTTAGTCAGACAAAAACACTAAGAATCGAATCACATCAGGCCACAAAGAGCAACCCAAAAATAAAAAGACGCATCCTGAGCCTCAGGGGCGTCATCTGACAAACAAACTGCAGGGGTAGCAACAGCAACAGTGTTTTTAAAAAGTCATAAGAAAAAAAGGATGTTAACGTACACAGTCATTCCAAGAAAGATGAAAAAGATTTTATCACATGTAATAACGTGGATGAAACGGATCAGATCACAGGTCCACCCCCCACAGATCCTCATCATGATGCTCTCAGCTCAAACACCAGTGAATAAAACATACTTAATCTGATAGGAGAGCATAAAATGTGAATCAGGTTTGACCTGTTGAACTCCAGACACTGTTCCCATAAACTACTCTAAGACTTTACTGAACAGTAGGGTGCCAGTGCCGTGGTTATAGTTTCAGTTAGGGCTGGGCCATATTATATATAATAAAATAATATAATAATCCAAGAATAAAGTTACGTTGAAACCAAGCACACCATTGTTTTTCTTGTGACATTACCAATAAGTTTGAATCACCTTGTTGTTGAATTGTGCTATACAAATAAACTTGCCTTGATGTGTCACATGGCCCTCTTCCTATTGAAAAAACAAACATTGTATCCAAGATGGCCGACTTCTAAATGGCCACCATGGTCACCACCCATCTTGAGGAGTTTGCCCACTCACATATACTAATGTGCCACAAACAGGACTTTAATATCACCAACCATTCCCATGTTATTGCGGTGTATCCATATAAATGGCCCACCCTGTAGTACAGAAAATATTTTAAAGTTTTTGAGCCTGGCATCTAAAGGCCTTCTCTCTTCCACTAAACCACGTCCTAAATTCCAGTTACACTTATATCCACCAAACTGCATTGTGGCGATGTTTTAAACTTCCATCCTCTCCACGCTTATCCGTCTATCATCATGTTTCAACATGCTGAAACATTATGTGCTTAAATCTGATACCTGCATCTGCCTAAGTATCTGTTTTGTCTGTGTGTCTGATGCTGATGGTGCGAGGCAAAGAAATACAGTAAATCCACCTGGTTTCTTTATCGTCTGGATTTATGAGCAGCAGCTCCTCCTGCAAACTAACATCTGATAACATCTCATCCATGACTGCAACCCTATGAGCCTTCTGTAACTTTCCTTATCATTTACAGGCGTCTAGCAAACTTGGTGTGTTTTCCTCATGACTCACATCATCCCCTTTGTAGTCATTTCTTATAATTTACCTGTTGTTCTAACCAGCACATTTTCCCACGTTACATGAAATTCATCTGATATCTATTCCTTTTTCATACTTTTACTACACAATACTTATTTTCCTACAAATCAGATCAAGATACACTTTATACAAACACACACCAGGGACATAAGGGGCCATCCTTTACTGAATCCCCTGCCCTCAACATCTCTACCATCTCTCCTGCTCTTCCTTTTGGCTTGCCTGGAATTTCCTCTCGCTGTCCAGCAGCATGGTGGGAGCATCTGGAAGTGTTTGCTTAAGGCGAGCAAAGGGTGCTGCAGCTGAGGCCCATGCTGGTCTTATTTCTATGCATTAGTGCACAGTCGCATATTCTCATGCAACAATAAGCAGATTTCAATGTCTAACAAATGTCAGACGTATAAAATGTAATCCTAAACAGCGAAAAAGCAAAGACCATTGTCAGCATTCACCGGGGTGCCAATGCCATTGTTGACAAATGAAGAAATAATGCTCTTAAGTGTTCAAGACATAACCTGTAAGGGATAATTTATTTATTTTTTAACCTTTATTTAACCTTGGAGTGAAGCGGTTTTGTGTGTCCTGGAAAGACACAGGCAGCATTAATCTGATGTCTTCTTGATGGCATGAAAACATGGATACCAGAGGGACCCTGCCTGGGATTGAAACCTTCTCTAGAAGGGGGGAAAAATTTACCTACTGAGCCTCCATCCTGCAATCGCTCCACAGCAAAATAAATAAATAAAAATTCCCACATGTTGGCAGTGGTCACTCCAGAGCTTTTTCTGCATATTTCTCATCACATCAGACGTTTCCCCTCCCACTGTGAGGTCTGATAATGACATTTAAAAGATAGCCTTAATTGTTATCTGCTTTAGTCGCGCATCCACTTAGAGTAAACTCCCTGACTTTACTCCCAGATGTACAGAGATTAGATCAAGGCATTTTGACTCTCAGCCCAGACAGCTGCCCATCCTTACAAACATCACGCTGGTTGATATGCTGCTTGTGCTGCATGAAATTCCTCTGCAGGTTCCTTTGTAATGCAACTACCACAGGGAAGAGAAGAAGATACAGTGCAGAGCAACCACACTGAAATCAGGCCCAGGTCTTGGGGATGCTGCTGGGGGGGATAATTGTTGGTAAATAGACAAAAGCTCTGTTGTGTACAGAGCCCTTCCTTTATTTAGCTCCACAGTAGCTGCAAAGGAAATATGCTTTTTCCCCCTCTATGAACAAATGAAATAAATCACGAAACAATGCTTGAAGACCCAAAAATGCTAACATTTGTTTGAATGTTTTGCATGAGCTACAGTATGTGTGGGTGACTTTTCCTTCTATGGTATTTATTCACTCCAGATGAATACTGTTTTGTATTTTAATGACAGTATGAACTATATGCACACATGCTGAAACATAAGCAAAATGTATTTTCACTGGGCTGACTCCAGATGAATTGGAGATGACTGCACTCCAAACCACAGGGTGAAAAGCTAGAAGAATATGAGAGCTGTCCCACAGGGGTTAGAGGTTAGGACTGGATGCTTTAAATACTATAACTGTGCAATGAGAACATGGAATCTGGGTATGCCAAAAAATGAGAGCCACTCTGCAGATGTAAATTTCAGTTTGATTACAAACCAGTCTGAGCATAGTGGAAAAAAAATGTGGCATATTTTCTGAAGATGGTTCTTAAACGAACAATTCCAAGTCTCCTAAACAAGAAACAGCTGGAGCACGGCACAGAATATGTTTATATGAAATGGTCTTTTTATTCCCCTTAAACCACAGTGGCCTGACCATACTGGCAACACCTGCCACTGTCTCATCGCCTGCCTCAGGTTCTCCCTGAAAGATAATCTCAGTCAGAAAAGCTGGTAATCTCATTGGTTTAAGCATATCACGCATTGTTAGCCGAGTGCTGGGACCTCAGTGGGGGCCATGGGAACTGGGCTGAGATTATTTATAGCAAGTGGGAGGATTGGCAGGGGCCACTTCAGTGAGGCTTTAGAGGAATGTTTAAGGTCGCCCTCTGCCCAAAACTTCTGCAGAGTGCTCAGAGTGGAGGTTGGAAAGCAAGCTCAGGCTGACGTGGGACATCTGCAGATATGAAGCCGGTTAGCTTGAGGGCTGGGTGAGCAAGCCCAGCAGGGATAGGAAGGAAGCAGTGAGCGCAGGAAGTTGGGATTTCAAAGTAGGAATGAACAGGGTGATTCACAAAGGCATTTCCAACATTAGTCTTCAAGCAGCTACTCCAGAAAGATTAGCAAAGGAATGCATACATAAACAGGCAATAGATAAGCCTAAAATCATGAAGTAACTTAGACAGGAAGTCATATCAGCATGAAGAATCATCTTAGTGCTAAATTTAAGGCTGTTGCTGGAGGTAGAGTACAGCTGTTGGATAAACATCAACATTAACAGTAGTTCTATCTTATTCCAGTGTCCCAGCAAACTTTGACAAGACCTAAGCTGAAGCAGCTAAATGAACATTTTCCTGGAAACCTGATGGCCAAAGGCTTGTGGTCCATACCAAAAGGGTTAAAAAGCTCTTAGCAGCTGTAGAGTCACTGCTCCACACTATTTACTGTGTCAGTCCTTCACTTTTTATTTTCTAACTTTACTGCACGAATAAAGATAAAAAAGTCCAGAGAAAAAGGATAAGGCCTACTGGACTGCATTATTTTATACTGTTCTAGGGATGGACCGATATACAGTATTGGTCCGATCCTTACTTAAATTACTGGATCGGATATCAGGGAGAAATAAAAAAAAAAATTTTTTTTAATTTGATCTATTAAATATCACAAAAGCAACTCACAAAACTTGCGACATGGCGTAGCCCAGGAAATGACCTTAGCACGTTGGAGCAGTATGAGTCACATGAAAGAGCGGCTGTTGCGTCCGAGACCTGTCGGCGGTCTTGAGTTACTTCACACTGAAAGCATCTGGAACCTCGCTACGTGCTGCTAAATCGGCTTTTCATCTCCAAGCAAGCTATTCCAGTTAAGTAAAGCAAGTGTGTAAGTTCATCTCTGAATGTTTGTAAAGCATTCCTACGTTTAGCTTAACAACCGATATATGGGACACGGATGTCTGTGCATTGTCATTGACCGTGCAATGGATAGACTCAAGTTTTACTTAAAAAAAGCCCAAACAAAACAAACTGTGTTGCAGGCTAAATAGTTCCGTGGTTCGAAAAAACAAACAAACAAACAAACAAACAAACTATAAAAAACACGTTTTTGTTTTTTTTTCATACCTGTGTTAAGTTTCGTATAGAATTGACACAAAATTCAGTCTCAGGTTAAATGTGATACAAAACAGCTTACACTGACTTCAATCATGATAAAAGATGAGTGTCATGAAGCCGTGTTTGCATTTATTTGCACTTCTTTCCACTCTGGATGTCTATTTATCAACATAAATAGCTTTAAGTACAAATGGGTCCATTTGTTTGTTTGTTTTCGTTGTTGAATATAAACATTATTTTGTGCTGATATTGCACTTTTTCCAGAACCAGAGTTTTTGAAATCTGCAAAAAATGGCATTTTAAATTACTTTTGGAATCTTACTTTAAATACTTAGATTTAAAGTTCTGCTAAAAGTTTAAATTAAAAGATTGGGGTGCAGAGTATTTTTTGCATACAAGTGTAACAGAAGAGTTTTAGTGTTTTGTCTTTTTAAATTTGACTATGAACTTATACAAAATGCTGCAGGATATTTAAAAAATGCTTTATTGATTATAAAATAGAATATATCAGATTCATGTCGTATCGGCAGATATCCAAATTTATGATATCGGTATCGGACATAAAAAAGTGGTATTGTGTGATCTATACTGTACAGCTTTTTTAAAAATTTTTATTATTAAATGCCTGTGTATCCCCCTTATATTATATTCTTATATTTCACTTTCATAATGGCAGAAAAGCATATTTGTACCCTGTCTTTCAGTGGAAAAACTTAAACATCAATATTAAACAAAAGATGGCGTCTAATGCTGACAAAAAAAATCTCTCCATTATCTCTTCTCTTTCACCACCCTTTTACTGCCGCGTTACCGCAGCCTTGTGTTCAGTGAAGTGTTGCGTGGCTGCTCCCTAACACGACTGTTTGCCATCGAATGAAGCTGAAAAAAGCCCAGCAGGCTGCCTGTCAAAGCCACACCCACGGACAAAAACAGTGTCTGCATTACACAGGGAATCTCACTACACGCTCAGAGAATGAAGCCCACACACTTTGCACAGATACACAGAACGATGGGTCAGCTTTCACTGATGAGTCGTACATCATAGTCTCAATAAAACAGCTTACAGAAGAGAGATGTGCTACTGCCAAGGGATTCATTGAGAAAATGTAACTGAGGAGAGAATATAATGTTCATATTTGACACTTGTATGTTAGCTGAGATTCATACGATAACACACATGATGTAAAGTAAACCAGGGGTGCAAAATTTTTTATCTCCCGTTTCCCTTTCTCAAATACTGAGCGAGTAAAGCAGCAATGAAGACTGAAAAACTACTCATCTGTTGTTTGGTCCTCATTATAAATTTGTGGTTTTATACACTTTATTCGTTTTTGCCTTAATTATAATCATTTAAGTTTTGCACAGGGAAGAATAATGACTTTAAGGGGAATAGTACATGCAGGCCTCACAGTTAATTCTCTATGGATGCATCTTGTGGAAACTCAAGAAACCACAGCTGAAATAAGTTAACAGTTCTGATAATTACTAGATCAGAGAGGACAGTGGGGAAATAAAGATACTTTATATGTGTCATACACATGCTAAATATCAAACCTGTAACATAATCTGCGGTTTTAGCGTGTTTAAGTCAGAAAAGCAACATTTTCTCAGCATTTTCCCTCTCTCACAACCGGACACCGGCTGACACTCCCCGAGCAAGATTCTATTGGAGGTTTCTTCCTGTTAAAAGGGAGTTCTTCCTTCCCACTGTCCCACTTTTCAAAAACATAAAGCTGTTAATAACCGCTGTATGTGTGACGAAGTCCGTGCGAAGTCTCATTCAGATTGATCAACCCATTAAGGTGGAAATGGGTTACATACAGACATATATACATAAATATGCTATGATCATTATAGTAAGAAGACAGCTATGGAACTATCTATGTTAAAGTTTTGCTTGCTAAAGAGAGAGAAGTTTTTAAGACATTTAAGTAATGGTAAGGCTTGATTCAATTTTCATTTGTACTTCTTTAACACCCCACTGGAAAAACAAGACAAACAGAATGTAATCATTCAACATTCCCTGAGCTTAATTGCTTGCTATTTTTTACTTCACAATGACAACAAGTAGTGCAAGTGTGTCTTTAACAAAGAAATGGCTGTTAATTGACAAACAGGCGTGGTGCAGCATAAACTAGACATTCTGCATTTCCAGTTTCTAAGTTAACCCAAAGAGAGCGGGCACAGTTGCAGCAACAGCAGATGAGAAAAACAGACGCAGCCAAAGGAGAATCAGAGGAGAGAGGGAAACCGGCATCCGCTGCAGTCGCTAGCGAGCTAATGGGCTAATAAACTCCAACTATAGAGCGCCTGCATGTTGGCTGCAGTGGCAAGCAGCAGCTGAAGCCTCAGAAAGCTAATGGCTAGTTGAGTAAAAGCCACAGAGGAATGCACCATGCTGATGTGTGTGTGGAGAAGTTCTCTCAAGAGAAGCAACCATCCTTTTCTACATGCTTTCCACAGCTGGTACTGCCCATCTGACGTCTCTGTGTCTGTGTGCGTGTGTGCATGTGGCATTTTTAGGGTAACAAAAGGAAGCCACAGCCACCCTCTTGAACCACCACACCCCACAGTCCTGCGTGGTTTTACAGCCACTGGGTGTGGGTGCAGGGGAAGGGTGCTTTATTTATGTCAATCTGGACCTAATGATGGCTTTCAGATGTGTAGATACAGTAGACTGTGTTTAATGAGAATAGCAACAATGGGTGTGGTTTGAAGAGCGAGAATTAAGATTATGCAGACTCGGACATCTGCTTATTTAATCACATACCCAACGAAAGATGTGCCAAACCGTCAGGAGAGTAACGAGCGAATGCTGTCATCCAGCCAGGAGCTACAGCAGCAGCAGCCGCCACTTCTCGGCCTTGGACAGATGCTAGAAGTTTCCTCCCTAGGTGTTGTTCCCTCTGTCAACACACCCTGCAGCTCTGTCACACAGGCCAGGAATGCAGCTGAGAAAGAAACCGGGGTTTGTCACACCCACGCAAATCCAACCCCTCTCCACTCGTCTGTGAACTGCTCGGGATGGAAAACAAACACCCCGTCGTCCTCCTCCTCTTTCATCCCCAGTCAGTGGGGCCAAACACAGCTGTGGGGTTTTGGACAGTGACATCAAAGGAGTAAAGCAAAAGCATTGGTGGGTTTTGACACTAAAGTGACAGTCATCTGGTTGCTGATCACACTTGACTGCAGTCACTCAAACTGCAGCACAGGTTCAGGAGAGCTGCTGACTCCAAGTTTCACTTTACATATTTGAGTGTCTACAGTCGCCCTTTCATCATCCAACAGACAAAAGAAAAAAAAGAAAGCTGGAACATGTAGCAGATTCTCAGCTGTCACTCTGCAGAACATGTGGAACAAGAAAATCTGGGCTCTGTGAACACACCCATTCACATGAAGCCAGGTGAAAAGCCCAGACCATTTCACACTCAAAGTATTCACAGCAAAAAAAAAACAAAACCAAAAACAAACACAAGATAAGGGAGAGCAATTTGTGAAAAGAAAAGTGACTTCTGATCTGAAACTGAACAACAACTCCGGCTAGCAGGGATAAAATGCCCTGACATCCACAAACCACAATGTCCTCATTTTGGTGAGATAATCAAGGTCAAGCCTAGCCTCATCAGCGCCCTACTTTGTCTGTGGTTGTAGGATTTAAGCAAAAAAGGATTTCTTACCTCATCATCTGGTCGGAGGAAGATGACATCCAACACAGGTCGGACACATAGGGGAGGAGAAGAAACACATAAATACCAAAATGTTTAGTCATACAGACAAATCATGAGCAACCCTGAAACTTAGGAGAATATTTAAATGCAAAGAAAATGCTGATTATCTAAGAAGTGTTACCAGAAAACACAAAATGCTCCAAAACAGTCTCAATATTCAATCAAGTAATTCAAACAATTTTAAACAACACTCTCAACGACAAAAAATAAATAAATAAAATAACAAACAAGTAAGCAAAAATACATGGAACACCAATATATATTTGTAAAGCATTCTTTTGAAGATCGAAAATAATTGACACATTTTTAGATTCAATCATATTCCCACAATTTAACCACAACAACAAAAACACATCTTTGTCTCTTTCTTTCTGGTGCCAAGATATTTAAAAAGGTTTCAGTGACATGGGTCAACTTTTACTGAAATACACACAAGGGATAATGAATAAAATTTTGATCCTGTTGGCTGTTTAAGCCTGTGCAGGTTGTACCCTACCTCTCCAACTTTGAACTTAGATAAATGGATGGATGGATGGATGGGTGGGTGTTTGAAAAGCAACAACATTATCATGTGGCTTGTGGTAAAGCTCAAGTGAGGATGCTACAAGCCCGCATGCTTAAAGGATGGAATTTAGTCATCAGTGTCGGCACATTTGTGTTATGTAAATAATTTGGGGCAGAGGCTCCTGGTGGGTTTACAGAGTTGGAGTGGGCTAGCCAGGAGTTTAGTTTGACAGAAAGCAAGGAAAATAACATTTGAAAACCAACTTCCACACAGAAGTCTTGTACTGGTGAAAGGTTCAGATAAAAATAGCATCAAACTGGCACCAATCTCAAAGTCTAGCACTTTTGAAACATTTGGCCACTCCAGCAATTAGTCATGAGCAGGCGACGATCCAAATTATTCATGAGGTTTGCCATTTACCGATTCCTTCAAGTCTTAAGAGGCAAAAAAAATGTCTTTACTCCAAGCTGCCCATCCTGGAAGGCTTCCTGGCACGATAACAAATATTGATTCACTGCTTTAAACTCAGGTCCATCTCTGCCTGTGAGCGTGCAGAGCAGACTGAGGCACAGGTCACGGAGCTGAAAGATCATTATAGCCTCTGCCACCATTTACAACCACTTCAATAAGAGCAGCAACAGGAGGTGGTTTAGTCAGTCCTGCATATGGACAATATATAATGTATGAGCTGCATATTACTGCTGCTGCTCTTTAAAACCAAACTGAGCAGCATGTGTTGATTCCAGAAGCACCAAATTACTGTGACATGATGGCACGGTTAACAACAAACGGATAACTTTAACATTCACACTCACAGCTCTCCAAAAATATCTGCAAATTTTGGAATGAAAACATCTAATTATGGACTCACAGAACTACAGTAGTGTAAAAGCTACTTGGTTCACTTCCTAATTTTCTCTCTCTTGACCTACATGCTGAGATCCTCCACCAGCGAGGCTGTCAGCACAGCCAAAGCAGGAGGACAAGGCTTTCCCTGAGGAACACTGTGGCACCTGTCCCAAACACCCACTGTCAGCCATGGAACCCATGCTAAGAAGCTCCCAGCACACAGTTTTCATGCTGATGTTAATGCCAAAGGAGGCTGGAAGCTCTGCAGTTGCTGAGGCCAGGTGGAGATGCAGTGCTTCCTAAATGCTTCCACCTTGCAATAATACCACTTACAGCTAACTGTGGAATATTTAGGAGGGAAGAAGCTAAGTGCTGGATTTTATACACCAGCAACAATGGGACTAAACGATGGATACAAATCAAATAGAAACAGCTCTGGGTTCACTTTGGATAATTTCAGACCCACATCCCTCTGACTTCTTCCCAAAATATTTATCCTTCTTTCAAACAGAGTGAAAAAGTGTATTTAGCACATACAGTACATCTGGTATATTTGTTAATTAAACCCAGTTACATATGTTTACAATAAACTAATTGTTCTATTTTATTACATGCCAGCAGTTCTGAAAAGAAATGACACCTAAGAAAGAGCAAGCAGCAGGACATGGAAACACTAACATTTGAACTTATAACTATGCTGTGAAATCTAAAGACTCCACAAAAATTATTTAACAGGGATGCAGAAGATCTGTCTCTGGACAGTCTCATTTCCTGCAACAGGGATTTGAGTCTTATTGTGTATTAAAGGGCTGTTTTATTGCTTAAATCAGCATAGTAGTATAACCTTACTACTACTTAGAGCAGAGACACTGAGCACAGACCTGACAAAGTAAAAGGTTCACTGCATATTTCTAATCATATGACATGAGCAACACACGAAAAGAATATCATATGAACGCTCAGCACAAGAGCACTCATCACCTCCCACTTTCTTTTCGCCATGTTTGTATCCATTACACAACCCTTCTGTGCATACAGTACACCACAGGGCAGCTGTTTCAATGAGGGGAATGTTTCAGCTCAAATGCAGCCTCCGGTACTTCACATCACAAGATCACTGCGCCCAATAAACTACTCTCTGTACCCACACCGACACGATAAGATACAGGTGAGATTCAAACTGTTTACAACAGGGAACCAAATCTATTTGATGTCAAGAGAACACAATGTGTCCACAAATTTCTAAAGTACCACTGAAAAAAACAAAAACTTTACAAATATCTTGGCTTAGAAAAACCCAACAGTGGAGCCCAATGTTTGGTTTTGGGCTGTCAAATGCCGTTCCACAACATCCAAAGGAGAAAGAAAAACATAAAGGTGCCAGTGAAAAGCGATCTGAGGCAACAAACTGAACCAGAACTTCTTGTTTTATGGTGATGGTGTAATATACACTCCAAGCTCTCCATCCATCTCCCCAGTACAGTCATTTTGCCTCTGTACTTCACCACACTGGTTTTATAATGACACAATGAAGCTGTGGTCCTTATCTGCATTAACCCTTTCAGGGCACATAGCTACACTAATTACCAGTCAAGTGAAGGCAGCTGGATGGGGGGGAAACTCTGCACTTGATGTCTATAGCCCCCTTCCAGAGTTTTGTTAAACCTCTTGAATTAAAGCCAAATGTCTCCATTTTAATCACCTCGTAAAGGCTCATTTCAATCCTTTGATGCTAAACACAGCAGATTACAGAGATTAAAAAAAAACAACACAAAAAAGCAAAAAAAAACCAGTGTCACTGTCCAAATATTTATGGAGCTGGCTGCAGATCTGCGTGGTCCAGAAATAGTTCGGTGTGGTGAGTCTTTAGCTGCAGAATTACAGTGCTGTCGTCCCGTGTGGAGCTCAGGCTGCTGCCAGGCTTTCCAAGGATTTTTCATTCAGCGGGACGAAGTGTACCCTCAATCCTGTCCTGTCTGTCTGTCTGAGTAGACCCATAAAAATAAAACCTGCACTTATATCAACCCGGAGCTGTAGCCAAACAGACCTGAGATGATGAAGATTGTGACGATTTGTGTGTTTAACTGATTAAATTATAACAATAATACAGTTTAAAAGGAAGGACATGTGATTATTTATTTATTTTTTCTTAGGTAGGTCCTATTCAGAAAGTAGACGAGCATCTCCGCATTCAGTGTCGGATGTGAGGACTCACCGTGGTTGAACATTGCGGACCGAAACCGGCTGTTGCTGGATGAATTTTCCATCTTAAAGTTTCACTGAGCGCCAAAGGCCGCGACCTTCTTCTTCTCTTTTCCCCCCTCCTCTTCTTCGTCGGTATTTTCCTTAATTTCCTCTCCGAATCTGAACCGTGACTGTAAAACACTCGCCTGCGTGCCGTAACCGGACAAACCCGTGTCTACACATACATACACACACACTCTCTCTCGCTCGCTCTCTCTCTCTCTCTCACACACACTCTCTCTCCGTTCGCGGTTCAAACTGTCGAGCCGCCTCCTGACTGCCAGCTCGGTGACGTCAGAGAGCAGCCGCGGTTGCCGCAGCATCGTCGGAATGAAAACAATCGCACGTGGATGCGCGTCGGGAAGAACGGTCACGTGCGTCTCAGAGGAATAAACTGCAGCACTCCGGGGAAGCTGTTAGCATCGGAGGAGGACAGGTAAACACAGGTGTGTGTGAACGTTGGAGCGTCACAAATAACGACAACGCTAAACTCCGTTTTTTTAATTTAGTTTTTACTTTATTTAGTATTTCTTTTTGAGGGAGGAGGCGGTGATTAGTTGGGGGTCATTTCCGTCTATCAAAATTCTACAATCGAACAAAAGTATTGTAAACATATGACGGTGACGCGGTTCAGTTTCGCAAAATATTTGACATGATGTGATTGAAGTGTAGACATCCGGCTTTGATTCAAGATGTTCACCAAAATATTGCACTTAAATTTTTGGGGGAAATTTACTTATTTTAAATATTATTATTTTCAGTAGCTAGATGCTGTTTCCACCCATAAGATGCTTTGCCAGCTTAGGCTGAAACATTCGTCTAACCAGCCTAAAATTTGAGCTTTTACATGTGTATTTATTAGTTAGTGCCAATCTATAATTAATTGATTTTGATGTATAAAAAGGTTCAGGTTACTTTATTTGTATCCATAGGTAGATTTGTTCTGTAATCCTGAGTCATCAATCCTCACATGCACAGTTTCAACACACAGCAGACAACATAAGCATAGTACAAAAAGATTGAAAAAAAAAAAAGAACTAAATCATTTTGAGCATTCAGTAACCCACAAAGTAAAAAGGCTACAATTTGTTCATCTGAGTGATGGCTGCTGGAGTAAAGCTGTTTTTAAACTTTGTTCTGCACATCCAACCCTTGCAACTGTTTGATGTACACTAATCAGCCCATTAGACCACTTAAGAATCTGACTGTGAATCTTCTCTTTATAATTAAAAATGAAAACCGTGACTCCAAGTAAGGGAATAAAGCAGGATACAACTTCAACTCTTTCATGGTTCTCAGACATGAAGATCTGCAGTTTGTATCATCTGAGATTGGAGTCAGCTGAAGATCTGTGAAAAGTGTTGATGTGACAAAGCAACACACTTGAGGGTGACACCTCGTTGAAGCTGTTATAACTGCATTTCTCACTAATTTCTTACTTACATACTCTCATTTTAGAATCTGAAAACTGCACCTCCAAAACTCAACACTGAAATTCATGCTTAAATAATAAGACTTCAGCAGTACTACAAGAGTAGATTTGCTTTTAGCTGGACTGTTTCTGATTTAATACAATTATCTTTAAACTGTGCGCTTTAATTTAAGAAAAAGCTGTAAACATGTCTTCCACTCATGCTGTGTTTGTTTATTGTTTTTAACAGTAGTAGTGACAGGTGTATACTGCTAACTGTAAATGAATCTAAATGATGAGCGGATATAATAAGAGACACATGGTGACATCTGGTGGTTGCTTTGTAAACACTTTTTTTAAAATACTCACTCCCTCCATCATCCCAAGTTGAAACAAACACTATTTTTATCACTTTAATGTTGCCTACACAGTTTCTCTGCTGCTAGTGCTGATACTGCTCTCCGAGATAAGCACATGTCATCGGAACAACCATATTTAGAGCTCACTGGTGCTTCAGTAGTGGAAGGAGGTTAATCGCAGAGTGAATATAGATATAATACTGCACAAAAGCCTTAAGTGACACATCATTTTTTATATACATCACTTCAGAGGAACCAGAACTAGTCCTGAAGACTGCTTAAACAAATGACAAGAAAGCTACCTGTTCATGCCGTGTTGGAGAATAAAAGTGGTCAAGACAAATATTGACTTTCAAGCTTGGATCTCTGTTGTTGCCTTATATACAGTATTTCTATGCATGTCTGCATATTTCATTAAACTGCTGCAAACATTTCCCATTTTCCTCGCACCATATAAAGAAACAAAGGCTGCCTCCAGACTGTTGCATAGTATTGTGTAAGAAGAACAGACACCTGGTTTATTTTAAGGAGCAACAGTTTTATTTGTAGCTGTGACAAAATGGAAAAAAAAAAGTTGCCTCCTCAGAGTCTAAACGTTCAGGATTAAAGTGCAGAATTGTTTTCACAGCTTGTGTAAAAAAAAAAAGAAAGAAAGAAAGAAAGAAAGAAAAAAATTAAATAAGACAAAAAAGAAATATGAAAATATCAAAACTAACAATGGAGATCTGGAAAATATAAATACGTTACAGAACAAGATGAAATCTCATACAACGTGGTTTCAGCAACGATAATCAACCCACTTGAATCAGGCTTGCACTTATGATACATTAAAAAAAGGGAAATCAGTTCATGTTTTCAAATCGTTGGCAAGGCTAGCTTACAACAAAGGCACAGCATTGTTCAGAGGTAACGATCCTTTGCAAAGAAGTGCTGCGGCGACATTCTCGGCGATCATCAACACTTCCTCACAGACACGCCTAACATGCTCAACATGGCTCAGACAGGGATGGAGAAAGAAAATTTGCCCACGGACGAACACATAAACTGGGAGGAGCTCACTTAACAGAAGCGTATTTGTGTTACGAGCGTACATACTGACATAGTTTACATGTTTTCTCAGTGTCGGTGCTGAGGAGCGGTTTTCTGCAAAGCTGCTGGATTAACTGAATCAAGAAAAACCTCCAGAATATTACGGCCCTGAGCCAAAAAGAGTACAATGAAAAGGTGAGGAAGTGCTCTATTGTCAGAAAGACCAGCAGTGGTTGCATCCTCTGTGGGCGTCATACATGGAACAAGCAGTCAGAAACAACACAGAACATCATTCGCAAAGGACTGGTCTGTAGGCAGCAGGCAGAGCCGGGACATCTCATCCTCACGGTAGCAAAAGCTTGGAAACTTTAGCTTTATTTAGGTAGAAAAAGTGGTGCTGAAACGAAACTATTAGCAATATTACCTCAGATATATGAGAGGAGGGGTTGACGAATCTGCTGCCAAAAGACAGTATTTAAAGTTTAACCGTGTAAATGCATCTTCATAATAAATCAGAAGCACGCTCCAAACACGGTACAGTTTGCTATCGAGAGGATGAATTTCCCGGATCCCATTTTTTATAGTTAAAAGGCTCTATCAGTGTCTTGCATTCATATTTCAACCTGAACTGACATTATTTCCTTATCACAAGTAGCCCAAGAGAGAAAAATTAACAAACGTGGCTTTAAATAGCCACTTGGTTATATAGTGCAAATCAAAGTACTCAAATGTGTACAAAAAGATTTCAGTGGGTATATAGCTATTAAAAACAAAAAGAGAGAGAGGGATGCTGTGTTTTGTTTTTTCCTCTTTTTAAAACCCCGGCTTACTCTGTTTACACTTTTTGTCTTTCTTTTATAATTGTTTTTTTTTAAAATCTCAAATAAAGACAAAAATAACTCTGTTCAGAAGCTGAGCAGACCTAGCAAGAATATCATGCAGCTTGTGAAAACATCAGCAGGATTAAAAAAAACAAACAAACAAACAAACAGATATAAATGTCTCATGTTAGAAGGTGCAAAGGAGATTATTTCTGAGGATGCACACAGACAATGGAAGGAATACAGTGATATTTACAGCCGGCGTTTACATGTAAACAAGAGACAGAGGTGTGAGACAGACAGCTGACGTAATGAGGCAGTACCTTAACTACTGTACAGTACACGAGAGAAGAGGGAACCCTTAAGAACTGCTTGATTGCTCTGCGATTAGATTGATCCAGTATTATTTTAACGTTTATTCCAGCGGACATCTGTGGCGACACAAAAGCTCGCAGGTTGACTGCTGCTTTTTCGGATAGAGAGAAAAGACGAAAATGTAACATTTACGGGGTTTAAAATAACGTTTTAGGGATTAAGATTGCACATACGTCGAACAGTAAAAGCCCCAAACCTGCCACAGTGGTGGAAATGTAGAAAGAGAAGAGGGGGGGGAAGAAAAAAACCTTTCGGCTGTGCCTTTTTAACTGCAGTCAAACCTCTACTCTCCATTTCTGGTCGGCCAATAAAAATATGGCAATGTCGCGTACGTATATAAAATATGTCTGTACATTTACTATATTTAAAACATTTACATTGTCATAGGTTATGTACACTGCTAAGTCTTTAAATGTCGGTGCGGATGAGATATGCCAACGGCTCTTAAAACTGAGAGACAACGTACCAAATCTAGGCCAAAAAGGGGTGCGTGTACCTCCATGTGAAAGTCAGTGCTACACAAGAAATAGGGGAGAGGGGCAGCAACACAAGTAGATTAGTGGTTTGTGACCAAATGAGGTCAGAGGGACACGAAGAACCAGGATTTGCCCTGACAGCATTATTTACAGTCATGCGCTCTTCTGTGAACTATTTAAAGCTTGAAAGGGTTTGCTTCATGAGTCGATCTAAACCTCTAAACGACACACACAGACATACACACACACTCACACTCCCTCGTCTTTGACGTCCAAACAGAAAGCAAAACCAAACCTGCAAACACCTACTGCACAATATATTCTGTAGATGCCTAAAGTGAAGGTCTGCTGTATGCATTGTTTTTAGGGGTGGGGGCGGGGGGATTATATTTCCACATGAACATACACACTACAATAGTACAGCAAGTATTCTTGACCTGGTATGACCTCTAAAGTTAAACCTACATGATTCGAGAGCTGATTTGTGATTTGAAAGTCGGGTCTGATTGCATATGATGTGTTCCATTGTAGCTTCAGGTGCAGCAGAATCAAGCAATTCTAATTAATGTCTCTTGATTTTACTTTGAAAGTCAATATGTGTGCGCAGGTGGCTTTCTCAGTTTGACATTTTTCCCCCTGAGTCTATTTACTGAGCCTGAGCCAGTCTGCTCCCGCAAACACGGAGGGGTATTTACATGACTCCTCCGCCCGCTGCGCCAATCCAGGCAAGGTGGTCGCCACCCCTGTGGGGGTTACTGATAACGTCCCACTTGTCCCTGTTTTGCTCGGGTCTACTCTGGCTGCTCGGGGTGGGTGTGCAGGCCGTTCTCAGGACGTGTTATGCTGTGGTGCTCCCAGAAGGCCTTGTGCAGCTGATCCACTTCGGACATCAGGGGCAGACCGATGTCCAAGTGCATCTTTAGGTTCTCCAGCCACTCCTCCAGTTTCGAGAAAGCAGGCCTGTGTATTAAGAAAGCAGACGGACACCACAGTTTGTAAACCTCTCCAATTTATTTGTATTTATCAAGTTCTTTTGTTATAAATTAAAGGGACAGTTCACCTCAAAACACAATAAAACTTGATTTTTTTGCTCAGAATTGAAAAATCCAGGTACCTGACGGGCATTTACTTGAGTTAGTCATACAACACAGTGAAGGATTTATGCTTGTTTAATCCTTTTAATGTGCTGAATTAACCAAAGTTGTTAGAATTGGAAGTTTAGGCCAGTTTCAAAGGATCGAGAAAATAGTTTTCTTTGGTTGGTTAGTATCAGAAAAACCTCTTTAAATAAAAGTTGGCTCCTGTGATAATCCAACTCTTGGTGAACTGTCCCTTTAGGTTACATGTCAAAATGAATCCGGTGTCTGACCGTTTGTCTGCATCGAGGTCACAGCACACAGCAGCCATGGGGAAGAAGGCGCGGGGACAGTTGGTGGGACAGTAGTGCTCCAGGAAACCCGAGATGTTCAGTCCAAAGTCCGTCGCTCTGGGGAGGTAGTCGGGGTCAGCATTCACCCTGCCAATGACCTGGAAAGAGCAAGAAAGAGCAAAAAGAGTTAAAGATCGAAGTGTCAGAAGTCTCCCCCAGTCTTGGTCAGCCCTCCAGCTGAAAACCAGCAAACCCCCCAAACAGAAGCTCATGGTGCCAGCAGACCACAACCATCATTTGTGTGCCCGTCAGCAGCCACATGAAGACTTCTTTGCTTTCCTGCCCTCTAATCCCTGTAATGTTCTCTGGATAATAACGTTCATCTGGAGAACTCATACTGGAGCTCCTACACTGTTGAGCCCAAATTATGTGGATGGTGTGTGGCCAGGCTGCAAGCCTTCATCACTGTGGCGCTGGATGCTCAGTCGGAAAGCAGTTTTCCCCCTCTAAGAAATGTGGAGTTTGGGAGAAGGAAGACTGTTCCCCTCATAAAATGTAATGGTGTGTTTCATATGAGGCTAAATTAAAGGTTTGACAGTGTTAACTTTTTCCTCTAATTACAGAATAACACCTTAGACTGGTTTTATCATCTGGAGGCCCTGAAGACATTTGAGATCTCCGGGTTTATTCATGAAAAAAAAATAACTTCAGGAATCCAAAATATCCAGAGCAGATGATGGATAGCTTACCTCGCAGAGCATGATACCAAAGGAAAAGATGTCTACTCTCTCATCGTAGCTCTTCCCTGCGATGGAAAAAGACAAAATATTTTTGGTGATCTCATACTCAATAAAATATTTGTGATTAGCACAGGTAAGCAAGGACATGGATCACTTCCTGTAGTTCATACCATGGATCATCTCTGGAGCCATCCAGTAGGGGTTTCCCACCACCGTGTATCTCTTCCGGCGGTCGGGCCTCTTGATGCCAGACAGCTTTCCCTGCGTCAGCTTTTCCCCGTTCTTGTCGTCCACCATGAGTCGAGCCAGCCCGAAGTCTGCCACCACCACTGTGTTGTTCTTTAAAGTGAAATATGCCAAAACGTTTTATTTTTATGCAACAAGCATACTCACCAAAAGTCACTAAATGTGATTTTTACTACACAAAGTATTCACATTAACGACATTCACAGTATAAAATGATGTCAGATGCAATGAAATCACTTGCTGGGAGCAGGGGACAGCTTGTGTGTGAGACCACAGGCTGACAGGTTTAATGACTTGTTCACTTTTCATAAAGGAAATGGGTATATAAACACTGTCTGAAAAAAGCGTCAACCTGCTAGTTACTAGTTCTGGATTCACTCTTTTCACTATCAACATCATCACTTCTGAAAAAAAGACAGACATAGTGTTCAGGGATATATCTGTGGTGAATCAGCTTTAAGCTTCGCTAGTGAGCTTAAAATTAATCTCCAGGCTGTCAGGCAAACATTTTGTTGTCATGTGACACATGTTCAGCACTCCCCTTGTTTAGGTCCGGCAAGCTGAATGTTTCTGCTTTAAGCTTCTTGTGTGGAGTGTTTTTTAAGTCGTCTTAGTCTCCCATAGCAACTGCGAACAAAGGCCTTTTTTGTTTTTGTATGAGCGAATGGCAGGTGCGCCGTCCTAAATCCTTAAAGAAAACATGCTGTATGTGCAGAGGTATGTCGGCACAAACACAAAAGTGTACAGGAAGACAAGTTCTTACCTCTCGGACTAGACAGTTGTGAGAGTTCAGGTCCCGGTGAATAATGTTCATGGAGTGCAGATATGCCTGAATGACAGACAGATAGGAGAGGAAGGAAAGGCAGCAAGAATAAAAATAAATAAACAGTCTTTTGATAATCTGTAAGTAGAACACTGCCAAGTCGAACAATACTGTCTGGGTTTATTTCAAAAAGCTCTTGCTGAATATACAATAACACAGTCATGCTTGATATGCATCATTGTACAGCTATCTGGGGGGAAATCCAGAGAACCTGTGTTCTTATCCTGCAGGAATTTATGCTCTGATTTAACCTTTATAGTAAGAAAAGTACCTCACAAGTGTTGTAGCTCACAAACATGACCACTAGAGGGAGACAACAGCAAGACTAAAGCAAAAAGTATGTGTACAGCAGATATTCAGAGTGCATCTAACAGGAAGCGGTGGTTATCTCTCACAACCACTGATCTCTACTTTTCTCTTGGCTCAACAGGATTTGATTTTTATTTATAAGGTTATGATCTTGGTTATGTTTTGTTATTGACAATACAACCGCATCATCTTCACTTCCCTCTGTATGTTTTAGAGTCTGGCAGTGTCGTGTTCTGTGTTTTTGTGTATGCAGTGGCAAAACAATAATAATGATCTAAACCACTTTCTCCATGCAGAAAAACCTTGGTTTGTTTTCCAGAGTGTATTAACAGTATATACACTCACCATCCCAGCAGCGATGTCCTTAGCAAAACTGACCCGCTGGTTCCAGGGATAGTTTGAGTCCTATAGGAAAAACCAAAACACACAACTTAATGTAACATACTGGTATAAAGTGATGAATCCCTTCTTCTTTATTTTTATTATTATCCTTATTAATAATAACCATGCTAGTCTGTGCATTGGAATTCCATATAGGAAACAAACACCCCCCCATTTGTTTACCATTTTCTTGATGATTTCCCGCAAAGTGCCTCCTTTGATGTACTCTGCGATGAAGTTGAGTCTCTTGTCTTTGTAGAGGACTCCGATGAACTTGAGCACATTGGGGTGATCCAGGCATCGCATGACTTTCACCTTAAAGACACAAATAATTATTTATTTTCACACATCTCTGGGAAAAGTCCACAGCAGCTGTAAGGGATCTTAAATATTCACAGTACAAAACTATCACCTGAACAAATTATGACAGTCAGTGTTAATATTTTTGCAATTACTTCTGCTACTTTACAAATGTGACTACACTACTGGTAAAACTAAAGTCACATGGAGGAGGCAGCACGCCACTGTTACACATGACATCTGAAATGTTTGCCTCCTTCTTTTCTAATCTTCACCGATGAGGATTACACGAGACTCAGTAATTTAAGACTTGGGCCACCTACAAACAAGCAGCCAGCACGAGTAATAATCATTGCTTAGCTGTGACTGGGGCTCATTTTACAGCGAATCTCTTTACTCACTTTTCTAATTACAAGACTCATCACTGTTTCAACCCAATAATAAAGCTAAATACCCACTCATAATCCACAACTAAAGTGGAACCATTTTTCTGAGCTTCAAACATCCCATTTAGGAGGCAGTTAACTGGATGAATGAGGCTAATCTAGCGCCAAACAGGAACACGAGGAGTGATTCAGATCCTCAAACCCCAAAAAGCCTCACAGAAATCTGAACCTGAGTCATCCTCTGCTATCGGCTCTCTTTAGGGAGGTCGGCAGAGAGATAAAGTTTAATGTGGGCGGTAAAATAAAATCTGCCCAGCCATCATTTTTGGGAGACAGGACTATGTGAGCATAGTGAACTGATATTATTTCAAAGGGGAGTTTATGCCTTTTTAATTCCATTTTCTCTTCAGGTGTGAGACGTCTGCCTTTTTCATTTACCCCTTTCCTACATTCAGGAATGGCTCACTTTAACTACAATCTTTAGCTTTGGCTTATAGAAGAAAAAACAACAATAACTTTGGTGCACAAGCTGCTCTGTGTTATGTTTCATTCACAGTCTGAAGTCTCTGAGATTGTCTGTCTCCACTCACCTCTTTGAGGAATGTTTTTTGAGTCTCGTCATCAAAGCGGATCAGCTCTTTCATCACCATCACCTCACCCGTCTCTCTGTGTGTCA
This sequence comes from Pundamilia nyererei, assembly GCF_000239375.1. Classification (NCBI taxonomy): domain Eukaryota; kingdom Metazoa; phylum Chordata; class Actinopteri; order Cichliformes; family Cichlidae; genus Pundamilia; species Pundamilia nyererei. Next base: position 6,444,393 of record NW_005187404.1, read on the forward strand.
CCTTTAACAAGACACAATGCACAAATCAAGTTAAGCAACACTGACTGAAGCAATGTTAAGAGACAAAACTTAAAAAAGAAAAATTCCCTGATGTGATAAATCCCCAGTCATTCCATCCGCCTTCCACTATACACTTCTTTCATCTCAATGCTTCCCCCTTCTGGATTTTTTTCAGTATGACTCGTTGCATGCTACATTTACAATGTAGCATGCAACTAATGAGTCTAAGGAGTCTCTGCCAACTCAAATCTACCTTTATGGCTTGTCCAAAGCATCCCTTCCCCAGCACTTCTCCGTGGATGAGGTCAGATGGGCGGAAGATACGGTGAGTCCGGTTTGAGACGACCCGAAGTGACTCAGACCGATTGATGTCCTTCCTCTGGGAGATTGGTGACGCGGCATTGCTGGATCCAGGCGACTTATCAGTGCTGTAACTTCGCCTAAAAGAGAGGAAAACAAAGAAATCAACCTTTTCATGAAGGAAGGTGTTCACACTTTATTAATGGGAAGATGAGAACATACATTTACTCTTTGTAGCAAACTGTGATAAAAGTATATTAGCTGCTGCATTGATGTCTTACGTGATGATGCGGGATTTCAGGTTGCTGATGTCTGGATTGGGAGGCTGGGTGATGGGTAGGATGGGGCTGGGCCCTTCTGACAGTGGGGTGGACAACGGACCGTCCACCTGGTCCTCAGCCTCCGAGGAGCCTCCCTCCTGTCCCGACTGGCTGTGAGGGTCGTGTTCGATGGTGAGCTGCAGCAGCCGGCTCGTTTCCTGGATCAGCAGGTCAATCTGGAGAAGAAGAGACAGATCAGACAGGATGGTCAGATCAAAAAGTGAACGGCACTAATGCATTTCAAAACTTAAAAGGATATATCGGCTCATTGAAGTGCTCTGGTTGGATTTGCTTATAAGTTCAGGGTTAGATGAAGCACTCATGTTTCAGTAACTTCCCTTATGAATTTACTGAAACATTTATTTATTTAAACAGCTACTTATATTATTAAGTCTCATCTTGCCACTGGAAATCCTCAAAAGCTGAAGATGGATATCATCCCATTTTCCTCCAAAACAATAGGAACACAGAGAACCGCCTGAGTGAAACTAAAGCATCATCTTTTAGCAGCAAACACATAAAAATAGTGATGAATACCTCATCCAGAGGAACGTTGTGAATGGGCGTCCCATTAATTTCTAAGATCCGGTCTCCAACGTGAATGGAATTTTTCACATCTGGGCTGATGCAGTCGGCATCCACCCTGGAAACAAAAAGAAATCTCCTTAAACACCTTTGTACACACAGGGGACATTTTTCTTTTAGTATTGTCCAGAGAGCAGATAAGTCTGAGCTCATTTGAATAACAGTGACTATCCTTCCACTCTATTATACATTTTAAATGAATCTCATCTATCACTCTGGCCTCCATTTATAAATCCCCCTCCTTTATCCTTTGTCCTCCACCATTAACCTTCCCTAATGCTGCATCTCTTAACTCATTCCGCCTTTCCTCTTCATTTTCCACTTGCTCTACATTCCACAAACTGAAACACGATATTCATTTTATCCACAAAACACAAACGTGGCTCACTGGGAGACTCTGACGGTGTGTCCATGTTCGGGACTGTAGCCATTGGTCGGGCTTAGTGGCTGGTCAATCGCCACGGAGAAACCGCGCCCTTTGCGTCCATTGTTGCCATCAGCGGAGGCCGGGATGGACACCAGTGTGACCGTGTGAGGGATCCGTGAGCATGGCGAGTCCGGTAGCGACACCGGGGTCACGACGGTCTGGTAGTAGCAGTGACCACTGGAGCCAGAGAGGAACAGAAGTAGAGATTAAAAATAGAATTTATTTTTATTTTATTTATTTTTCTAAAAATGAGAACAGCAGTAATAAAACAGATAATAGGAATCCTCGTGAGGTTTGTATGAAAAATCAACTTCTCATTACAATAATTTTCACAGTGTCACATGATGCTTCGGCTCAGCCAAGACAACACTGTACACTCATTGTTTTGAGTCAGGCTGACCTTTGATAAGTCAGAATGTTATGAAGTGACTAATAACCTATGAGGTGATGCCCCCCCAACTGTAAAGCTGTTGCTGATATCCTTTCTGTGTCATGTCAGTCAGCAACATGCGACTCTCTCATTGAATGTAATGATCTGAGAAAAGCTCTCAAGGTGAGTAATTCAAAGGTATTGTGGGGGAGGTGCCATAGTTCTGTAGATTTAGGCTGTCTCAGTGTCTTCTGTCTCTCATGTAACCCCAGACTCACTGTTCTTGTTGAATCTAAGTCTTTATGGACACTGCGATGTCATTATGTTGCTGCAGAATACAATTAGCCGCCTCTCTCGTGATATTCTTTGATAGATACAGTCTGAAACTTGTGACAAGAACATTAAAGCCATCCTGGAGCTATTGGAAGCTAGCAACTAACAATATGATATTCAAACTGGAGCTACTGTTTATATGATAATAAAAGCATTCTTCTCCCAGTTTAATGGTTTTATGACTTGTTTCATGCTTAAACCACACTCAGATATGAGCATGTCTTCTGCCAGTTGTCACCAGTTTGTCATAATGTTAACAAAAAGCCCTTTGAAGCCAGAAATAAGCGAAATAAATTTGAGATTTTGTCAATCAACAGCAGCTTATGGCACACTTTCGAGCTTTCCTACGGATTCTGAGCGGATTAGCTTATGGCAGAGGATGAAACTGGGGAAAGATCATGAGTACTAGTTTCACAGGCTATGATGGATGTGACACATAAAGCAAGCGCCTCAGCTTTTTTGTTTAAACTTTACAGTGACGGATGCTCACCAGTACAGTTTAGATCTCTCCACCAGAGCGTATGTGTCTCCATCACCGATGAACGATCGGCAGTTCAGACATGTGAAGCATTCTGGGTGATATTTCTGTTCCCCTGCGACCTGTTAAAAAACACACATACACGCAAACACATAAATGAACATGTAAACAGAGTGGTGGAGTCCGATGTTAAATAGATTTTTCTCCTATCTAAAGACGAAAAATGTAGCAATATTTCAGGGTTTTTGAGCAACAAGCAACACGAGGTTGTCTCTGGAAAGAAGGGCGAGGTCTGGTGATTGAGGGTAATCATTAGTCTCATGCACAAACATCGAGTTTGCTGCTGCCAGATGCCCTCCAGAGCTCGGGGCAGTTTTGCAAACAAGAGAGAGAATTGAGTTATGGCCAATAAAGAAAACAGACCAGCCGATAATTCATACTGGCAGCTCTGAGGGTGAAGCTCTGGGTGTTCCTCAGACCAGAGACCACTAAAATGACCAGAAAAATCAAGCATCAACACCCCCACTTTTAATGCCGCTCCCTGTCCTTGCTTGTTGCGACACTCATCGACTAAAATAATCGATTAAGTAGCCTTCGATGTATTATTATCGACTCCTTCAGGTAATGTGGCGCCTGTCCGTGCAAACGACCCACCCACTCAAAGGCTTAATGATTAAACATGAGACATGAAATTAAGTACCTAAGGTCAAGCCCGTGAGAGCCATTTGCTCCCCAGAGGCTGTGCTTGTTAGTCCATTTTTTGCTTTTAGTGGCAGAAATTTTTGGAGGGAGTGGACCCCTTGACAGCACTCCTCAACTGCACTGATTTACAATGCTAATGAGATACAGGAGGACTAAGAAGGGGCACCGCATGGAGGAGAGCTGGACAAAGAATAATCAATCACATGCAAACAGAATTTACTCATTCAGCTGTTCCGTTATTTAACTTTCTGATAAACTAGTGGAGAAATAATCACCAGAATACCTGATGAAATATTAACGTTGACTGTGCCCCTGCAATACTGCATATGATTCAGGTCATTATAAAAAGGACTCATGGCTGCAAACCTGCAAACCTGCATCAGCCTCTAAGCAGAACTACTTTTAAATGGTAGTAAACCTAAAAACAGAGAGGGGAAAAGTGAAGATCAAAGAATCAATGAAAACCTCCGTCTACAGCCATATGTCGACTACTCCTCCCTCCTGGGAAAACAGCAGTGAAGACACACAAACAAGTAAACACATGTCGAGGCCTTGAGCTGCAGCAAGGGAGACCCCGCAATTAATTTATGGCTTTTTAAAGTAATTCAGCTCCTTCCAGCTACACAGCAATAAAATATGCCCCCATCCTGACTTATTTGTATGTTAAATATTTCAGTTTCTGCTTTTGAAGTTAAAAACAACAAAAGTTAGAGTCTGCCACTAACAGGAGAATAAGAGTCAACTTGTATCCTAAGAACAAAAGAGGAGAAAATAGAAAATAGGCTCTGTAATGGACACAGGGAACGAGGCAGCTGCGAGGTTAATCGACCAGCTTCATTTCTTTATTCGTCAACTAAGCAGTCACAAAAAGAGGAGCCATAAAAATTACACCGTGACTTCGAAAGGACATGTAAACACAACCTAAAGCAGCAAGTGCTGTGAGAATGGGAGATCATTGTAAAGTTAAACACAAAAGCTGCCCGATTATTTTTAGCGCCACATTTTCTCTAAGGTGTAGATTTCTCTTAGGTGCAGCCCTGCAAATAAATTAAGAAGACAGGAAGAGAGGACAGCTGGACGGAGATGAAACGGACGTGTGGCTCTGCACGCCCTGACTCTGTGGCGGCCATTTGCTTGCTATGCAGACACAACAGACACACACACCCTCTTTAAACCCGCATGTGACAGGCGACAGCTGCTCCCCTCACACTTAGGACGTGGTCTCCCTCTAAAGTGTGGATTGAGCGATTAAAAATAAAGGACAAAAGATGAAATACGAAATCACTCAATGGAAAAAAGAAAAAGAAAAAAAGGTTTGAGAAACACCAAATGCATTAATACACCACTGGTTCCACATCCTATCCTGACATAAGGTCTGTGGGTGTGTGTCGAGTCTGCATTAGCTCATAGTCATGCTCAAGAGTGTGTGCGATGGTGTGCGCTAGCCTCGTGTCCTCTTCGAGTGAACACAAACCAAACAGAGAACACATGTCTGCCTGGGGGGGAGAGGAAGCGGGTCCACGGGGTCCAGGAGTAACCGGGTCAAGCTGCCGTTACTCTGCTGCCACGTGCGCCATGTTCATGGGATGACAGAGAGAAATGAAGCTAAAGAACAGTTGAGGTCTTTGCAGCTTCTGTGCTCAAATGTTTATACTAATGATGTTTTTAAAGAGTGTGGAATTTACTAAAAGTGCAGTTTTAATGCTAATTTCTTCTACATATATATATGTAATTCTATATATAACATTCATGAAGGAAGTTGGTTTGTTTGGTGTCATTAACAGCCTAGTGCACTGTAACTTGAAATTAGTTTATTTAATCTTCTCAATTAGTTTAATATTCAGCAAACTGATAGAAGTTAGCTACACAACAGCTACACTTGCCAAATAGTTGGTACATTATTTGTTACTAAGTCTAATCATAAGAGTTATTAAACGCTGGTTCTCTTCTACAGTCTGCCTTGCCGTGTCCGATCACGGCAGATGGCTTCTCTTTCCCTTAACCTGGTTTTCTTCCTGTTAAAACAGAGTTTTTGCTCATAGGGGTTGTTCGATTGTTGACGTTTTCTCTCTATTACTGTAGATATTATAAAGCACCTTGAGGCCGCTGTTGTTGTGATTAAGTGGCATATAAGTAACACAGAATTTAATTGAAATGACTTGAATTGAATTAAATGATTCATCTCTACATCAAAACTATTTTTTAGCTTCTTTCCAAGATGTGGATTAAGCCTAATCCCAGGTAAAAAAAAAAAAAAGAAAGAAAGAAAGAAATAAAAAGTTTTTGTGTTCTAGCTAATCCATGACTGGGGAACTGGGCACTTGAAACAAGTTTTAAACAAGTTTTAACCAAGCTGGGTAAATCTTACAACACACAGGCTAAATGTTAGAAGAGCTCATACAAGTGAATCTAACAAAAGTCATGTTTGGAGAGAAGCCTTTAATTTAGTAGCAGAATTTCATCATCAGCGTGTGAAACAGAATCAAGGAGAGTCTTCATGTTAAATTGTGAAAGTCATTGCTGGAAAGTTTCTTCACAATGACCTCATCATCTTGTTTTTACTATATCACACTATATGTAGATAAAAGTATCTACTGTCTGACACATCAGTACTTAAGTTTTTTTTAAAAAAAATTCTATTATCTGAATTTTCTCCAAACACTGAGGATCCCTCAAGTTTAAAGAGCTCACTCCTTAAACAGTTTAGCATACATCATCACCACATTATTAAGTGGTTGCAGTCTGCGGGGTTTTTCTGGTGAAGAAGTACTGATGAGGTGATGGGGAAGAAAAAATTCTAAGTAGTTTCGAGTGTTACCTCATTACCACCAACGTGTGACCGTCACCCACAGACACTTTTAGGTTAATGTAGCCTTCAAACTTTGTTTGTTTTTTAATGATTTATAAGTGCAACCTTAGAGTGGCTGTGGAATGTGAAGTGACCCTTGGAGGTTGTTTTTTAGGAATTTACAACAGTGTAATACTCTCAGTGACAGATAAAACAACAACACTGAGGCCTGAGTAAATACAGTTATAATTAGCATGTAGATTATGTTACAAACACATGGGCTGAAAAAACTAAGGCAGACCAGTGGCGGCAGTTCCTTATATAAAATTTCAAAGACACGTTTTTACAGTTAACAGTCTCTCATTTCTATTTCATACGTCATGTTCCAACCCAAATCATTTAGTTCTTGTTTTGCTCCGGTTTTGCTTCAAGATCTTTCATATCTTCTTCGTGACATTTTTCCATTTCCATCACATCATTTCACATTTTCCTCACTGATTATGTTTACTAATGAAAGCCTTTTACAAAGCCTTATACAGCAGTGAATACAAAGGACCACAAACAGATGCCACATGTCAGATCGCAGACGTGAAAAACTTTCTAGAAAACAGCAGGGCCAAAGCACTGGGAAGTTGACACACTGATCTCACGTCTAAAGTGAAGACATAATGATTTTTATGAAACTATATTAACAGCAAAGTAAATGTGAGATGTTTAATGAGAAAAAACTTGAATATATTTGAATATATTGTTTTTTAACTTATCTATTTAAGGAATACATTAGTGGAAATCTGATGCCTCTGGGACACCACAGGAACACAGTCAAAGGATAACGTCATAGGCGCTTGCAGGTCTGCATATCCAAACCATTGACTATTTGTACAAATTTCCTAAGCATACACACCAAACATGAATAAAGGTACACCCATTCTGAATCAGAACCCCTGCAGCTAGAAGCACAGGTTGGATCCTCTGACTTAACAACACTCTTGCAAAACGTGAAAGAATGACCTCATATCAACAACGCAAAGGGTGACTCTGAGTGGACTCACAGGATTATAGGAGATCTGGCTTTGCTTAAACCCGTCCTTGATGTAATGAACTTTCCTCTGAGGCATCCTGCATGAGCTAAACAGAAATACGCAGTCCATATGTGACTGAGTTCACTGAAAGCAAAACAAAATTTTAATAGCTGTGTTTAAAAAAAAAATGACATCATGTGGGGGAATAGTCAGAAGAGCATGTGTATCTGATACCTGATTTGCTGCACTGAGATTGAGCTACAACTGGGTCAAATACTAAAATCTGTCAAAGGGATTTCCTAAAGCTTTAACACAGAGTATGATCAAGATGCTGCACAAAACTGCAATCAAAGCTGGCTAAACAGAAATCAAGTAAAAAGATGATGAAGCTACAGTACACATCATTTAAGCAAACATAATTAGACTGAAAGGCTGACAGGGAAGACAGTGGGTCACACTGATGCTGTCTGAATGGAAACCCCCTTCCGTCACAAACCGTACAGTGCCACAGCATACCCTGGCCTCCGCTTTGGAAAGCTGCTATTCAGCCTGTCGGCCCCCCTCCCTCTCTTTCTGCAAGTCTCAAATCCACTTTCATTAAAAATAAATAAATAAATGAAAATGTCCTGACAGTGATTTTTAAAAAGAATCTTTTTGAATGTGCTAGCACTTTTATGTGAGGAAGAACGCATCCTAAAAATAGCATGTGTGCCATGGCTCATCACATTTTCATGACACTGGAGCAGAAAAAAAGACGCATATCTGTAATTAGAAAAAGCAATACACTGACCCAGTTTAAAGGGACACACAAAACACACCATATTTCATGCTCTGGCTTTAACATTAAAGAAGCATGCTGGAACAAGACTGTGCAGAAGCAACCGGCAAACTATCTGAACCAGCTTAGAGACCTGCTTCGCTGCCTCCCCGCCGGCTCATGAATACTATAAATCAATCAGAAGACACCCAGAGTGTCAGCATCAGCATCAGCAGCAGCGAATAGGCTCACCTTCTTATCCCTTTTCCACAGCCTGAGACAGCAGAAGCTCCAGAAAAATAAATCTCCCACCATGTCAACGGGAGCCGGCGTCTCTCCTCTTCGCTGTTCTAGTTCATTCTACTGAGGCAGGCGATTTCCCCCGCTGTCATAACAAAACACTGGCAGCAGCCAAAGCAGGCAGCAAGAGAGCACTGAGAGGGGGAGGAGAGAGCGAGCAGCCCACGCCTATGCAGCTGAGCTCATCTCTGAATCAGTGCCACTCCTCCTCTCCCCCCCAACCACTCTGCCTTCCCCTTCTCTCTCGCTCACTTTTGCTATGACATCATCGTTTCCTGTTTGGCCCAGCCCACTCTTGTACACGCTGTCAGCTTGCCGGCTGCTTCGCACCCCCCTCCGCCCAACCCCCCACGGTGTCTTCAGAGAATTCCTTCCCTCTCCCCCTATTCCTGTAATCACATTTTGAAAGCGGCAACAGTCACAGGCCTGACTTATTGAATGTTATGCTATGGAAAGTTGTTTTTTTTTTAGGTTGGACTAATTTGTTTGTGTTGCATGTTTAATTTAGTGTTGTGCTGAACTAGGTAAAGTGAATACACTGGGCTTGTTATTTTCTTCCTTTAAACAAAAAAACTTGATAAAATTGCAATTACTGATTCTTTTCAAATCTCAAATATTAATAGTAAAGCAAACCACAGTGAAAGCAAGCCACAAGCTTACTATTCAACCAAATCAACAAAACTAGTAAAACCCAAGTAAAAATAATACAGCCTAAAAATAATAACGTAATAGCAGCAAACATTTTAGAAGTTAAACCTTTAAAAACTGTTTAATATAATAATTAATATTTTATTTTAAGTGTTTTTTCTGACCAACTAAAGCTTCATTCAACATCCTGCAGATCGATGGAAATGCATAACTAAATAGTAAATACTTTTTAAGTCTTGTCCTATGCTAATGTCAGATTACAACAGGCAGGATTTCACCACATAAAGTTGAAAAAAAGTTCAGAGACAGCTCTTTGTTACATATACTGTAAAATAGGTGTGTCCTATTGCGCTTTTCCCGTCTTAACTTGTACAGAACAGTCCGGCACAAACACGTCGTGCATGCCAAGAAGTCCAAGTCTCTGCCCTCACTTTAGACCGGTGCTGGAGGACCATCTGAGTGTGCACTGTGCAGATATTAATAGACATTCAGACCCATTCACACTAAAGTGGTGGAGACAGACTGCAGTGAGAGACAGCTGCCAGGCAAGCATATGATATGGATTCATATTATCTTAATAATGTGATTATTGGAAGGTCTAGTGACAAAAAGCTTTTATAATGATTCCAAACTTTGCTAATCTAATAGCAATACACAGTACATGGGAGTCAAGATTCAATATAAAGAATGTCTCTTGCAAAAGGTCCTAGGCCAAGTCAGCATTAACCAAGCAGGGTTTTTTGTTGGTAGGAGAGACTGAAGCTCTAGGAAAATAATCAGTAAAGGTTTTCACACAGAAATGTAAACAAATTATATAACAAGGCATACACAGTTCTCACAGATATATGTTAATGCTAAGTCAGAGACAGAGCTCCTGGGATTCTTTAATTTTAACCTTTATACCCACTTAACAATCTCACTTGTGACACTGTAGCCAGGATGTAAAGTGTACAAAGTATGGTTAGTTACACTCACTGGACACTTTTTAGATATACCTATTTAAGCTGTTGTTAAATGTCCAATTAGCCAGTCACATGCCAGGATGCATACAGCATGCATTTAGGCATGTACACGGTCAAGATGACCTCTGAAGTTCAAAGTGAGCTTCATGATCAGGAAGAAAGGTAATTTAAGTGACTTTGAATGTGGCATGGTTGTTGATTCCACATGGGCTAGTTTTGTATTTCAGAACTCGCTGAAAGAAAAACCACACTTTGTGCCACTCCTGTCAACTTAGAACTGGAAAGTGAGGTCTTATTTTCAAATCTCAAATTAATACAGCATCTTTGTGATGTCGCAGATCAGGTGATTTGGATTATGAATGTTCAGCCAACAAATCTGCGTGGCACTGTCACGGAAACGTGGACCAGAGTCACTAAGAAACCTGATCCTCCAAAAGAAGCATTATAATACACTGTCTATCTGAATAGGCAAATATTTCTGTTATTCATGAGCCAAGGCAGAGAAAAACAAACAAAAATAAACAAACAAAAACATTCTTGACTGTCTTAGTATGCAGAATACTACTTAGTTAATTATATATATTAACTTATATATATAATTATATATAAGTAATGCTGATTCATCAACTGTTAGCTTCATGGTTACTTGCGCAGTTCTGACCAGGTTTAACATTATGATCAAATTTCACTATAGAAATCCAATGAAAACTTCAGCTTAACTGTCACTGCTTACAAATTGAGAAAAAGGGAGGGATTGCTACTGTGCTTAATTTGTCTGCATGCAGGAGCGTACTCTACTCATACTCAGCAAGCTCAGTGAGCAGTCATTAAGTATTTAATTTCCCATCTGATAAAGTTACTGTCATGCACTGGAGGAAATTCACCCTCTGTTCACCAGGTGGTTAGTTTTATAATGCTATGATGTCACTAGAAAATTATGAACTGAGTATTTTCTCAGAAATGTCACTAGAATAGGATACAACAAGTATGTTATGAAGTAAATATCCTTTTAATTAGGATTGTATTATATTCTTTAAGAAGCTGATTTCATGAGTAATAAAACAAACTTCCTTAAATTATTACACTCTGTGGAAGCGATGCAGAGATGTTAACCCAATTACCAGATGAACGCTGGGAAGTAATATATTTCCAGCTGTAAGCAAAGCAAGGTTCGGAACTTTAATCAACTTTAGGTAAATCTACATACAAACTGCTGTAAAACAAAGAACTAAATACAATCCGTGAGGTATTCAACTAGAAAGAATTAGCAACAGGAGTGAAAAACTGCATCAGTAACCTGTATAGTGTGTGACACTAAACTGGCCTCTTTGCAGAAAGCAAAAGTTAAGTTCAGTCCAAGATGCAGGCACAGAACTCAGAAGTGAAACCCAACAGCCCACAGCTACCCTACGGGGGGGAATTCAGCCCACAGAGGTGGCTGTTCTCATCAGTGTTTCCACACCGGGAAGAGGAAATGATAAACAAGTGTCTTAACACATTTTACTGAAGGCCATTTGCAGATTACTATGTCTGATTAAAATATTTAAAACAGGGAAGTGATCGTAACATAATCTATTTCCTGCCATCAAACAGAGCACAGTGTGAGAACCTGGCCTCTGAGAGGGAGTTCATATTCAGACTTCAAAATACGATGCAAATTAAAGAGATTACAACATGCTGAAAGAGAGCTTTAAACCAGTTAGTTACTGATGAGATCAACGGGTGCTCTCGAAAAAGCCGTACCACAATCTGAACTGCAGCATCTTAAACATATGTTTTGGCAACACATTAAATGTATCTGTCCTCACTTAGTGGCAAAAGAATCATCAGGCAGTTACAGAAACAACTGGCAGACTCCCATGTACACACAAGACACATCAGACCAGTGGGAGTTGGTAAAGTTCAGTGTAGATCTGGGACTTTCCACTGGTTTTAAAGCCAACCCAAACACAAGTATTACTTAATATTAACTAAAAATGAAAAGCAACATTTGTATACCCTCACTCAACCTAAATCTGCTGAACAGTTCAAATGAAAAACTATGTGCACAAATGCCTATATTTCATCATTTAACGTATTTTAATATAATAAGCTAATCTATGTAATCATTAACACCGCACAAAGTTTCAGATACATCTGACTGAGTGAAACTGAAAACAACAGTAACGTGTCAAGAACACAACAGAAGTACAGCACATGTTGTAACAGGGTTTTGAAATTCTCATAAAGGATGCCAAAGAAAAGAAAAGAAAATTCCAAAGACTCACAAACACTTGTGATTTCAGGGAAACGCCTCAGATTTTACCTCCAACTGTTTCAGTACATCTTGTATTCTAAGACACAGCAAGGGAAAAGTCCCTGAGATTTATTGTTTAAGGCCTGTCAGGCCAGAATAACCGTCATCTCTCCAAAGCTGTCAGTAACACAACGCAATGAAAACTAACAAACAGCAAACTTGGAAAGGGTTTGGGACCTGATGGACACGCTGCATATAAACTCAGGCCATACAATCGTTTTGTTTAGTAATAATTTCAATTAATATAAAAAGTTTACTTTCTCATGAACAACCAAGTGCAGTGCTTCCTGTGAGACTCCTCAGCGCATTTTATTTCCCCATCAACTTTACACTTTTATACAACATGTTTATTAACTAGTCCTCTGATTTGGTTTGTCTTTTGTGGAAAGAGCTTTGCCTTAGTAACTGTATGATTCTGTAGGAGCAGAAGTGGCAGTACAGGCAGCAGCGCTAATGTCAGACACATTCATATATTTGACTTACTTTGTAGATGTTTTTGTCTTCCCTTTTTTCTTTTGATTTTCCATTTTAACTTCATTTTGGTTCAGTTAGACAAACCATATACAACTATATATGCAACCTGAGCTGAAAATCACATCAGATTTACTATGCAGGCGGCCGCTTGCCAAGTATTGCAGACTTTATACAGCATATTTACAGTGTACCTGTATTTAGTGCTACACAACCCAACTTAAAATGTCTCTTAAAACATTTCCACATTTCTCAATCTTGAACTGTTCTGCTCTTTTCCTCTTCTACTTTGTTCCTTCTACTTCTACTCTCCTACTTCTTCAAAACTAATGTATGTCTCAAATATGCAGCAATGTGAAGCAGTTTTACTCATTTTTGACTCATATCTATCATGCACTACCATCAGGGAGGTGTTTGAAATTCCCTCTGTAGCATGACAACTAGCCCAAATATACTATCAGAGCCCTAAACAACTATCATAGCAACAATATGAATGGAGCTTCTACATCCCTAAGCATAGTGGAGATGGTCAGGGACCAAAGAGGACTGAACCCAAAAATGAACTGTGACAAGTTCAAAGAGTTAAGGTAGAGTCTAACAGACATCTGTGAATCTGTTGCTTTTTTGAGCCATGCAATAAACAAGAATGTAATTTAGACTTGTGTAAAGTAAACCCAACTTAGAAAAAAAACTCAGTATTCCAAAAGTGTTATTCATTTTTTCTATTTACAGCACTTTGTATTTGCACTTTGTCCAGAATCAGAGCTCAGACTGCACCACAGCCATCACAGTCAACAACAACAAAAGTTCCTGCTGGCATGCAGGGCCGACTGACAGCAAAGCGCTGTGGCAAAGATAACAAAGTAAGAGTGAGAAACAGTCAAAACAATCCACTCTCAACCTTTGGATAATTACCAGGCTCGGGTCGATGTCTGGCACAGTTTCCATTGGATGGATCTTGGCCCTGATTTGTTTGCAGAAAGGCTGACTGACTCTAAACTGAATGGGGGCACAGCTGGGATTACTGCAGATTCATTTGTCAGGAGGAGGAGTAATGGAGGGAAAGAGTGATGAGAGGAGAGGGAATTCAATTCCATCTGTTCATTGCATAAATCAGTGCAAGTACAGGTAGGTAGTAAATAACTAAGAGTTATTCTCTACCTGAATTAACTTCTGTCAACTTCCAGCTTAAGGTGCTGAGAGCAGCAGAGGTTGTAGACACACACTTGTTTACACACCAACAGCCCCTTCCATAAAATATAACAGTCTAAGACATACTGTTAGATTTATTTGGTTTAATAGCCCCATCCACAGGGTAGCAGTGGTTACGGTCCAAAACAATAACAGAGACACACGGAGCAATCAGGAAATTCAAAGGGAGACTGAAACCACCAAAGCATTTCAAGCTTAATATTTCATTCTTGATCCTGGAAACTGTAGTAGCCAAAATAATCTCCACTTGCCTCCACCGAGAGACTCTTCTTCTGGGATTTTCAACCATAAAAAATATTACCCTGACATGTACAAGAAAGTTATAAAAGAAAAGCTGCTCCCCTTATTTACAAAGGATCAACATAGGAAGGAGTTCCGCATATTTGATTTGGCAGGATGCACTTCCTGACACATTCCTCAAGGGATTTGTCTTCTCCCAGGATCAAACCAAGGATCTGCAAAGGTGTAAACTACTGCACTGTGGAGCCACTATAAGAAAGTCCTAAAGTGCCTAAAGGAAAAAAGAACCAGTCAAACTCAGTCTTTCTGAAGAGTAACCGTGTAACATCTGGAATCGATGTTTTATTACACTGAAGAAATAATTTAATCACTTAACTGCACAGACTTTGTGTTTTTGTCCTGTTTTGATTAGAGAAGGATCAACTGCAATTTTTTGGGCTATCCCATTTTTGGATTTTCTCCAAGTGTGACCCACAGATACCATTTTTTTTTAGATTCTGACTTCCTCTCTAAAAATGACAGCATGTGCAAGTAAAAGTCAACTTTCTTCAATGCAAAATTGAATTTTCATTATGAAAGACATTATTAAACTTCACAATTTCTTTATAATCCCCCCAAGCTGCAGTGAGTTACAGGATCTTCTATAGACAGCTAAAAATATAGTGCTTTACTCTGGAAGCAGGTGTAAATAATTACCTGAAAATGAGTTGCTGAACCCCCAAATTCAAAGAGATCTTTTTCTTTACCAAACAGAAGCTCATACAACATATTTAACAAAACAAATGTCAGGTACTTAGAATTATATTACAGGCATGTTAAGAATTTGTTAGCCTCCTTAAATGTCCATGTTCAGCTGGGTGAAGGTGAATTAAGAGTCTGATGTGATTTGTTGTCACAATTGCTTTCATGGTGTTTCCCCTGCAGTTTACTTTAATTCTATCATGTTGTGTGTGACTGTGCACATGACTATTTGCCTATCTACACTGTTGTGCATTTGTTCCACATGCATGAAACAGACCAGCTCACAACTGGACATGTGTGAGGATGACCAGTCAATTCCAATCCCTGCCTGGTCAATTAGTGCACCCCTAGTTCTAATTCATTTTCTACTTTGACACTGTCAGTGTAATCGTGAATTAAAAAAAAAAAAAAAGTGTCAAATTTTGCTTGTATTAGATAGTTGAGATGTGAAAACGAACTAAAATGTACAGGACACAAGCGTTCTGATATACCAGCTTGATGCAAATAACTTATTAACTCCTCCAAGCTTCTCTAATCTGTGAATGGAAAAACTTTCAGACTTTTGCACCTTTGTCTCAAAGGCATTCATATTGTTTACTCAAGCAATAACTGTCTCTGGAAAGTGCGAAAGTGAGCTTTTGCCTACCTTCTTATCTCCACACACTAAGTTGCTGCACAAAGCTGGCACTCTTGTTGCACTGTTAGTTTGGGAAAATTACTGAAATGATCTGATACACCCCAAACATTTAAAAGCAAGAGCATGAGGGCATTTCATACAATCCATAGCTTTGTGATTTGATTTACGGACAAGCATTTTTATGGATGCATCATGAATGAAGCACTGATGATGCTGTGTTATTGTTGTATGTCAATAAACTGCACATAGTAAACACACAAAGAAAAAACAAATCTAGGCGTTGCTTGTGGACATTACTGTAGCAGGAGAGATGAAATCCTGTGAAACACAAAAACAGCTCTTCCATGTTTGTCTGCAGACTCTGACTCATCACTGCATGATGGAGCTCAAAATGGTTTCACCGACTGTGACAGCAGCTTTTTAAGGTGCAGTGGCCTCAGTGATTTTTAAAAATAGGATTGTGCTTTCCTACTAATCTGCATAGGCGTCAGAGTGACTGTGCAGGATGGGAGTAGGCTTCTCCTTCTTTATGGGGTGTGGCACAGATGTAGGGAGCTGACCTTGGTCTCCATGTGTGCACAGTGATACAATTGGACTGGCTCACCAATCTTAAATTTGCTAAAGTGCAGCTGCAGAGACAGTCAATCAGTGACTCTGCACTGTAAGAGAAGCAATAAACAAGAAAGAGAAGGAGAAAGAGGTAGCAATCACTCCACCTAATTCACTTTACAGTCTCCTCTGTATCATTACTGAGATTGCACAGCAAAGGGCAAGCTGTCTGGAGGCAGAGGAATGATAAAATACACACATGAACCCAAACATTGCATTCTGCTAGCTTCTGCTTCTGACCAGGAGGAAAATGTGGAAAACCAGATACTCGATATGCAAAGAATGAACTCAGCTTCCCCCCATCAAAGGACCACCAGCGTGTGGGTGGCAATAACTGCACACTATTACTTCAAAGAGCCACTAGACAAATCTTACTGCGACTACATTTTACTATGGTAAAATGTTGCACCCCTAGACAGCTGCAGCAAAAACCTCCCTGTTTCGGTCGCAAGCAGGTAGCCCTGGTCGCTCATAGCTTGCATGGAAGACACAGACTCTTCACTGCTAACAGGTGTGAACAGTGTGGCACAAATGTTCACTTTCGAAGTAAAAGTTGTTGGTTGCAACACCTGCAACAATAACGTTTGCTCTAATGGGTATCGTGAACACGACATACCAAAAACCAAAACTGCTGTTTACTTTAATAATGAATGAGCTTTGCTTCATGAATAAACTGTACACACTGACCACATTTCTATGTAAATTTACAAGTTTGTTACTTCAATAAGACATTTAAGGTCAGGCATGCAGCAACTGCTCTTTCACTTTTCTAAAATAACAAGAACAAAAGATCAGATAAGTAGCTATATTTGGGCTTATCCAGGTAACATCAGTGTTAACGGTGAGTATTTGGTATCACAAAGCCGGTTCACTTCTCACAGGGCTACACTGCCATGGGAACTTGTTGCAGGCCTATTCTGCTCAGGAGCAAGATAAGAGATAAGAGAACAACATATACAAAACCACCTCAGGGTGACGATCATTCTATGGAAAATCACATAATCACTCCTGGAATATCTCTGCTAGTTGGGATGTTGATTGTAGCCAGGAATAATAGTCAAGTAAGAAATATAGATTCAGATACAGAAAACATAGCCTTGGTGTGTTGAACTTGCTTTGTAAGGGAATCTCTTGGAAATGGCCTAATGTTTGTGCTAAGAGGTGATCTTAGCAGCATAGGAAGACTGTTTTTTGCAGCTGAAATTACAGTGTGAACCATCCAAATATCATCTTGGCTGCATCTCTCCAACCACCTCAGCAACGACGAGTTAACACGCCAGGAGATTTGCAAACAGGCACAAAACAACATCAGAAAAAAACCCGCCATCCATTTGCATTTCTGCTACTGCTGGCATTGCACTGGCAGGGAAACTGGGCCCTCAGATATATAAAGACAACATATTTTATTACACCAACATACAATATTAATCAGTCTCTCCAGGCTTTGAACGTGTGTGATTCCATCACTAATCAACAAATAGACACAAGTCTCTTTTGGTGCTGGTATCTTGTCTTTTCTATAATGCAGCAGCACTTATCAGCAGAAGCCAAGTTTATCTGCTTTCCAGCACTGTGGCCACATCTATTGTGCACTCAAACCTCTCCTGTGTCACAACAAGAGCTCGGACTTTCACTGGAGGTCTGTAAGAAGATCTCTCTAAGCTGCCAAAGGCATCAGGGTCAGTTATAGGTCTGGCACATGTCCTATTAAAATCTACGCTTGTTGGCACACAGCAGCCAGTGAGGCTGTAAACGTACAGACTCAGATGTGTGTATGGGTCTGTCACGGCCTGAACTCAAGGTTTATCGGCAAACCAAGAACCGTGGGGGTGCTAAGTGATGAGTTAAGTGGCAGATCCTCTTACCATAATGAGGCCAGTGGTGATCGGGTCGTTGCAGCCATGGCACAGCTCCCCAAATTTGGCCCAGTAGTCCTTCTTGCAGAAGAGCCGGCCATCTTTTTCATAATACCAGTGGGACAGCGAGGCGCTGCACTCACAACACCTAACAGGAGAGGAGACAGAAACGGACACAAGAACAATTAATTTAACAGAAGATTAAAGACAAAGTAATACCACTGCTCCCTTAAACATGAATAATCCAAACATAATGAAGATGATCAAGTCCATTTGCAGTCGTAAAAGAGAGAAAGTAAATTAAACTTTTTGACAACACAGAAATTTAAAACATACAACAACCAGAATGAAATATTTGAATTGCAATAAACCAAACCAAAGGTTTTTCCAATTTACGATATTCTAATAAAAAAAAAAGAAATAAAATAAACTAACCTTGCTTTCATATTTAAAATGGGCAGACAAAACAGATGAATTAAACAATTACATGTAAAATCATTTACTGCTGATCAATATTATAAACAGATTCATCAGCTGTAATTTTCAGCACCCTGAGTAGTTCAGTCAACCTGCAGGTCAGACCTCCAGGAAAGTTAAGTGGTGCACAGCAGATTGACTTGTTATTGTGCTGACAGAACATAATATTGTACTGCTCTCTGTAAACCATACTTTAACCCTCCTAATGACGCCTTGCAGAGCTCCAAATTATTGTTTTCATAGCAATAACAAGTTCCTTCGTGGCCCCGTCACACACCACGCAATAGGCAAATGATAATACATTAACCCACAGCTTATGACTGGAAAAACAAAACAGAGTCACAGCAAATAGAAAACATGAACGATAAACAGAGCAAACACTACGTCAACCGACGTAGCCTAGTAAGCTAGGCTAAGTTAGCCTAGTAAGCTAGCATAAACCTAGAATAAATAGGATAAATAAAGTGTATCTTATGTTATCTTTATCGTATTTTGATTAATTCACAACCCCAATATCAACAAAGTTTGGACGCTGTGTAAAATGTCAACAAAAAGGAATGCAAATTTTATAAACACATTTTATTCACAACAGATTATAGAAAACATTTTTTTTTTTTTAAACTGAGACATTTTACCATTTTAGGGAGAGAAAAAAGAGCTCATTTTGAATTTGATGGCAGTAAGGTGTTAAAAATAAGCTGTGATGGGGTAACAAAAGGGTGAAAAAGTAAGCGGTGTGGACTAAGAAGAAACTGCTGGAGGGACACTTCGCAATCAATTAGGTTACCTGGCAACAGATTGGTAACATTATTGGATATAAAAAGAGCACCTTTGAGAGACAGAGTTTCTCATAAATAAATATGGGCAGTTGTTCACCAATTTGCAAAAAAATTGAGTCTACAAATTGTGGAGCAATTCCAAAATAATGTTCCTCAATGTAAAATTGCAAAGAACAAATATCTCATCATCTACAGTACATAATATCATCAACAGATTCAGAGTAATCGAGAAATCCCCAGTGCATGGTGCAAGGCCAAAAACCAATACTGGAAACATGACGGATCTTGGGATACTCAAGTGGCATGGAAATCACTGGATGGACTCAGGAACATTTCCAGAAGTCATCGTCTGTGAGTACATTTCACCGTACAATCAGCAATTGCAGATTAAAGTTCTATGATGCAAAAAAGAACGTGATCCAGAAGCAGGACCATCCAGCTTGTTATCAGCACTCAGTTGAAAAGCTTGTGTCTCTGATGGTGCAAGGGTGTTTTAATCCCTGTGCAACATGCAGCTTGTACACCTGGAAAGGAACCATCACTGTATATACAGATTTCACAAGAATACATGCTTCAACCAGACAACATGCAAATTTTCATTACCCTACATAACTTTAGATGTATTTATTTTATTAACATGAATTTAAAACACACACACACAAACACACTCACACACAGACATACACACAACAAAACACTCCGTCATCAGGCTGCTCCCGTTTGAGTGTCTGAAAATAAGCCAGTGTTGTGGTATGGTTTCTGAACCTGAGTCTACACCAGTTACTAAGAAGACGGTCTGATAGCGAGCCCAAAAAACATCCTTATCTCTAGAGCTAGTATATCACCAGAGTTTAATCGCAAAACCAGTCAGTCACCCTGATAGACATCAGATGATGACAGACAGAAGGCAGCTGAGACGGCAACAGACAAAAGGCTGTTCGTATGGTGATAGACAATGAGACAGATACGAGACACACAACTTCCAAGTTCACCTACAATGCAGATAGTACAGACTGATACACATGTGAGTGTGACATTCAAAATAAGTCCAGGTGTTTTCCTGGTAACTGATGGCAGATAAGAAAAGTAATTCTATGGGAATAGTGTGTTAATCTCTTATGGGTCAGACTTTTGTTGAACACACAACTGGGAAAGAAATGTCCATAAAAAAACAGGTTGAGTCCTCCTGATTTTCCAGCCGATCAGAAAACAATTGCTTTTTTTCTCCACACTGCATGACTTTGTGAAAGTTGTAGGCACAATAGCTCTGCATGTGTCCATAAATCAAAATGTGTGCTAATCCCCCATGCATGTGATAATGCATTGGTGAGGTAGTACACTGCTGACGTGCTTACAGACTGTGAGTGCTTGTTTGTAATCTGTCTAAATCAGTGCGTCTAGCATCCATGACTAAGTGAGCATCTCTGGTCCTTCCCAGTGGAGCTTGCCTCCCATCAGCTGGCCGTCTGGGCTCATCTCTGCTCAGGGCAGCTTAAAACAAGGGCTACTTGCTCTAAACATATTATGGATTCAGAAGCTGGAGCATAATTGACTTTATCCCTGAGCCAGAATAATACCAGTTGATTGTAGGTGAGGGGTCAGAGTAAGAGCAACTACTACGAAAAAAGGAAGAAACAAGGACTACTTACTCTGACTGGGACAGGGTTACTAAGGCTGGGTGAGCACTTTGTTGCTGGACCTTATGCCATGCAAAAGAGCTACACAACAGCTGCAGGAAGTACTGTAGGACTTGTGTGGTGGACATGTGGATTGAGCGATGGTTGGGGAAAAGGATGTCTCCAATTTCCTGGTTGTCTTTTTTTTATTTGTGCAGACTTGTTAATTTCCTTTTTAAATGAACTATCTAGGGGTTTGAATTCTAGTTTGCAAAACACAATAAAAAAAGGAAATTGTTTTTTATCCCCCTCCCAAAAAATTAAAGCTCCTAGGATTTTCTGCAGAGGGCTGAAATGTGGTGCAGCCTCTGCATCCCCTCCCTTTTTTTCTCTTTGCTGCACTTTAAGGATTCTTACTTTGCTGAATACCTGTCCGTGTTTGCTAGAGTAAAAACTGAGAGACTCATTAATATATTCAGCAGAAGCAGCAACTTTCTGTGACTTTGCCCGAGGCCTTTCACCTTGTGTGAGCCACACACTGTGTACAAACACATGACCTTGCAGCACATACTGACACTCATGCAATTTATTTATTAGACAGACACACTCAGTCTCCCCAGTGTCCGCATGCAGAGCTTCACTGCAGCTCAGCAGATTGTGGCAGAGCTGCTTCAGTATGCAGCGCGTCTGGGTGAGCAGGGGGGAGGAGGAGACTTTGAAGTGGGTCAAGGCTTTCAGAAGACGTCCGCAGTGCCGAGCCAGGAGCTACTCGGCTGTCTTGGCTCTCTGCCCCTCAATAACTGTCTATCACTTCACACGTACACATCCTGAGAGGTCCTGCTGAGGCAAAGTCATACCTGGGTGGGACGCATGAAATTCTAGGAGTCATTGTAAAGCTCAGTGGGTCTGCTACTTTCTGAAATTTGTCTCCATGTAGTCCTGAGGGGTAGCAGCGTATTAAAGATATGAGTGAATACATTAGTGCCTCCCAGGAGGAGATTGCAAAATTTCTGCCTTCAGCACAAAAATCTTATCTCTGAGGTAAAGCAGACATGCAGCAAAGCTGAATTACAACCCAAGACTCCCATGGAGGGGAAAAAAGCCCCACCACAATAAAAAAATAGTGTGTTAATGTGTATTTGTTGGCTCTCTTTTGGTGTTTTTGTGTGATTGTGTTTGGGTGTGTGGTGGCATTGACGTGTAAGAGGATTATCAGTGTGAAAGACTCAGTTAGAGCCTCTGCCCGTTCTGCTATGATGCTCCAAAAATCTAACTAGTAGAGAGCTTAACAGTTTCTCATACCCTGCTGAGCTCTGACAACTCCTCACTGTAGGGGAAAAATTAAAATAAAACAATATATATTTTACTGTAATACAAGCAGTGCTGATGGTTCACTTAATCTAAGTTACAATGACCTGACAAACACTAGAAAAGGGGCAGGGGTAAAGAAATGCACACGCAGGCTGCACAGACATAACTAACTCCCACAGACCAGTGAGAGGGGGCAGAGCAGATTTTAGACACAATGAATGCCAGCTGGATCTCAGAGGGGAGGAAACAACCAATGACAGAAGAGCTGAGATTAAAGGAGGGGAGTGAGTAAATCTGCAACTGTTCCCCCCCTCCTGCTTGGATCCCTGGTGGAATTAGCTGAAAGTATCTGAAAGAGGAATACATTCCTTTTCCAGGTCAAAAGGAGGCAGTTTTTTTTACCCTGCCTCTCACCTCACCTTCCTCCACAAACATCTGCTCTCTATCCAAGTGCCATCACGTGTTACTCAGTGTCTGTTGAGGCATTTGTGCTCAGACAAAATCTTCTATCTTTAAGTTTTACACAACATAGACTATAGCAGCCGAATAGCAGCCACTACAGATTGAAAGCTTCGCCTGGTCTGATGAGTCTCGGTTTCTGCTGCTACATTCAGATGGTAAGGTCAGCATTTGGTGTAAACAGCATGAAACCATGGATCCATCCTGACTTGTATAAATGATTCAGGATGGTGGTGACAGTGTGACGATGTGGGGGATATATTCTTGGCACACTTTGGGTCTCTTGGTACCAAATGAGCATCATTTAAATGCTACAGCCTACCATGTCCAGACTCTATGATCACAGTGCAAGGATCTTCTGATGGCTGCTTCCAGCATGATAACACGCCATGTCTTAAAGCTCAAATCATCTCAAACTTATTTCTTGAACATGACAATGAGGCCACTGTACTCAAATGACCTCCACAGTCATCAGATCTCAATCCAATAGAGCACATTTGTGCTGCAGATTTGTCAGTACAGACAAAAATCTCAGGAGAATGTTTCCAACACCTTGTTGGCATTAATAACTAAGGAAGCTCTGAAGGAAAAAAGGAGTCTAGATCAGTACTAGCAAGGTGTACCTAATGTGGCCAGTGAGTGAATATGGGCAGACAGATAGATGACTCGCCCCCTGCTGCCCATTATGAAGAATGCAGGCTTAAGTCTCATTTTTTAAGATCTGTAAGCTGTGTCCAGGTCTATGACAGGTTAACCCTGACCACTTCTTTCTGGTCAGAGAACAGTCTTAATATTGAAATGTTAGAATAAATTAGTTTTTTGAATTCTGTATTTTGTAAGTTTTTTAAGGTTTTAGTCAAGCTCAACAAACATGAATCTTCACTGGATTGACAAATATCTCTTATAACTGTGTGGAAACATTGTTTACGATTGCAGTATTGAGCTATATTAATAGAAAAATGGGCTGGTTTGGTTAAACAATAAAATATGTTTTATGGTTATTATGAAATATCCAAGAAAACAAAACTACAACATTGGATTTGAGAAGACTCTTTCTTTTGCATTTTTCATTTAATGGCCAAATTGGCTAAATAAAAAAAGAAGCTTGAATCAGTGCATTTATATAAAATGTTTCCATTCTGATACACGACATATCCATAAATGTGCATGTAGGACTAACATGCTGCTAAATGTGCTGAAACGCTATCAGTGATGGATCAGATGATCTCATTGGACAGCTCTATGATGTAAGATGTTTGTGAATGACTCTTCATCTGTTCGTCACAGTGACAGCCTGACCCGGGTCGATACCTAACGTGATTAGCTTGTCCAGCTGGTATGAATGAATGAATGGAGAGACATGTATCTTCTGACAGACTCAATTGGAAATGTAAACACAATGAATGAGACAAGACGACACAGATGTGACCGAACACATCTCATCTGAAATAACACACAGTACATTTCAACATGTAAACAGACCACATTGTATTTATTTATGTGGCTTTGAAGTAAAATTAGAATAATTAAGTTGATCAAACTTCATTAATCATCATATTTTCCGTTATATTAAAATGAAAATATCAATGTTACATGAAATTTGAAAGGATAAACGAATTAAAGTTGCTTTTTTAATTAGCAGTGATTAAACTAAAAACAGACCAATCATTGGATTTTTGGATTTTTTTCTTGTGCGGTGAAGTGAATCTACCCAGCGTTGGATTAAATTAAGTCTGTGTCTATATCGGGAGTTTTTGAACAGTCCTTTTTATCAGATTTGCAATGATTAGTTAGTAAATTAGTTAAATTAGTTTATTTTAATTAGTTTTCTTGTCAATTAGCCAATTTGCAGGGAAATTGATCCACAAATATTTAGATTGATCTGTTGTTTAAGTTGCTTGTCAAAAATATTTAGTGTTTGCAGGTTGTGAGAATACATTGCTCATCTCACAGCAAAATTGAAAAAAGGAGTATCTTTGGGTTCTGGACTGCTTAGCAGGACACTTAAACACATTCACTTGGGCTCTGGAAAATTTTAACACTTCTCATACTAAAGGAAGAAATTAATCTCAAAAAGACAGGATAATTCAACAGCGAGAAGAATTTCCTGCACTTCTACAGGTTTACGTCAATCAGGAATACACAGCAGACGCGCAGACAGACAATGAATTATTTATTGGGGATAAATGTCCACATTATTTCAGCTGTCATGGCGAGGCTGAACTGACATGCAGAGCTTTGTGCTCGTAAATATAAATCTGCACTGTAGCAAATACAAAAGGAAGCAAGATTACAATTATTTTCTCCCACATGTAATCAAAGTAGACATCAAGTTTAAAGTAGTAAGTAACCTCAAGATTTTTTTAAAGCCTTAATTTAAATAAGTTTATAAAATGCCATTTAACTGCCCATAGACTAGCCTGACATACTGAACCAGTCTGCTCAGCTCACCATCACTGAATACAACGTGAGATAAGAAAGAAAGGGCTGCATTTGTGAAGCTGGAACGGCACAGTTTTGGATATGTTGCCTGTATTTTTTCTTGACTAAAATATACACCAATAAATTCCCATATTACATAATCTAAATATATGCAAGTACTATCGCCTCAGTTTGAGCTAACTTGCTAGTACGTGAAAACATGTCTTAGATTTTATTCTCTGATGACTCGAACGCCTCGCAGTGAAGTAAAAGCAAACAAGTCTCCCACACAAACACCGCTGCCCACCCGGTCCTGGTCAGCATTTTGTGATGTGTCTTTGTGTGTGGGTGTGTACATATAACCACAGGTCATTAAATGAGGTGAAGGCTGAGGTGGCTACAGGAAACGGGAGGGCTCAAAAGGAAACAGTATGTGTGTGTATAGCACTGCTGCACCTCCCACACACGCACGCGCGTACCAGCACACGCAAGCATCTCTTCATCAATTATTAAATCTTCCATCATCCGAGTCAAGCTCAGGACATCCATCTTCTTCTATCAGCAAAGACAGATGAAATGCTGAGAGTACCTATGATCAATAAGCCAATAAACAGGTCTGCCCGTCTGCCCAGAAAAATCTAGAAGAATTAGACAACGGACATCAAACGTGTATGATATTTGACGGTGATAGAAACAAATTTGCCTACTGTGCAAAAACCCCAGAGTGAGCACTCAGCTGTTGTTACTGTGTGTGGAGGATAGGCTCAAATCAACCTCAGGCAAAAGAGAAAGGAGCACTGAGACGGAGGGGTGGTCTCACACACACATACATGCACACACAGGGGGGAAAGTCAAGCTGAGGAAACGACTGTCTGGGGGACGCCCCTCAAAGGAGACATAAATAGATTAGATTGCTGGTCTGGAGCCAAATTTCCACTCCTGATATTTTCCCAGGAAGGAAAGGAGGATGTCCAACATGTCAGTGACATAAAAGGATCATGTGCGTTAAAACTCTGACTATGAGGACTTTTTTCTGTCTGAGCTGGACTCTTTGATTCAGTCAGCCTTTACACATTAACACACAGCACAGACACATTCATCAGGCCCATTCCCACGCGCCCCCTCTTCATCACCTCCCCCTGCCTGGTTCCCCCTTCCTCCTTCTCCACGGCAACACAAAATGCCACAACGATGATGTCACCCTCTCTCATAAAAAACCAGGCATTACCTCATCACCTTCTGCTCACCTTCAGTCTCACTCTATTGGCTGGTACCCGGAAATCAGCGCAGCCAATCAGGCTTCACCCCGCTCCCCTGACCTTGGCAGACTCAGCAGCATCCACACTCACGCTGACCCCTCATGTTTTCTGCTACTCTTAAGGAATTGAGAACCAGCCAAGGAGAGCGGGCTGTGCATTTTAAACAGTAAATATAATGACATCCTCCTGAGGCTCAACTCTGCTGAACAAGTGTTTCAGCCCGTGGGACAGACTCTTTATTCCAGGCCCGGCGGTCTATTCAGCTGGTAAACAGGAGCTCTGGCAGACTGTGAGTGAATGGACTGCACGGCAGCAGTTTCCTTTGTGACTGCTAAGCCATGTAGACTGACCGATTGTCAGTGCAGTCGGCTCGCTGGCCGTCTCACTTGTTCCATCGAGGAAGATGATAAAAGGTATCTGGGAGCTTTGGGAGAGCTGTTTAGTAGGTGTCATTCAGTAGCAGGTTTCTTTTACAGACCAACTCCAAGCTTAAACACTAACACATGAAATGAAACCAGTGAATTGTTCAGTGGTTATAACAGTACCTCACTGAAAAAGCTTTATCCGGACACTTACTGTTAGCATTAATCATGAGAACCAATGCTATGAGCTGAAAGTATGAGGTTATGTGGTTGGACAGGTGAGTCACACACCAGACTATTTTGCTGAATTATCAACAACTGCATGGACCACTATTAAAAAAACCCACAAAGACTTTTAATAGGATTTATGCAAAATTCTTGTCAATTTTGTTCTCAAAATGCATTTTTCTAGCATGGGTTTAACTGAGATGCCACTTTAAAATTTGGAGGACTTTGCACATGTAGAAAAAAATCATTTGCTAGTTCTCCACTGCTAATCTTTTAGGGCAAATATCTGGTACCATGGCTCTGTGAATGCGGACTCTCAGGCTTGTTGCATGGAACCTATTTGAATGTTTGCAGATTTGGAGGCCTGCAGAAACCACAAATTTGCAGGTAGGCAACTAATGTTTTGTTTACAGCTTCTCATAAACAAAAGCACATAGTGATGACATTCTCTCTCGTTTAACCAGCCTTAAACATAAGCAGATTTAGATTTGGTACATGGTGTCATACCAGGAAAGTATCACACTGAAGTTAAATGTGTTTTTCTGGTTTCAAACTGTCTGTGAAGCAATTCACCTGATTTAGACAATTTTAAAGAACATATAACTATATTAATAATAATAATAATAATAATAATGATAAACCAACTCAATGTATCATTTAGAAAGCTATATTAGGACAATAGGGACCTGAAATTTTGCATAATTCCTTATAGAAGGTGTATCTTTCCCCTGGAATATTTTAAACTTGATAAACTGAGACAGAATCAACCCAGTTACTGATGCTGCTCCACTTTACTGAACCTGAAGTGTGCCCTTCTTGGCTCCCCCTTCTAATCATACATTATGAGACTCAAGCAGAGTAAACATACAGTTACCAGCACATGCACACTTCATTTAAAAGGATTTACTTGTTTGTCTCGTCTTTTTCTATGATGTATGTGACTTTATTGTTACAGTTGGGATTTTGTTTGTTTCATAAAAATAAAATGATACAAAAAAGAAAAAAATGAGTGAATCATGGATGTGTGTGGATTTTATAGTTTCTGGACTCATTAATCACATAATCGTGTCGTTGTTTCTGGTTTGGTGTCACAGAGTCCTCTACTGCGTCACATGGCAGTTTTATTTACCCCCCAACAGACGGTAGTGTGGGTAAGGCATCACAGGTGGGTGTGGACAGGCGGGTGAGAGTTGAAAGTTGAAAATATTTCAATATATTTTCAATATATTTCAAATATGAAAATATTTGAAGTGTAGGATGTGAAGTTTTTTGGCTTTCAAACGAATCTACATGCTGAACTATTAATGGGCTGTTCTCAACACAATCATGCTGCAAAACTAGAACATCTTTATTCTTGTGAGCTTAGCTTAGCTTATTTTTTGTCCCTGTAAAATGATGAAGGTCAGATATGAAACTGGCAGGACTCTTTCAACAGTGACAAAATGTGGACTTTAATATTCTTCATCTTTTTTAATCCCATTCAGGGTTTAAGTCTGGACTCCATCTCCTCCAAACAGAACAAAATTGAATTTTTAAAGTGTGATTAAAGCACAGGAGCGAGTGCCAAAGGTTAGAGCTGGGAAAAAGGCGATTAATAAAAATACACCCGTCACACAGGACGACTTTTTCCTCCCCGCTGCAAATATTATCAGCCGGCATGAACTCCAGATATGAATTTGACGAGGTGCAGGCAGAGGAAGGAGACTCATATGATGTTTTTCTAGATTTTCAAAAGCTACAATTGCGACCATTAAACAACACAGGAAATATTAAATGTTGTCCAATATCCTGCAGAACTACCACATTAACACCTAAGAACTTCCTGTGATAGTCTCAAGTTCGTAAAAGAGGAAACAAGTAATGACTTTCTATTTCCTCAAAAGAGGAAGTCAATACAATTTGAGTAAATATTGGAAGAAAAACTTGACAAAAAATAAGTTGCATCACCAAACGTCTTTGTTAGAGAAGCAAACACGGTGAAAAAAATACGAAAACAGACTTAACAGAACAGAGCATCGGAGTAAGTATAATAGTTAATTCTTTCACAGAGAAAAACTAATCATAAAATTAAATATACAACCATCGAAACTGACTTTATTTTCCCAGTTTGACCAGCGTTTTAGGGCTCAGACGCATCCCACCGTCATCTCTGTTGTTAATGAGAGGACTGAGTGTCCCCTCAGAGTGCCTGGTTGTTCTGGATAATGCTTACATTATCTTCTAAGACACAAACAGCCAAAAAATAAATAAATGTGCTAAGCCCAGAAAGTGCATTCTCATCTAGTACGTGACTCACAAAAAACACACGACTTTGCTCGAGGGTGGTGACGTAAGCACGTCTATCCGATAAAAAAAACAACGACGTTGAGCCCGCGGTGTCAGTCACATGTGGGACAGCAGCGTTTGATTCATGGTGGCACTTTTAAAAGAGGGAAGTCAGGAAGTTCAGGGGCTTTTGCATCCAGAGAGACGGAAGTGTGAACGACACCGAGGACTGACGCGTGCCGACACTTTGGAGAAGTGAGAGATCATTTAAGAGAAACGAGTTAATTTCAGTTACTGCATCACCCTCAAGTGCAATCCTAAAGACTGTTGGTCAGAATATATACAAGGAACATAGTTCATGCATATCAGAATACACTTAGTGCTGCTTTTCATGCCAGCACAGAGAAAGTGAAAGACACTCCTAACCAACCACCACACTTTCTCTTTGGGGTTAGTTTACTGCCTTTTTTTGTCTAATAATTAATTGGGTTTTGAGCTGCACCAAGAAAAAAATATATATAAAGATGAGAATATTAATAAGTCACTAATATATTACCAGTAAATAAATCCATAGTGAAAATAATCACTAGTTACAAGTTACTTTTTAGGACAAATTTAGCCATAAACTCAATTCTTAGTCCAACTTTTTTGACAGAATTAAGCAAATACATTTTTCATTAATCTGTTCCTGTTAATTAGTCTAATCATTTAATTATTTTTTAAATGATTTATAATGCGAAAATGAAGATTTTGAGTTTTGACGATGGTCGCGTACACTTTTGAACAGTTAGTCCAACAGAAACATCCTCCTTTAAACAGTTTTTATATATTTTATACTTTAAACACTTCATCAGCTTGGAAAATAATGGTTTGTCAAGGTCAATAGGGTTAAATAAAGTTTTGAAAACTGCAACACTGTCAAATAAGACCAACAAAAAGACAGCCAGAACAAAAAGTCCACAAAAAGTTCTACACTTGTTTAGTACTTTGGACTAAACAAGAGTTTTCGAATAAGCTCGGAGCACGACTTACATCCAAGCTAAAGTTCTGTTTCGCTCTCAGCAGCTCAAACATCATTGTTATCATCTATAAACATAGACTGATGGGTGCACTCACACTCTGGGCTGCCTGCTGCGTTGCTTCTTTGCTGACATGTCACCCGAGGGAGCAAAGGCGTTGTTTAGACAGTCCGAAGACAGACTCATGTCAGCAGCTCTGATGTTTGACTCACTAAGCTCGCCCGGCTTCACGGCCTCGCTGTCACAAGCGTCAGTGTCTCTCCCTTCCTCTGCTTCCTCTCTGAGTGCAGCTGTGTACAGAGAGGGTCACACTTCTTTATCAGCCACTTCCTGTTCTCGTCCTCTGGGAGACTCGACCCTGTGACAGCAGAGGCTTTGCCCACAGCGGCCCTGCCTTCCTCGCAGCAGCTCATTTCTTCTGTTGAAACTTCATGAGGCAAATTTCCTGCACTCGTCAATACATTTAAAGGCTGTGGCGGAGCAAATGAAATTTTCCTCTTATCCATCATCTATTAAACCCTTCCACGGCCTCTCAAACTATTAGATTTACCAACCTCTTCACAGGAGCACCAGAGAGCTTTGTTTTATGAAGGATGGGGTGAGGTGAAGAGAGGAAGCAGCTCCTGAGCAAGGTGTAGCCTTACTCACAGAGAAATCAGCAACCCGTTGAAGCTAGTTTCTAACCCAGAAAAAGGAGGGAAAAAATGCCACCCAAACAATTCAAAATTTCAGGTCATCGTCTCAAAATTTTCATTTAGTAACTTAAAATTTCAATTTTATTTCTTTATTTGGAGATATTTTCCCAGAAGTTTGGAGTCCAAATGTTTGAGGTAACTAACTCCAAATTTGAGATAATAACCTAAAGTTTTGACTTACGCTGGCTGAGCGGTGGAGACAAGCTTCCACAGTAACCACATTCAAACCAGTCAGACAGCAGAGTCTTTAGTGATAAGCTGATATCAGCCAATCAACATATGTTTGAGATAGTTCAGAAATAGAATCAGTCACAGTTAGTCCACACATCAAATTACCTTCAGCACATAATCATGTTAACAAATTACTGTTCCTGCAGGAAACAGAAGCAGGTTAGCATTTTTTTATTCATCTGCTTTCAAGGAAACAATCGCCATGCTCTTATTTTGAAAGTTTAGTTACCGCTTGCTCACTGGTCAGCCCCTCATTGTGGAAGCCCTGATGAATGAAGCTTGTGTCTGCCACAGACCCCCCCACCGCATCCATAAGTCATATTTCTTTATTATGTCTAATAATAATTTTGATTCAAACCTCTGAGTAAGTCAGAATTTTGACATAACCCCAAATTTTGAGGAAAAAATATAAAAATATAAAAATAGTTTAAAAAAAGTATATAAATTCAGCAGCGTAAACAAGCCCCCATAAGTTAGAGCTCCATCAGCACTTTAGAGGCAGCTAATAAGCTAACATGTTAAAGATTTAGTGAAGTAATTTACTTACTAAAGAACTTCGCAACACTCGCGCTTCAAGTTTTACTCTTCTGCTGCAATATTTTTCCACACATTTCATTTGTTTGACAAAATTATTGTGCATGTTTGGTATTTTTGGAGTTTCAGTGTTATTTTGGGAAGTGTTTTCTGTTTGGTTTCATTTTCTCAGTTTTTTATTGATTCCAGTAAAAGAGCTTTTGTGTGATTTGTTGTGGTTTTGAACACTTAGAGAATTATTCAAGTTTCAGTTTCTGTTTAAGTTTTCTGTTTTGTTATTTAGGATTAGGATTACTGCTCTAATCTCCTCAATATTTTATAGTATTAGTATTTTAATGAGATTTTTCTGGGGGTTAGTTGTCATTGTGTTTTCAGTTTTGAGTTCAGCATACCTGGGGTATATTTCTGTTATCTGGAGTCACTCACCCTAAGATTAGCAATCCAGTAATCGGTTATCTGCTCTGTATGTTAACCCAGGGTTTCCCCTGCATGTTCACATGGAAGCGGGGGTGATGCCAGCAGAGCAGCTGATTTCACAAAGGAAAATGAAACTATTATTCCAATATTAATAGGTTAAACAGGTTGACCGAAAGCAGCAACATGAAAGAAAGAGCACCATATATTTAAAGCACTGAATGAACATGTGTGCACTTTAAGTGCTTTGTCCAATGAGGCTGTCAAAAAGCGGCTACATTAAGACAGTTTAGCTTATCTGAAGCCAGGAAAGATAGCGGGCAAAAATGCTGACTGTCAGTCCAACAACTCTATCATTAACACATGAGATAATCCGATGGATTATCATCAAGTGTTTCTTTAAATTACGCTTTAAAAGACAATTTCAGTTTTTATTCTTTAAACCGCAGCCTCGGTGGTGTAAGGAAAAAAAAATCAAACAAAGGCTTCGACTATGTGTGAAGTTGATATGGGATCAATAAGTACCGATAGCTGCTCTGTTTTGGGATCATCATATTATTGCTTTCAAAAAATTAATTTCAAAAATGAAATGGTTACATATAAGAAGATTCAGGGGAAACACAAAAACTTTGAATAGTACTAAAAAAATGTAAACTCTCCCGACTCACCATGCGCCAAAGTCTCAGGGATCTTTCAGAAATGCTCTACAGCAGCATGAGTTACCATGGCAAAATACCACAGTGAGAAACGACCCACATTAACATGATCAAAACTCAGGATTAATTCTAGTTACCTGGGTAACTTCATTAAATATTGCTTCATAGTTACAGGCCTCAGGTGTCTAGTATTTTAAGATTGTTGTCATTGCCCTCCCCCCTTTATCCCTGGGTGTTTCCTTGCCGATACTTTGTACTGAGGCTAAGCAAAAACTGCATTACCAGCAGGGGGAGATACAAAGTCTGTAGTGAGCAAAAAACGGTTTAAGTAAATTCTAGGGCCGGAAACGATTAAGCTAGGGGGCTAATATGTGTATAAGTGTAAATGTCTTAATAATGTCTGTTCAAACACCCACTTGTGATTATTTTCATGTTGGCGTGAAATAAAATAGCTCCCACTGCTGTTACTGTCGCTTACTGCAAATTCTGCATGCGTGTACAATGGACACAGGGGACCGGCGTGTCTATTACACGTTTTCTTGTTATAGCGGGTTGGGCTAGGATTAGCATCCTTTGTCTTACTTTGTAGTTTGCTCTCTGTGATGGCCTGTTTCATTTTTGCTTCCTCTGTGTCTTCACTTCATTGATTGTGTTCAGCCCTGTCTCGTTTCCTGTGTCTTATTCCTTATCAGATTTCTGTGTGAGTATACACTCAGCACTCACTTTATTAGGTACAACTGGTTTTGTACTCCCACTGAGAACGCAACGTCTAGATGAACAGAATCAGCTTTCTGGGATTTCCTTACCCAGATGATTGATCATGCATCAAGACATTAACACAAATGTTTAGTCACCCAGTCACATGGAAGCAACTAAATGCTTTTAGGTCTGGAGACATGGTCAAGATGACCTGATTCAATAGAAAAGAATGGAAACAAACTTGTGTTTTTGTCACAGGCTGCCAGTATCAACGTGTCTAAAGATACAGTTTAAAATAGCTTCTTTGCCAAGTTGTATCCTTTTATGTGTGGACACAACACTGCTTAATTCTTGAGTGAGGTGCCTTTTATAAGCTTGAATGATCAGTGTTAAGTTGCTTAACAAAAAGGAAATTCCTCTAAAAATGCTCAGGTACAAGGACAGGACTTACATGAGTGAAAAAGTAGACAATTTCCAAAGGAAAAACTCTGAAAGACCTTTGGAAAGCCTGCAGAACTACTGCTCAAGACCACTTTTAAAAAATGACAAGAAAGTCTAACTTGCAAGCAAAAACATTAAAAAATGAGGGACCGTTCAAGATTTCTGCAAAGCCCTGTATATGAAAGGATGTACAGTATTTTCTGTTAGTCAAATCCTTGTTTAATCTTTAACAAACCTTTATTTAAAACGACTTTGTTTTCCTGAGGCAGTTTTCTGTCATTTCAGCCTGCCACTACTTGACGTCGAGTCTCCGTCACATTCTGGAGCTTCTGTTACCAGGCAGAGTTCATCTGCAGGTGAAAGCAGCTGAGTCACTGCAGCCTCTTCATGCTTTCTGTCACTGACACAATGAGTATCGCAGAGCGCTGCCACCAATAAACGATCTCAAGCGCTTTTTAAAATTCGTCGAGGGCTGTAATGTTTGTCCTGCAGACGTGAGTAAGCGTACAGGACAGATGGAGACGTAAATGTGTGAGCCCCACAGTGCAGGCAGAGCAGCAGACTTAAAGTATACTCATCCTTCCTTAAACCATCATAAAAAGTTCCATGTTTGTTGATAACACAGTGTGGAAACACATAAGCATTTGTGCACTATCAGCATCAGGGAAAAAAACCCACTGCAGGTGATCAGACGTGCACATGTGTAGATGTGGTGGATGAATGAAGTGGATTTTATCTAAAGTGCTAAATAAGCAGAAGCTTATTGATTGTCAAGCAGAAATGGTTTTATTGCGAGCAGCAAGGGGCTGCAGCGCACTGGAGAGAAAGTGCAGCAGCAGTCGAGTGTTCAGAGGGAAAAATAAATATTGATTTTCAGTTCAGCTTTATCTGATTTAATGAACTCATTTTACAGCAGTTTTATTTTTTATTCTAAATTAGAAAAGTCATTATTTAGCTTTACTGTAAGCTGGTGAATCAGACTACAAGACAAACACATGGCCGTGTCAGACGAAGAGCAGAAACCAACCTATCCCCTAAATCAGAGAGGCCACAGCAGTTTGAGGTGCACTCCTTTCATAGTGATCCTGATCCACACAATTTTTCCATGGAGTTGTTCAATTCCTAAATTTAAGGTTTTCAAATCAATGAAATTTACAAAGGGACTCTCGCTGCCTTCTGACCCGTTATGGTCCTTTTAAGATATAATGAATAAATGAATAATTAAAAATCATGAAGCACTGAGACGTTCAGCATGTTTTAGTCGGACTAGTGAACTCACCACAAGATAAAATGAGAAACGTTAGTGAAGGTTATTCAGTGCCGGGGCAGCAAGAAATTAACTACATTAAAAACGCCATAAATGTTTTTATTATTCATCAAAGTACTGTTTATTGGGTGCTGGTTTAGCTCAGTGCGTTAATCAGGCGACCACACGCCATACGGAAGAAAGCGACCGGCCCAACATGTGACTCCGCAGCCCTTTGACTTTATCTGCCCCTGCTTTCCTGTCCTTTCTTCACTGTATCTATCAAATAAAGCTGAAAAAGGCCAGAAAAACGTGAAAGTACAGCAAGTGAGGTCAAAGGTCATGGCCAGTCTGTTTACGGTGATCAAGGGGGCCACAGGCCCAGATAAATGAGAAGGCTAGCTTCAGGATGGGCATCAGACGTAAAGTCAAACATGTGGATCATATTTAAGAAAGAAAGCCTGTAACACACATCTCTGAGTAACAAATTACAACCAACATGTTTGAATAAATCAACATAATGGAAGTTTCAGATCAGTATAGATGAATAAATATTGTGGATGCACTAATGTTGAAGAGTCTCTGTTTTGCAGTTCAGCTTTGATGTAAATGGAAAAAAAAAACAGTTCATACTGAGAGCTTGACTGCGATTTCCCATGAAGCCTAGCTCCTGCTGTTTTCAGAGGAAAACTTCTTTTTTGGGTTAGGATTTAAGCTCCAGAAAGTCCCTGTCCCACTCCTCACTTTCCCACCAATGTTCAACCTTCATTTACCATGGAAATCCGTTTCTCTCTGAAGATCCTGTTCTAATTTCTATCCATTTGTGCTCTCGAGGGGGAAAACTCTCTTTTTACAGACCTCCATCACACACACAGCTTCTCTCCTGTTAATTCAACAGTTCTGGTGTGTGTAGCATCACTACATGGTGGAGGAGCAGAAGGACTGAAAGCTACAAGCTGATATCTGACACCTCAAACAAGTGTGATGGAGCTGACACAGAGCTCACGTCTGAATCAGCTACACGAGGCTCTTGACAGCAGATAACACAAGTAAAAGTGCTTTTACTTTAAAAGTCAGGGTGGAAAAAGCATGCACAGAAACCTGCAGCAGCCCTTCTCAGTCAGATGTAACTCCCTATCTGTGCTCACCGTGCATATAGATACCACAAACCATTGTGGACTCAACCCTACGCCAGGATGCCCTCCTCAGATTTCCCATTCAGATATCTTTCCAGGAGGAAATCATTAATGACCCACTCAGAGCTGAGTTTCAAGCCAACCCACTGACCAGCTCGGATGAACTGACGAAAAGAGGCAAGACTCGAAAACGCAGCTGGACATTTACTACCTTTACAGCTGAGTCAGTGCAACTATTAAAAGCTACTATCAGTGAAATGTGGCTTTTTGATTACATGTGACGCCCGTTAACAATGACCAAGAAGAGGTCTCCATGCAAATTTTTTTGCACTGTAGATGAGATACAGCTGCACTGTGCCACCTGTGACCAGTGGAGGCACTGCGAGTGTGTTTGAATGTAAGCCGATCCAACTGATGACAGCTACACCGTTCGGCCAACAGATTTAGGCAGCAGCACCAGCTCTGTATTAGTATTTGTTTCTGTATAACCCCGAAGATTCTTCAACCTTTAAAATTCTCTTTTTAAAGAATTTATGTCTACACATGTGGTGATATCATCTGAGTAATTTACTGATCAAAATTTAAATGAAGGAAAAACAATGTGGTATTAGAAGAATGTGACCTTTTCAACTGCTCCTCATCTCTGTTCAAAGACAGGTGACTCTGCATTATCCACAGACTAACATTATAAGAAAGACATAACCACCAGGACCTCCATGCCTGCCATTACTTTAGGTTTTCCAGGATATCTCCAATGACCTTTTGCTATATTGACCCTCAAACTTTATTTCAAATACTAAGAATGGGTGAATTAGTAAGTTTTTGTCTTTGTCTACCAGTCCCCATATTAAACACAGTTTCTACCTGTGTGTGGGCAGCTATCGGCCACAGGTGTATAAAATGAAGCACGTAGCCATGGGGTCTGCCTTTACAAAAATTTGTGAAAGAACTGTTTGTTCTAAAGAGCTCCTTAAATTAAGCACTGCTTAAAAGGACGTCACCTCTGCAAGTCATTTTGTGAAACTCCTTCCATCCTAGATGGAGCGATCAACTCTAACTTGTATTACTGCAAAGTGTAAGCTTTTAGGAACTCCATCATGAAGTGGCAGAGTGCATAACGTTACACAGTACGTAAAGGGTACAATGCACCTCACCAACGGTCTGCGTGCCGGGAGTTTCATTGCATGTGTTTCCCATGGCCAAGCAGCTGCTGTATATATAATCTTTCGGTGGCCCAGCACATTTGTGTAATGTCTGAGGAGTATGCTACAACAGACTGGGAAAAAGTCTTACAGCACGGACACAATCACAGCAAAGATGGTTAGCATGCTGCATCCATAAACAGTAAAGGTGGATGAACTACCAAGTACCTCACTTTCACTTCTAAAAATGGGGCAGAGATCTCAGGGTGCCCTGTTCCTAACAGCAGGCCGTATTATCTGTCTTCAGAATACACAAACATTACAAATTGATGTAAAAACTGACCACGGGAGTCTGTTTGAATCGACTCACTTGCAGCCAGCCTCAAGTGGGCACTGGATGAATTGTAGTTTTCATGTCTGTACTTTTTCATGATAGCGCACCCGAATCTGTGAATATACATCGGTGTCTGAGTTGCATTCAGGGTAATGTAGGCAGTGTGGTTGGGAAAGGGGATAACAAAGTGTGGAACAAAAAAAACCCTAAAACACACTAAAAAAAACCTCTGTTTATACAACAGTTTGAAAAGCTGGTTTTCAAACTGCTGAGGATGAATTATAGTACATTTGGAGGAAGTCACATCTGGTAGTCACATCTGTTATACGTGACCATCATTGACCCTGTTTGACCTACAGTGCGTATTTTGGCTTTAGTTAAGACATTTTTAATCCTCACGTCAGTACACTTCATTATTTATGCATTTAATTTACTTCTATGTGTAAACCATTGTGTGCATGTGTTTATATGCACTGTTCTGCCTGAGCTGTTTTCTATCTTGGTCAGAACCCACTCAGAAATCATCTTTTCAATCTCAGATTATTTTTTATTTCCTTAATAAATTATGAAATTTAAAAAAAAAACAAGATAAAGTAATAGTGATCAGAGGCACGGAGGCTGACTTGTGAAGCTTTGAGTGCTTAAACAGCAGGAGGACTCCTCAGCGAGTGGCTGTTTGTTCTCCTGCTTCTCACAAACAAGGTTATCTCCATGAAGGATGTGAGATGAGTAGAGACGAGAGAAAGAGAGGGAAACGTTACATAAGATCATCAGTAAGAAAAGCAGCGACAGCGTTTGTGTCCTGTTAATCAAAAAAAACTAAACAGTCATTTAAAAATAAGCCCACTTTTAAAGTTAATAATCTCCACTCGCGAAACTAAGTGACAGTCCTGGACTGTTTATATCCAGTTTAGTTTAGTTTAGAATTAATATGTTTACTACAGGGAAATTCCTCCCAGAAATCTACGTGATTATTTCTGGTATTTCATAAAAACACATTTTTCCTTGGCTCTGCCTTGCTGAAGGAATCGATCACCATTAGTGCATCTGAAACATCTGCGACTACGTCTTAATTTGTCTGCTCCGAGCTTCGTGTCACGTGACCCAAGGCGGCTGCATTGACTGAATGTTAAGTGACGCCTGCACTTTAACTTTCTTTTAAACTTAGGACAGCATGCAGCAGTCTTAACATAAGAGCTCCTAATGAAAGATATTTAACAGAGAGGATGAAAAGTAAC
The DNA here is from genome assembly GCF_000239375.1 of Pundamilia nyererei. Lineage (NCBI taxonomy): Eukaryota > Metazoa > Chordata > Actinopteri > Cichliformes > Cichlidae > Pundamilia > Pundamilia nyererei. The sequence goes on from NW_005187404.1 coordinate 6,483,409, forward strand.
AGGAGACGAACAACACTCTTTGCTTTCCTTTCAGACCATAAAGTCTTTTGTGATAGCTGGAAGCTTGTTTATACAGAAGAAGACTGACCTATTAAATATTAAATCTATTTAATGAATGGATGGATCTGGACTCTAATGCAAGCTCCAACATTTGATATTCAGTTGCAGAAATGTTAAAAACTTCTGTGTTTTGTCTACCAGGATAGGATCAGTTCTGCTCATGAAAATCAATTAAAATTCAAAAATGTTAATAGATTTCTTTCACACAGAGACACACACAGTCTCTCTGCCCACACACAACATGGTGTAGTGCAAGTTACCAGAATCTGAGTCTGAAACGAAAACCTGCTTGTTCATTTCTCCAAATCCACAGACTGTAGAAATGTTCATATGGGGGTGGCTTTAGGTTTGACGCAAGAGTTCAACCAACGTATGCTTCATCGGAGTAAGAACGACTCCCTTTGGTTGATTAGGAGAAAAAGTCTTGAGCAACTTCAGGTATGCGAGTGCCTCTATGAGTTGCTCTGGTTTGTGTAAATAAAATTGCGTAACAGGTTTTCAAACAGGTCAAGTCTGAACGTTTCTGTAACTATCTGTAATGAAGTCAAAGTACAGAGAACAGCACTCATATGGCAAACTTAAAGACAATATTTATGTTTTATAAGTATTGTATGTTTTTAGGAATTAAATAAAGTTTTATTTATACATGCTGTTTTTGTTGTTATTGGTCTTTTGCACACTATGGGGCAGTTACCTGCTGGGTTACTGCATTTAAGGGGATTTAAGGGGAAGGGGTTAAATCGTTCAGGTCAAAAATGCAACAGTTAACAATGTAAGGTTAGGCTGCATAACTGATAGTCAACTGGGACAAGAATTGCATGAAGAGGCGAAGGCAAAGTTTGGACTTGAGAGTATTTTGAGCGCACAGCTGTGGAGCACGCGTCAGAAACTGCTTAGGTAATGTGGTAAAGTACCAGCTTATTAGAAAGCTGTTATGGCAAGTCTTGATCACATGACCTCAGAAGCCTACTGGGGACATATGGATGTAAAAGTTGTCTGATGTTTGCTGGTGCTTGTCCACGCAGAGCTCCAAAAGCAAAAACCAGTGGACTCTGAAGCTAATGGAACTGAATTAACAACAGTGCGACACGTGAGTACTTAGAAAAATAGTTAAAAGTCTTGCAGCCATGATGAAATCCAGATCTGATGAGGTCAGAGCATGTTGCAATGGAACTCAGCTTGGGGGTATTTCTTAAGTGATAAAAAACAGGAGCAAACCAGAGATTTCACGTAACCATCCAGAGTGAAAGGAGAGTCAAAGGTCATCCCAAGGTTCCTGACAAAAAATGTAGCAAATGTAGCCAGAGGACCTAGTTTTCATTAAATCTGTCAGGAGCACAAACAAGCACTTCTATATTCTCTTCATTAAGTTGGAGAAAAAGGTCTACCGTCTAACTTTCAATGGCGCCTGAAGCTTAAAAATATTGTGTGGCTTAAAAGAGAGATACAACTGAATGTTATCTGCACAGCAATGATAGGAAAAGTTTTTAAAAGTGCTCGAAAAGTACTGAAGAGGGAACAAATATAAAAGAAACAATAAAGGTCCCAAAACAGAACCTTGTGGCACACCATAGACAAGAGAAGTGGAAACGGACCTGAATTATTACCCATCTCCACTTTTCTCATACACGATGGGTAAAATAGTTTCATAAAAATAATCGAGTACGCATATGTTGTGAGCAAAATGTTAAAGGAGACACTTATAAGTGAGGAAAATTACAAAATGTAATGGCTTAGGGTTGGAGTTGACTCAGCTCTCAGAGCGTTAAATGCCATTTTTCAGAAGCACACATTTGACTGTAAGCCAGTCAGGACTTGTTTAAACCGCTAGTGACTTTGTGTCTATGTGTATCTGCATCTTTTGCAATTTCTTTACTGTGAAGGTGTCATGACATTGTAATTTTACAGGTCAAAACTAGAGAAGATGTCTCAACAGCCACAATGCCAATGTCTGTCTTTGCTCAGTGTTTGTGAATTAGATCACACCCATCTTTAAACACCAAATTTTCATTTTGATCTCAGCTACGCACCTGTAAAGTTTCATTACTGCATCATGTGAAGGTTTCGACATTATCACTTGTCTGACGCAGGTCTGCAGCCAGGACTACTTTAGGTTATGTCTGTTACAGAATTCATCAAAAACTAAAAGTACAAGAAAACACAGCAAAATCTGAAACTTTACCTTTACCTTCACCCACAAAAAAGAAACACTTGTGAGAAAAATACAGATCAGATTTAAGGAGATTTTCTTAGAAAAGGTGGTGGGAGGAGGATACTTGTGTTAGCATTACAGTGAAGAAAGATTAAACAAGGAACAAGATGTGATTATGGGCAATAACACGAAAACGTTTAGCTCCTCGAAATGAAAGAAAACACAAGCAGGCACAGACATGCCTGGGAACGAGTCTGTAACAGTAGCAATTCCAGGAAATGCTGCAGTACAAAGCCTACATTGAAACCACAAAAAACTAAACTTGTTACACAACTTGCCAGCTATTTCTCCCATTTAATATCTTTATTACAGTTTCCCAAGGTGATATGAATAAACTGCTTTATCTAACATCCTGAAACCTGATCATTTTTTAATCGCACAGTCATGTGAAAAATAAAGTTTCTCACGGGACTCTCTGCAGTCCTGTGAAAAAAAAAAATCCCCATGATTAACTAGCTCATTAAACCACCTTTAGTAGGAATAACTTTATCAGTCTCTCACATCTCTGTGGAGGAATTTTGACCCACACTTCTTTACAACATTACATCCGTTCATTGAAGTTTGCAAGCATTTTTTTTGCACAGCTCTCTTAAGGTCCCGCCACAACATTTCAGTTCGGTCTGGACTTTGCTGCTGTGTTTGGAATCACTGACCAGTTGCACGACGCAGTTTGCGTCAGTATTTAGCTGTCAGATGGATGGCCTCATATTTGACTCTAGAATACTTTGATGTACAGAGAAGTTAATCATCAGCTTAATAACTAATAGGTGCCCAAGTTCTATGCTTGGAAAACAAGCCTAAATAATCACCCTCCACCACCGTGCCTGTTTGCTGCTATGAGGTGTTTGTACATTACAGCCAAACATGCCCAAAGGACATTATTCCAGAAGCCTTGTGGTTTGTTCAGATGAAACCTTTCAAGCCTAAGCCATGCTGTCGGGCTCTTTAACCCACACTGAATGCTTCAGCCCTGTAAACTGATGATCAGACAGACAGTGGATATGATTAGCAACATCCAGCTACTGCTTAGCCTTTATTTTCCTGTGGAACCAGAATTTTAAAAAAGAAAGGGGTTTCACTGGACTGTGGACTCACAGGACTTTTAAACACTGAAAACAGCAAATATTTGGTATTTTTATTTTATTTTCTAGGGTACTTTTATGCCTTATATGTGCAACCATTAACTCACTTCACTCACTTCTTCGCTGTCCTTTAAAGCAGTAATAATGAGTGATATATTAATCACAGTAATATACCATTCAGCAGACACTTGGTAACCGGCTGTTGAACACAGTGGAACATTTAGCAGCTAATTGATAGGCAGAATTCCCCCTCAGGTCGACTCTATGAGCAGCGCTAAACGCCAGTGAACTTTTGACCTGTATTTGCTCTAGCTGGATGGACTTGTAGGATGGATAAATAAGCAAGATGCACTGTGATATTTCAGTGTTGTTCCCAAGTGGCCAAAAACTCAGTGAGACTTAAAGACGTGTGTGCACTCAAAGTCTGGGTTTATATGTTGAGTCTGGTTTGCTGTTTGTGCTGAAAGTACCTGAAGCAGACGGTATGCCAGTCATTGTTAAGGGCCTGGAGGTACTGCTCATCGTAGATCCTCTGTTTGCATCCCGCGCACACGGGCAAACTTCCTCCAGCTGTAATGACAGGAGACCGACGTGCTGATATCACCATATTAAAGCTCATTAAACATAAAGTTATAAACAGTTCGCACAAAGAGATGTGTGTTTGTGTCTCTGTCTGTATGCCTTCTCCACCGCTTATCTGGCTATGCAAATTATCACTGCTGGTTTATATCCCAGCTCTAAAAACACACAACTCAAACAAACACACCACACAGCGTCTCCTCCACCGTTACCACCAGAGCAGAAACGATGTACCATCTGAAGGGGCATTTTTAATGAGCATACGGCTCAGCAGGGGCAAAACCACTAATTTGCTGCATTGCCCTGTTTAATAGAAAAACTCTTGTTTATTAAAAAAAATCATAACATTTAAAGAAACACAATTTTTTGCCTAGAATTATAGGATAATATTCAAACTTTGGCAATGAGAAAAATTGAAATATTATGACCAAAAGGCATAAAACATCCAGGTTTCTGAAGGTAGTTATGCTCAGTAATAAAAGGCTTTTATTTTACTTTTCCAAACCTACCTCTAATTGGATGTTTTATCCCTTTTTTCTAGTCATAAACTTTCCTTTTTTTTTTTGTTGTTTTAGGTTTTTCCCCCCACAATTTACCTGTACAAAAAGCCATAGAATGAGCCACAGCACAAGTATTAACGATGTTCTACCATAACCTTGCTCGAAAGGGTATGAGGAAACGGTGGAAACACTGTTTTGGCAGCTCTACAGCTGCTCTATAGTGTAATGGTTTACACATATCTCTATCACGCGAAAGATACCTGGTTCAGTCCCAGAGGAGAGACAGACCCACTTGGGTGTCACATCTAGTGTGAGAATCTGCCACGTCAAACATGTGGAGCTCCCTGCTGTGGCGACCCCTTTGTGAATAAGGGAGCAGCTGAAATGAGCTATTCTATTAAGCAAGCTTGGCTAACAAGTCCAAAACTAATCGAGTGCAGAAATCACGGTAATGATGATGCTGCATTGTATTTGCCTCGGAACTTCAGATTAAGGGGGGCCATTCCAGATGAAAATTCCCAACTGGAAACTCAGAAATTCCTACTTTCAAATTCAAATTTAACACACCATGAATGTGGAGGCGTGGGTGCGTGTTGTAAAAGCAGGAAACGACACAAAGAAACTAAAGACAAACTGAGATGATGCATAAAATGATGGCAGGTAGATGTACGCTTTTAAAATAATGTAGTTATCATCAAAACTGCTAATAACATAGTTAATAACATAGTTATTAGCAGGCTAATAACATGCCTGCTAATAACATTTTATATTTTCCTTACAAAATGCAAACTAATGAAGAAAAGTAAATTAAACAGAATTTAAACCAGACATCGGCTTTCTTCTACTTCTTTCCTGATAAGAGTCGTTTCCATGAGAAGAATCTTATTAGCTGCAGATCAAAGATTCCACCTCTTAGGAAAATCTTCATTATGATTAGAGTTTCAGGAAAAAAGCAATTTGGCAGAGTTGGGACGATTTATCCTGCAGTAAGGGTTCATCTGGTGCAAAGGGCGAGGCGGCGGCCAACGTTATGCTGTGTTAGATGCATTTGTTGCCTGAGTTAATTTGCCTAAAAAAAGTCACACGGCAAGACTCAGTGAGTAACAGCAAACACAAACATGGCAGCCAGTTGAAAGCATTCCATCCGTGGGGATGCTGTTTTGATTTGTAAAGAATAAAACTGCACAGATGCTACTGCTTCAGGTTCCCCCGCATTACTCTCACTGCTGAGCTCCTGAACTTGCGGTACACCCAAGAGTAACATCACGACTGTCACCTCAGAGTAACAGCCGAGCGTAGCACCTCTTCATCATGGCATTTCAACAAGAAGTAACAAGAGTACTTCTCCACATACAAAGCAGCTATAAAGAGGCCCAATTTCAACCAAGGTTAACTTCAAAAGTGCCACAATATGAAATCTGGATACTGGTGGAAGAGTCTTGATAAAACTTAACTCTGCACAACAGCTTCAATTATTCATCCATCCTGTGAACTGAAAGCCATTTTGGCAGAGCTTTGGGTGCTGATGTCTGGTGCTAATACTTTTCTTCTTCACTCCTCCAGCCTTCTCTCTTTAAACATTTTTTACCATCTTTTTTTTTTTTTTTTTGTATTTTTTGTAGGGATGTTGATTTAATTAAGGTTTGGTTCTAACACACAGTTTTTTTTTTTTCGCATTTTTTATTGTGGAGCATTTCTCTGCATGATCTCTTTCCTCCTGTTGACTTCAGAGAGGGCTGCCAAGGCAAACAGAAACGCACCTACATTCTGGCACAAACTGTAAAACCTGTGCAGGTACAGGTGCGTACGCCCCGCCCGCTCTGACCTAAAGCAGACACTTCCAGATTAGCTAACCACACTGCAATGCAAAGTGAAACCTTACATAGGACGCCCATTGTTCACCTCAGTGAAGCTGACTGACAGCTCGGTGTGCACAGTTATCTCACACCACATGCCAATATACACACACATAGATCAACAATGTGGTTTACCAGCTGTTCGAGCCATAGCTTCCTGAATCACTATCCAGAAAACAATGAATAAAAAAAAACATACAATTAAAACAGCTTCATTAATAATGAGATCAGAAGGTTATCTGGCTGCTTTAAACGATTAAATCTACACCGGTCACACACTAAGTTAATCATGGAGTCTGTGGGAGTCTTAGTTTGGTGCAGGCACAACAGGAAACTCTGCCATCTGTGTGTTTTCACACAGCATGAAGGAAGCTCTTAAAGGACAGTTACTTCTCATGTAACAACCTGTTTATAAGCACTGCATGCTGGATTATTGGAGAAGGCTGGCGGCAGATGAAGAGTGTGGTGGTGGCCTGAGGGTGAACGTTACATACAAACATGCTGGCCGCATCCACTCGAAGAATGGCTTCATCTGCGGCACAGCCTGGCGCTCCCTGCACACGAACCTATTTCTGTACAGTAAACACAGAAACGGTGCAGTGTGCAGCTTTTTTTTTTCTGTTGGAGCATCTTCTGCGTTTCGAGGAGCAGGGAGTGCGCCGTGGTCTCCGCATCGCCCGCCCCAAAAGCCGAAGCGCGTAACCAGCACGCAGGTCCTTACCTTCCTCCTCTCCCATGCGTTCGTCCTTCCAGGTGCAACAGAGCAGCATCAACCTCATTCACACGCGGAGCTCCGGGAGAGAGCCAACTGCCTCTGCTCGACGGATAAACGGTGTTCACCGACACACACCGCAACGCGCCCGGGGGTCGTGTCGCTGCGCGTCGGTCGCTCCCTGCGGCGGCCCACACAGCTTCCTTCTGCCCGCTGCCTGCACGTTTCTGCGGCGCTTCATTCAAGAGAGGCGCTGACCAATGAAGCTGCCGAGCAGTGCGGAGGAAACAGGGGGCTGGCCAACCACAAACACGCCCTGCTTAATAAAGTCTGGTGGAGGAGGGACGGAGGGGAGAGGGGTAGGTGGGGGGAGACGGCGCAGAAACGCCACCATAGTAACTACAAGATAACTACAAGTAGACAGAGTGCGCTCTTGTAGAAAGGCAGGTAAAATATTAACGCGTTGATGCGTGATAGTGGCGAAAGGGGTTGAGATATGGGATAGGTGGAGGTGCTGGAAGTAGCTGCTAAGTGTCTCATAGAAGTGCAAACAAAGTGTAAGCAAAGGGTGCAACATAACAAGAAGCTGGAACGAAGGGAAATAAAATGTAGTTGGCTGGTTTGAAACCCATGAAGGCAAATCTAAAAGCAGCTGCAGTGTAGTCAGCAGTATAAAAACTGAGGTTTTATTTGATGTCTAAATCGTGAAATTTGCTGTTCATGAGATTAACTGGGGCTTAATTTAGGAGCCATAAAATCAGTTAGCTCTGCGAAGAAGTGTAAAGCAGACACGAAACGGAAGCCTGAGCGCACAATTCAGAAATTACAAAATGGTAATTACTGATTTTAGTCATTGCTTAAATGCAACGCAGTCAACACGTCCATTTTCCTTTATGGTTCAGTGTAATACACGGATTCTGTGTGTACAGCATGATTATATCACCGAATCATCTCTGAATTTTAATTGTACAAAGCACAGAACCACAGCAGAATGCAAACATAAAAAATATTTTTAATTCAAACCTTCTTCAGTCTGGAATTTTTAACATACCTGCACAAAGAGCCACAAGTGAAACAGCAGCGTTTGTAGTGTGAAATATCAAAGGACCAGAGTGTATGAGCAATCAAATATAACTAGCTTCAGTTAAAAGAACCCAATCAGCCACCGTCTCACAGCAATTCTGAAACGCACAGAAATTAGTGCCAATTTCACACAACAAATACGGAGGCGAGTTGAGGTGCAGGTCTACCATGTGACACTAGAGTGGACATAAAATGGCAAACTCAAATTCAAATGCAGACAGACTATCAACATATTGGAATAAATCTGAGTGAGACCTATAAGACATGGTTCTGATTGGATATTATTGCCATTGGTCATGGTCATGTGATCTATCACAGACGATTTAAGATGGTGCCGTCCTACGTGTCATTATCTGAAGAAAAGCAGACGTAGTCGAAACGTCACACACTACTAGATGCAATAAATAAGGAAGCTGGAGCTTTGCAGTGTGTGTTAATTCTTTTCTATGTTTACATTTTTTCGGCTCTGCACCTGCTCCACGTGGTGGTGACGATGGATCCCCCCCCCC
>NW_005187404.1:6492021-6507737 GCF_000239375.1 Pundamilia nyererei
CCCCCCCCCCCCCTTTTTTTGTAACTGAGTGAGTCTGGATGACCTCAACGCCTCTGTAACACGTCTCTTTGCAGTAAGGGACTCACTTCCACTGGATGACTTATGTAAATGTAGACGGCAACAGGTTTGTATTATTAGGTTTGTAGCATTAACATGTAATTGCCAGCAGATTCATGGCAGACTGATTCAGTCTTATCGCACTAAAGACAGCAATAAAATGGTAACGAGGACGGCAGCTCACTGCGGGTGGTTGCATACCCGGTCTCCGTCTTCAAAGCACACAAATCACAGTAATCTTGCTTATGCTGCAGTCTCCAAACACTGTTTTCTCATGTGTGAGTATAGCATTAGTGGACACCAAGTTGAAATATTTTTGCTTAAAAATCCTCATTGCTTAGACATGATGAACTTAACGCTTCTTAAAGCTACCTGCAGCCGGCAGTGTGCAAAATATACACAGAGCAATGCACGCTTTGACAAAAATTCTCAGTTTATGTGAGCTATCATTATTATTAAATATATGTATTTCCCAAGGGGCTTCCTGCAATTAGACACATTTTTTGATATTAAAAAAACTTATTTTTTTTTCTTCAAGAATCAGTGGCGCTGGTTCAGCGTCAGGAGTGTTGGTATGGGGAGATGGGAGTGGGATAGCTAAGCCAGGGCCAGAGGTTTGATCTGTTTGTCCCAGCGGCAGGTCGCCAGGTAACTGATTTAGTACACGTATGTACAAAGGGTTTGCCTACACCGATTACATGTTGGCTAAAGTAACACAAACACATTATTTCCTGTTGGAAATTAAGCAAGCTAACTAACACTAGGAAAATAAAGGAAACAGATTTACAGAAATGTGTAATTGCCAGCTGTAGAAAAACAGAATTCGACTAGAGTTTCACAGTGACATTGTTTTATGTCTGCAGTAAAGCCTCTGCTCCTGGAACAACAGTGTAAGCTACTTTTACAGGATGTGGATCACGGGTCAGTGGCTCTCCCAGGAGATCTTCAGGGAACAGCAGTATGAGTTCATTACTTCCAGCTGGCACAATAAGAACACCGCTCATAGTCGCCATACTCTGGCAAAGTGTTCGCATCTAACCTGAGGTTTGTTTTCATTATAGAGAAGAAATCCTTCACATACAATAAATCTGATAAGTGATTCATTTTTCCTAGTGGAACAATAACAGAACTCATATGAAAAAAAGCTCTAAAACAGGCAGGACTTGAACCCAGGGTATTGTTCCAGCGTTGGACTGATTCGACACTCCCCACCGGGTGATTTTGATCAGCCCTCAGGACGGACAGGAAGAAGTAATGAATAAGAAGACGCGTGTTCTTTAAACACATTTTATTTTGTTATTTGTTAAAGCAAATAAAATGCCGGGATGTCCGGGAACAAGTCACATGTGTGCCGTGGAAACATAAAAAGTGCAAAACCACACTGTTCCTCCTTATAAAAACAGTTTTAAATAAAGATGAAGAGTATCCCACGCCACATAAGACAAGGTCTGACCCAGCGAGGCTCAAAGACAGTTCTTACACAGCACCGAGTGAAGGAACTGAAGCCATCAAATTAGTACAAAATACAGTACACAGTTACGGGAAGAGATGGGGGTCACTTGGCAACAGCGCTCATGAACCTTTGGTCAGTAAAGCCTTTGGTTTTGTTTTTTTTAAAGCAGCTCAAGTAAATAAAGAACAGGGATTTTGTGCCTCACATAAACACAGCGGCATTCCCATTAAAACAAAGTATTAATCTGTATTACAGTTAATAACAGTGAATAAATGCAAAAGCAAAGGATTGTTTTTTTTAATGCTCACACATTCCTGATAACAAAAAAGCTATGAGTCAAATCATGGTGCCGCAAATCTTGAATAATGACCAGTTACATAAATGTAAATGAGACTAAACATTGGAAGCAGACTTAAACACGACACATAATGAAACACACACGCACATACACGTCGCGTACATACCAAAGCAGTGTCTGATTGATATTTAAACCCACTGCTTTTTGACTGTCTTCAGCAGAAAGTGTTTGGCAACATTTAACACAAAAAAGCTGAGAACACTGAACTGCACAGCAACAAGAATCAGCAAAGTTGGTGAGAGCAGATGGGTTGGCTGGAGCCCCAGTTACCACCGCTTTATACCCAGCAGGCCTAAAAATGGCAGCAGAGAAAATGGGGAGCCAGGAACCGCACTGACATTGGATGGATATCATCAGATTTCGGCCTAGCTATGACCAACCCCACCCCTGTGACAGGTCGGAGAGGAGCAGACGAGCCCTGTGCTGCCCAGTGAGACAGATCACCTTGATTTAGTTTAGGATTAAAGCAGAAAGGGAAATCACTTGTGGGTGACATTGACAGCCGATGGTACAGACAGAGTTTCAAACAAACGATACACACACGTGCAGGCGTGCGTGCACGGACGCAGCGACACATGGTGGGCCGGTGCGGTACAGAATTAACTTGGTTAACTTGAACACGTTAATGATTAAAAGGCACTGTCAATAACATACGTCACATGTACAAAATTCTGGGTCGGTGGGTTTGTGTAAAAACAGACACTGAAGTCAAGTAAGTAAAAACAAACATCTTTTCAGGTTGTCTAATGGGGCTTTGCATATAAAATGTACATTCTCGATCATGCAGTAGCACCATGGTTTCTTGAGGTCACTGGATCTCGAGAGATCCTCTACTTCCTCCTCCCACAGTATTTGCCCTGGCATCCTGCAACGCCACCTACAGCAAACACCGGCAACATTTTAGCCTTTGCAGCAACTTCTGTTTTTCAGGATGCTTCTTCAACAATGTGCACAGGTCTTTTACCTCTATAGAATCCTCCGCCTCCTCCTCCACCTGCGCCACCAAGGAAGCCCTGCAGAGCACCGTACTTTGCTGCTTTGGCTGCAAAACAACAAAACAATATTGGTTATTATGTTTCCAATCTGAGGGTACTGGCCTTAATGTTTGCCAGAAGATTATCCGACTGGACACTGGGCAGATCTGTCCCTCTATTTTCCACGCATATATTTGAATATTCAACTGTTCTCTTGGCTTTTTTGTGGGTTTTTGTTTCTATTTCTACAAGAAAAACTTTCTCTGTGTAAAATTTGGTACTTTCAAAAAACAAAACCCCCCCCAATATGATTCATTTGCTTTCAAGAAAATGTTCTTCTAGTGCATAAATGTTTAAGAACTTGTCTTTTTCTCAGCATGTCTTATCAAAGTTCACATTTGATAAGTTCACGTTTCCCTGTAAGGATGCCGTTTAAGGCAGGAGACATTTGCCTCCAAACACGGGTGCTGGAAATTAAACTGTAGATGGATTTACTAGTGAAGTTTGCACTGCAGACCGGCTCAGCAAGTTATATTAATAAGGTAGGTGATATATGACAGACAGCTGCTGATATACTGGACAAGAACTTTATCTTAATCTAATCAACACCACCAAGATGAGATGAATGATATTTATAATAATAATTTCGTGAGTCCAGGCAACGAACCACTCTTACTAGATTGATCTTGTTGAGATGACATGATACAAATTAAGTTGCTGATTTTCATGCAGATGCTACATGATTTAATTATGTTCACCATAGAAACATGAAATTATTCTTAATTAAAGTTTTAGTTGTTTCCTATCTTATCTTCTTACACTGTTGATCCCATATGTTAAGATCATTCACATGTCTGTGTTCCCCCATTTAGTTACAATTCTTCCTTCCTGTTTTATTTTGATAGATACCCATCTCTAGCTTCTTGACTTTAGTTGTACTTCTCCTGTGTAATTGTCTTTGATTATCTTCACCTGCATCTTGTCATCCACTTCTCCTAGTTACTCTCATGTGTAGGGTTGTCTCCCCTTCAGTTTTGTCTCAGCATCTGTTGTACTCTTTGTGTCCCTTTTTTGTTTCCATCATCTATCAGACTTTGAAATCAGATTGAATTAAGGTTCACTTTTTGTTTACGCCTCTGCATTTGACGCATCATCTTGTGATTAATGACATCTCTATCACCACCTTATATATGTTGTTGCCAAACACAAAGGCTGACTGCACCATGTCGTCTGCTCTACTAAGAAGGCAACTGGCTGGAATCTGCACTTCTCCCACAGGAGCTTTTTAAGTCACTTGCCTCTGGCAGGGGGTTGCAGCACATTAGGACCTACACCTCAAGGCACAAGAACATTTTCTTCCCGTCTACAGTTCTTATATCTTAATCTTCTTAATGATCCTCCAGTCACGTTATAAGTAACATGTTACACTAACACATGCTTATTCAGGGCATTCTATAAAAAAAAAATCCTGGTTTGGCTAAAGTTTTGTCAATAAACCTAATTCAGATTTCATTCAGAGACTTGAAAGCCCTTGAAAGCTGTATGTCAGGTACTTTGAGTGATCCAACGAATGATATTATAGCCTCTAAAATAGCATGCGCTTTCTATGAAATTATCCCACTCGCAGGAGTAATTTAGTTCAGGAAGATACAGATTATGGTGTGTTCATCATACGGGCTGAGCTGCACCATCTGCACTGACCAGCACACACCCATTTTCCAAACTCATCTCGATAATCTGGCATGTTGGCGTGCTCTGCCAAAAAGTAGATTTAATGAGAGATAAACTGGAAAATGAGCAGAGCTTCAGGGAACAGTCGCTCACTGAAACAATGCCTTTATAATGTGCAAAAAAATAAAGTTTTCTTTTTGCATGTGTGAAGTAATGTAATGAGAGGACGTGGAGTTTTGGTACCTTGTTGAGGAGTCAGCGGGGCTGGCACATATCCTACACAACAGGAAAGACAAATACAAGAGTAGGTGTCAGCAGAGCAATGATAGGATGAAACCACTTTGGGTCTGTCACACAGGTGGATTCATTTCTCTCAGCCAGGATGTGGTTAGAATTAAACTGTTGACATTATAGAGGATCACACAGGAGGCACTTAAACGTAGAGCTGAGCTGTTTGTTCCAGACACATTTTCAGTGCAGACAAGTGACCAGATTTTATGCAGACAGTAGTCTTCTCCTGTCTGTGTTTTGTATTTATAATACCGACATTTAATCTTGTGGATAGAGGTGCATAAGGTTTGTCTGCTTAAACTGAAGAAATGTCAGTAAAATGTGGGTTAACCTGTTTAATTATTTTTAACTTAAAATGGAAAAGTTCACAAATCCTTTTGGTCTAAAAAAAAAAAAAACCTTCAGTGTTTAGGATAGTCAAAAATATTTATGAATAATTAATCAAATTCAAATTAAACCAAAACATTCCAGATATTTAAAGTTTAATATGTTTTTTTTAAGTTGGATAAGAGGATACAGTAGATATCTCTACTGTAGATTAACGAGTAAGAGGTCATAATAAGCATGACATGGAAACTGTGCAGAAGCTGAAGCTGCGTTTACGTGAAAGTGGCCGACATTAAGGAAAGGAGAGGGAAGAATAAATACCGATGAGGTAATCAGGTAATATTTTTCCTAATGTGGTTTCCGAATCATTTTCGGCATGTGAATATTGTTGCAAGAAAAGAAAACCTTCTGTTGCTCCCCTCTCCTCTAAAATAGAGGCAGTTTCCTGTCTGCCTGTTACCTGCGTAATAGCGTCTCAACATTAATCCGGCTCCTGATCCAGAAACAAGGACAAACAGTTAAACAATCATCCGTGCGCCAAATCCTCCGCTCGGTGGAGGCAGGTTTATTTTAGCAATGCAGTTATCAGTGCTATGAATGTACTGTGAATTACAGTTTTTCATAGGTACACCTATTCAACTGCTTGTTGATGCAAATATCTAATCAGCCAAGGGTCAAGACGGCATGCTGAATTTCAAACTGCTTATCAGAATGATGAAAGAAGACGATTTGATTTAAGTGACTTTGTTGTGAGACTGGCTGGTCAGAGTATTTCAGAAACTGCTGAGCTACTGGGATTGTCCCCAACAACCATGTCTAAGGCTACGTTCACACTGCAGGTGAAAGCGCATCAAATCCGACTTTTTTGACCCTATGCGACCCATATACGATCATGGTATGATAGTGTGAACGGCACAAATCCGATATTTTCAAATCCGATCTGGGTCACTTTCGTATGTGGTGCTGAATCCGATACATATCTGATGTTTTAGAAAGCGACTGCTGTTTGAACGGTCATGTCGCATTAAATCCGTCTTTTACGTCACTGACACAAGACAGACGGTAATTATCAGCGCCGGAGAAGACATCGCGAACACTTCCTGGCTGTCCAGTGAAACGATTGGGAAGACAACGTTGGAGAAACGTTAACATTTTATTTGTACTGCATAATCTGCAGATTCTGACAGAAATCTGCAACTATCCTTTGAAGCACCGCTCCTCTAAAACAGCAATAAGGATAATTATTAGGTTATCTACATTATTATGTAAATAACAAAATAACTTAAAGCAAAAATTGGGAAACGTGAAGTCGGAAGCCTTTATATTAAGGGCCATCAGTCAAACAATACTGTTTGCTCTGGGTCTAAACAGAGCGCGTTGTGTGTGACGTCTTCTTTTGCGCATGCGGGCCGCTTTGAGCGTTCACACTAGAGCGCGTTTGCTGTCGCATTTTATTTGTAGTGTGAACGAACAGACAAAAAAATCGGATTTGATCAAAAAATCGGAATTGAGCATTAAGACCTGCAGTGTGAACATAGCCTCAGGTTTACTGAGAATGTGCTGAAAAAGAGAAAATATCCAGCAGGTTGCTGTTGTCTGGCTGAAAATGCCTTGCTGATGTCAGAGGAGAATCACCACATGATTCGACAGTAAAGCAACAGTTACTCAAATAACCGCTTGTTACAACCACGATTTGCATCTTTTTTTCTTTTTTCTTGAACAACAGAAGGCTGGAAAGATTGTCTGCTGCGACAATACAGCTGATGAATGAATGATGAATCTATGCAACAAGCAATTAAGGCCGTTCTGAAGGTAAAATTGGTCCTACTTGGTACTAGCAAGGTACATCTAATAAAGTAGCTCATGAGTATACTTCAGTCTGCTTTACTGAAAAGTAGTATTAGAGCCTCTTTTTTTTGGAGTTCTTATTCTTGGGTGAAAGTCCACCTCCGATACAGCCACACACTCTTAAAACATCCTACCACTGTTCTCTGCCTTTGATCCCACCTTCTAAAGATAAATGGCTCTATTTTGTCATTTGTCAACACTGATTTATGGCACAACCTGCGCCCTTAAAAGGTCACTACACAGAAGTGTTTATCACCAACAACAGGTAGCAGGTAGTATGTAACATAATGTGCGCTGTGAATTCATCAATATACTTTAATCAAAATGTGCATAAAGGAAGTAGTTGTTTTACCTTGGTAGTACTGCTGGGGGTATCCTCCTCTGTAACCAGGAACTACACCTGTAAATTTGAAAAAGCCTTTTTAATGGAGACCTCACAGGCCTACAGATAGAAAATATGTCACACGATATGAATTGGATTCATGTATAGAATCTATTTGTGTTGGCAGTAAATCTATTTGCACTAAATGTTTTACAAGTAAGTTATGATTAAACAACCCAGCATTACTCTGAATATGACAACTTGACCTGATTTTCATAATTACGGATCTCTCAGTTTGGCAAACCTCCCTGATGGAAAAACTGTGCTGCAAAAATGAAAGCTATTAAACCATCTGCAGTAACACAGACGGATGTGTCTGTGTTCACTGGGAGATGGATTAGGGCACAGTTTTTATGACTAGCTGTAGCCGGGCAGTATCTGTGGGGAAGTGAGAGCAGGCGGCACTGTCGGCTGCTGCTGTGTGATTGCAATGATCCATCACGGGTGGGCAGAGGAAGAGAAGAAGAGGCAGGTCTAAAAGCTGTGCAAGTGTAAATATGGCTGTAGACTTCTGAACAGAAATATGCATCATCTTAAGCTGCTTAAGAATAAAAAGGAGAGGGACTGAGTGGTAAAAATGTCACTGTGGTCCTCACCTTGTTGGTATCCGCCACCACCTCCAATATTGCCGTAGCCTGCTCAAATTAAAAGACAATAAAGAAACAATTCAAATGTTTCTTTTCTTCTGATATACAGCAAATACAACTTTCTAAGTTTCATATTTCTATGGATTGTAGTTTTTTTCTGTGTGTATTACTCCAGCATTGTTGCTTCAGGCCCTAAACTGGCATGTGGCCAGTGGCTCAGCTAACGTCACATTAACGTCCTCATCCAAATTTCCCCTGGCAGAATTTTGCTATTTCAGGGCAGGACTCCCCAGGGGGGTTGTGTTATCTTCAAACAATCCCACAGTGATGTTCTGCACAGTAATATGGTCTCCAGGGCAAAATGATGTGTTGTTGACTTGCTCCATTTACAGACTCCTAACAGAACAGAAATACTGCAGGGATTACTGCCCTTGGTGGAGCTTGCCTTTGCAGAAGCTGGATTAAAAAAAAAAAAAAAAATGGCTGAATCACTTTATTTCAGGCCACATTTCTCACTGGTAAACAAACTCTGCTAAAGAGAAAGAATATGGTACTGTAAATGTCTACAAAGTGTCTTTTTGATACAAGTAATCTGAGTAAATCTAGTGATTTTGGTTTGATAGCAACTCGCTAACAAAACAAAAACTACTTTAAACAGATCCAGTACTGAATTTCTGAGGCTTAATTTGAAGAGGAAGTGAGGTGGACGTTTTCCAAACACTGTTTCTGGGAAACTGTGTTTTCAACATAAAGTACACAGTGGCCACAAGCTATAGGAAAACACATTCACAGCACATTTCCCATGTTTACATTGTGCTTTGATGTGCGGCAGCAGTACCGGGCCTGTTACATTACCTGGTTTCGGCGCTTTAGCTGCAGCTCCAGGATACGCAACTCCACCTGTCACACAGAGAAAACTGGCTTACATGCAATGACCCTTTAATCTATTACTATAGCCATCCTGCTTGGGACTGAGACCCACATAAAGAATGAGAAACTCTTTGAATATTGCCCCAGTTGTTTTCCTTCCTTAAAGTGGTTTCTCATTCCTGATACGCTGCACCCTGCACAGCAACTTATCAGCATTTTGGCCAATTTCCTGCACAGGAAGTGGCATGAGATGACATCTCTTCACCAACTGTCACTTTGTGCACTGGACTGGATGATTTTGTTGTTGTTTTTTAAAGTCAGGGAAACATTAGGCATCAATGCTGACAGGCTCGCCTCCTTTTATATATACCTTGTCCAAGCAGAGTGTATCCACCTGAATCATGGTGACATCTAATAGATAACTCATCTCCTACAGTTTGAGAAGGCGTTACGCTCAGTGAAGGAATTACAAAAAGGGTCTAATGATAATACGATGTTCCCTGATTTCAACAAGTCCTGCTAAAAAGCAGGATGCACTCTTATTTCCCAATTAAAAATTACTAATACGTTATAATAATTTAGTTTCCTGCAAGTAAATTTTCTTAGGGCTCACTGACCTTGATAACGTCCTGCAGCCAGTGGGATTCCTGGTCTCTCTCCAACACCACCCACAGCTACAAACACAAAACACAACAATGCTGAGACTGCATGTGCACAAGCTTCTGCAAAAACACGAACATGACAGCAGTTATCACGCTCTGTATTTATCTAATTATTCCATTATTAGTTCTTCAATTCTGACAGTCGAAACTTTCATACATCTCAGTACTCTTTGACTACTCACTTTGACTATGACTACACTTTGTGTTAAAATAAAACATATTGTACATGCATTCATTCAGAATTTACATTTTTAAATGTTGTTTGTTTATTTTGTTCTGTATGACGTACCATACAATGGTTTTGTTCATCCAGTGTCTTTCCACTTTGTGTTTTGCATAAAAATGATTACACCATAATTATAAGATATTAGAGTGTCTTTCATAGATAAAGAAAAGATTATAGGCAAGTTTTTTGCACCAGCTTTAGTCTTTTAGTAACTAAAACTACTTTTTAAATATACTATAACAGTTTGGTTGCTTGAAGGAAAAAATGGATTCGAGTACCTGGAGGTTTCAGAGGCTTTGCTCCAGGCAGTGTTCCAGTTCCAGGCCCAGTTCCGGGTCCAGTTCCGGGTCCAGTGCCTAAAGGTACTAAAGCACAAAAAAAGAGTAGAAATATACCCCACTGCTCTTTAAACAAAATCTATGAGAGCCAAAACACAATAAACTTAAACAGGAAACTTGCCTCCATAAGGTGCTCCATAAGGATAGCCAGTACCTAGGGAGTAAAAATAGAAGACCCCAAAAATCAAAGGTTTATTTATTCAAGTGATTAATCATTAAATAAAATGTACTCTGTAGAAACTGAATGTGTACGTACTTATGTAACAAAATTACACAGAAAATTTACATTTATTAAATTTTCTATGTAATTAGTTAAATCAACAGTTTGGGCATAACATTTACCCTGAGTGCACAAACGAGTAAACGTCAAACAGAAGACTTCATGTTATAACGTGCAATTTCAAATCCCTGCCATGTTAATACTGGGAAAAACTGAGATTTACTCAATAGGCATCAGACAAAAGTGAGAAACAAAATCAACAGTCAACAAAAATAATAACAGATTCTATTTGGGTATCACAGTGTTATTGATGATCCTTTACATTAATCAAAAAAATGTAAAGGTAACAAATACTTTATCTTGAGAGTTTATAATATTTTAACGTTTAATTTTTTGTCATATTGTGTGTTTTAATCTTAGTAAAAAAAAATTTTCTTTGTTTTTATTTTTAATTATCTATCAGGAGAGTCTCCTGTTACCAACAAAAATTTCTCAGTTTTACAATTCTATTCAAAAAATTACATCAAAGCTTGCAAAAAAAGTGCACAATAGGTAAAATGCCCTAAAAGTGCAAACGAGCAGATGCACAAAACTGATGACTATTCAGTCTGTTGCAGGTATAATTGGCCTGATGCAGCTTTTTGTTGGTTTCATTGATCCAGGCTGAAGAATCGTTAACTGTCTGCACAGAGAGTGCACGTTAAGAAGGATGCATCATGTGTAGCTTGACAGTGGATGTGATTATAAAAACAAATTAATCAATATTTGGATTGAGACTAAAATGACAGGGTAAGATGCTGTCTGTGTGTTTGTGTAAGTAATGAGCAGCAGCAGCAAACATGACAGTAGTGCTGAAATTAATCTGTGATATGTCACAATTTAGTCTTTTAACTGTGCCATACTGATCATATGTATAATGCACAACTCTAATAATTAGAAACGTTTAAATACAAATTCATTTACAAACTGTATAAATCCAGATATAAACATCTAGGCTTGGTGTGAGCTACAGATGGCTAAAATATTATGTACTAAATTCAGACAATATTCAGTTGAACTCCTTAAATGCACATCTAGTATTTTGTGGCGAAGGAGTGAGGAAAACATAAACAGATCACATGCAAGAGAATCAGAGACAACATCTTATGCTTTATCATACAAATGAGTGATAGTTAAAATATCTAGTTCCTCTTTACCTGGTATAAATGGTTTGGGTGCTTTTCCAACTGTTCCAACACCAGGACCTGAAAACAGCCGCGCCTTTTACTTTTACAGTCAAAGAGAAAAAGCCCCACAGCGGGTATGTTTGTATTGGTCTCCACCATGTGGCCAGATGGATCCAGCATACTTTCATGAACTTTAAGTTAGAAAACATCCAGGAGACTGAGGGATTAAAACAACACGGCGCTCCTGAATCAATAAAATAATAAATATTTGACTTGTTGTTGAACTCCAGTTAAAATAACAGATAGAATAATAAACTGCCCAACATGGGTGATGAAAAAAAGAAAGGTAAAAAAAGGAAAACCTATTAAAACCAGTTAGAAAACAACAGTTTGATCAGTTAATTTAAAATCCTCAACTATTCTGACATTTTTAATACATTTAATTTAATTTAGCATATCGTGTTTAGTTCCTTTAACTATTACAGTCACAAGAATGGGTAGAATTACACTCACTGGCCACTTCATTAGGGACATCTGTGCAGTCCCTTTAAGTGTGACCAGTGGATCATCTGCCTCCATCTCACCCTGTTCCTAGCATCCTCCACACTCACACCAACCCTCTGCATGTCTTCATTCACTATATCAATCATTTTTGCTCTCCTCTTTTCCTCTATCTGGGCAGCTCCATTTTTTAAATACATTCTTTGTCCAGCATATTCACTGTCGAAGCCATCTCAGCCTCGCTTCTCTAACTTTGTCTCCAAAGTTAACATCTTCAGCTTGGCCTCCTGTCATTTTTCTCTTGAGTTGTCTGTACACAATCGAATAGACCATTTTTGGGATGTGATGTAACGAGAGATTTCCATCATCCATGTACAGTCAACAAATCTGTAGCAAATGTGTGATGCCATCACGTAAATATGGATGAAAATCTCTGAGGAATGTTAAAACACCTTTTTGTGGCCAGTGAGTGAGGCGTGATAGGGTGAAACTTAACTCTTATTTTCCTTTTTTTCTTTCTTATTGTAAATTACAAATTAATCAGTACATTTTGCTCAATTTTGATTAAAAACATTAAACTTACCAGGTTGAACTTGGCGTGAAGTGTCAACTAGAAACACAGGCAACGGTTACATTCATTAAAATATGTCAAAATGGCAAGTAATGCAATTTCAGTAATAATAAATGTAATAGGGCAGGTATACCAAACTCATTTCACTTTAAGGGCTACATACAGCTCATGCTGTTAGTGTAAAGAAGTTTAAGTGCATATTTAATCCCAGAGATAAGAAATAAATATTGTTATAATATAAACAAATGCTGTAGTAGTAAATGAAATAAATCGGACAGTGTGACACTGTAAGGAGATTACAAAAAAGTTCTGGTAGCTCATTGTCCAAACTGTCCCTTACGTATAAACCACAATGTTTTAACTGAAAATACAGTTAAAAGAACAAAATTGATGCCCTCCTCTAAAGCTGTCCAGCTGGCCAGATTCGGCCAATTCTGGCCCCCTGGCCTTATGTTTGACACCCCTGTCATAGACTTTACAGATTAACAGATGCTACACGCTTTTGTTAAAAGATCCATTGAAATAAGTTGCTTAATGGCACATGTTGAATACGTACAGAAAGGAAAAAGAAAAACTGTTCTTACCACCAGTGGGAGCGTCAACTCCTGTTCCAACTGTCACACGGGAAACACACAAGTAAAAGTTTTGTCACGTTTAATGTTTGAATGAAGCCCAAATCATGAACCTCTGAGTATTTTTGGTATATTTCAGTATGAGAGGATTTTGACATATTTACCAACACCTGTGCCAGCTGTAAAGTAAAAAAAAGAAAAAGTATAATAATGTTTAGATAAGCACAGTAAGCATACTTTCACTGTTAACAAGGATTTACAGGATTAATGTGAACTACTTACCACTAGGCTGAACAATTCCACCAGAAACTGTCAGAGGAGTCAGAAATAACATTTATTAAAACAAAGAGACACACGTGAGAATCAAATGAAGCAAAAACCTGCATGTTTGTTTCCAACTTACCACCTGTGTTCACCCATCCACCACGAGAGGAAAGAAAGAAAAAAAGTTAGAAAAGTGCCTTTTACTTTTTTGTCCTTTCAGATGAGCCCAACTAATATCAACAAAATCAATGGTTTCCATTAATTGGATTTGGGAATGCAAGGAAATAAATACAAGACGTAATCTTCTAGGATTTCATGCAAATACGAAACAACGAATCTAATAAAAAGTGTAAAGTAGCTGCTTTTCAATTTATTCAGTGTTTATTTAATAATAAAGGACTTTAAGTGCAGTGATTTTACAAACTTAAACTGTGTAAATATCACAAAAAACTGTCAAACTATGTGCACAAGTAGTCATGTTCCTAAACAAACCTCTGTGGAGAATATGAGGAATTAAAACAGAAAAGATCACTACTCATTAATCTACCCGTTCCCTAATGCAGGACTAATGCAGTTAATAGTACACAAATTGCAGTAATGACGCTATAATGAAAGCAATGCATCAAGCACAGCAAGCTGTGAGGTAAAAAGTAAAGGAGTGGACAAGTTGAGTAAATGCTAGAGAAAGAAAAAAAAAGCAGCCCCAAATTATGCAACACAGGTTAAAGTGGACCTATTATGCTGCCGTTCTTTTTATTTTTATGTGTTCACTTATTTATTTTGGTGATGTGAATAGTAGAAGTCTTAATCCCTATAAAACTAAATAAGCCTAAACCAAAAGCCTTCATTGTGCTCTAAATACTCAGTTTCAGACAGTTTTCCTACTCTTGGATCTGTATGATGTCAAAGAGGGACATCATATCAGACACGCAGCTCTGGCTGTCTGCATAGAAGCTCCACCCACCTGCTGCAGAAGTCTTCTTTTAGTGAGGGGCAGCCAATCAGAAGAAGGTTGGCTTAAAGGAAGAATAGCTAAAACTGAGGTGCACTAATGCTTAAATAAGGTAACAAAGAATAATTTTGAGCTATGATTCAAAACTACTCTATATAGTCCAAGAATAAAACTCTGGAGCTTGAAGCAAGCATAATAGGTCTGCTTTAAAACGACTTTTCTTTCAGGACTTTGTGAAGCACAGTGTCCAGGCACTATATGTGAGACAGCTCTCTCACGTATTTGACAGAGTACATAATGCTGCTTCCCTTTAGCAGAGTATATATATAATACTGTAAAAAAGGTAATTGGTTCCCATTCTTTACAGTCCCAAAAAGAAGTGGAGTGCTACTTACTACAGCTAATGCATGCTCATGAGACATTTCTATAGTATTTCCAAATAGTATTTGAGAAAGTGAACTCTCTAAATCCTGGAAAATTTAATTTAGCTTTGTATAAATTATAAACACTCTCATAAGGCATAATTTCTTGATGTAATAATTTGATTTAAATAAATAGACATAATTATCAAGACAGAAGCAAAAAGGGTCCAAATCATCTCAAAAAATCTAAATCACATTCTCAAATACTGAATAGATAAATATATATATTAGATCAAAACTCAACTACAACTGCAAACATCAAATAAATGCCTTATAATTTAATTTATGGTCAAAGACTTCAAGCAAACCGAGTCTTACTGGGATCTGGGACCTCTGGCGTCTTGCCAGTTGTGGCAATATCAGTGGGCTCTGCCAAAAAGATGACAAGTACCAGTTTGATCCAGTGTGAATTCCACGGGCACAGAGTGAGAGCCACAAGAAAAGGCAGAAGCTGTGAAGTGGACCAAAGCACTGCCACAGCTTGGAGGCTGTAAAGCTGGAGGTGGTCAACGGCTTGTAGCAATATTATTAAAACTGGGAAATTGTGTGGGCAGAAAAAGAATGAAGGGGCAAATACGTTTACCACAAAGTAGAGAGCAACTGTTAAAAACAAGGAAAAAAATGGCGTGGCAGGTCGAGCCGTGTGCGTGTTTTATTGGTAAAGTCGTGCAAGCAGTGTGCTGAAGCTCTCAATAAGCTTCTGAGACTTAAAAATGAAAATCCACAAATCTCTTCAGTTTGCTGTTAACTTTTTACATTTGCTGTATTATAGAAATACTCTAACTGTGGCAGACAATCCTCCTTTCATACAGTATGTAATCAGCTGTGACATTTCACCGTACCTGGCTGAGGAGTTCCACTGACATCCTTTGCTGTGGAAGCAATAATGGATCATTTAAAATTTACAACTATGAAAAGGTGCAAACAAACAAACAAACAAACAAACAAACAAACAAACAAACAAACAAACAAACAAACAAACAAACAAACAAACAAACAAACAA
>NW_005187404.1:6507757-6509961 GCF_000239375.1 Pundamilia nyererei
CAAACAAACAAACAAACAAACAAACAAACAAACAAACAAACAAACAAACAAACAAACAAACAAACAAACAAACAAACAAACAAGAAGCTGTACTCTAAGCTTTACCTGGTTTTCCAGGAACTAATTGACCAGGTACAACAGAGCCATTTGGAAAACTGACAGGTGTGTATGGAGTCACTCCTGGAACTACTGCAATGATACAACATTTTAAATTCATCCAAATTCTGTCTATAATTTGCCAGAACCCTAACTTGTTTCCCATCATGACATGGACCCTGATACCTGATGTCATTGGTGGATGAAGCTTTACTCCAGTTGACTGTAATTGGCTGTGATTTGGTATTTTATCTTT
Organism: Pundamilia nyererei; assembly: GCF_000239375.1. Classification (NCBI taxonomy): domain Eukaryota; kingdom Metazoa; phylum Chordata; class Actinopteri; order Cichliformes; family Cichlidae; genus Pundamilia; species Pundamilia nyererei. The sequence continues at coordinate 6,508,110 of NW_005187404.1, forward strand.
TAACCAACTTCTGCATCTTTGCATCTTTATTATAAAACAATGTAGCTTTTTCTATTAGTTTTGAGGTTCTTACCGTATTTTGGTGCTTTTGCTCCAACTGGAAATCCTGTGTAAAAACACAATGTCATTAATACTCATATCATGACATTGTTTGATGTTAGTTGAATTCTATAATCACACTCAATGGCTGTTTGGTGTTTTCATGCAGTACCTCCAGGTAGACCTCCAGTTCCAACTCCTAATCAAAAGAACCAGAACCAGCTGCATCATTAATTTGCAACTAAGACAATATAAAAATTTATAGAAATGATTAAGTGAAAAATGCTTGAAGTGACAGAAAACTGCACTCTTTCTCTCAGAATCATCAAGGAAATGTGTCCAATATTTTGCAGCACTCATATGCTTGTGTGGTCGTTTCACCGTACCGTATTTAGCAGCTTTTGCGGCGGGGGAGTACGGTCCACCTGCAACTCCTCCAATAGGAACTCCTCCAGGTCCTAGCCCTGTTCCGGCTCCTCCAGGAACTCCTACATTAGTGCAGGTGGTACAATTAGTTCAAGTATTAAAATCTAAAGTGAAGTTAGATTAATGAGTGAGAATACATTCATGCCCGAGGAAATATTTCTCAACGTGCAGGATTTATGCAGTTTTATACTTATTTCTGCCTCCTACGTTTTTCAGCAGGGGAGTGTGATCCACGTACTGCTGCTAATACAGTTTAGTATTTCTCTCCATATTGCATTGGTGTTATTTTCATCATATTATTCTAGAGTGCAATCAAAACAAAAGCCTTACCATACTTTGGTGGTTTGACTCCAGCACCACCTCCAAAACCTGTAAGAAACCAAACAAAGCTTGCTGCTGAATTATCACAAACGACAGAGAAGAAGTTCTTTTAAAAAACCCCAAACCTTTAGCGACTTACCACCCAATCCACCACCAGGGACTACCTGTCCTGTTCCCCCTGGGAAAACCCCTCCTCCTCCTGGGACAACCCCTCCTCCTAGGCCTGCTCCTGGCACTCCTATAAAATGTGTCAGCACAGCTTTAACAAACCAAATTAAATCCAATATTGCATTAAAGGCACAACCTTTAACAAAAACTGTATCACTGGATTTATGTATTAAAATGTTGATAGACTTGTACAGGTGGAATACGTTTGGCAAATATTATGAGGTACCAAACTGTGAATATCAAAGTCTCACCATATTTAGGAGGTTTGGCTGCCAAAGCTGCACCAAAGTAAAGACAAAAGGTAAGATTATCAGGACAACGTGAATAAGATTGAAAAATATAATTGAATCCTTGAAATATCTAAAAATATTATGTCCACGTGGCATGCTTACATCCATATCCTGGTAAAAATCCTCCTCCACCACCTCCACGAACACCTGGAATAAACCCTCCACCACCTTGACCTTTAAGGAAAAATATAATTATTTGGTCTGGAATTGTTTTTCTTTTTTTCATTTATTTAAATGATATGATGGTATTTAAACTCAGGGCCCTGCTGGCTTCAGGGAGAGACTCTGCCAACCGTCAGCGAGGATGGCTTCTCTCCCCAAGCCTGGATTTCTGTTCTTTTTTGATTAAAGGTTGTCAGCCACCGCTCACTGTTTCTCTGCAGGCTTTATTAAATGGAAACTTCCACGACAAATTGTTAGATCATATTAATAATCAAGGCTGGGCGAGGGAGGTGTTTTTCTTTCTGTCTTTTTTCTAGGAAGAGGAGCAGATGCTAGATGAGGTCAAACGTGAACGGAGAGAGGAGAAGATCCGAAGGAAATGGCAGGACCGCCATGTCACTTCCCAGCGGAAAAGAGTCTTACTAATACATGTTTTTGTTGTGGAA
>NW_005187404.1:6511629-6536685 GCF_000239375.1 Pundamilia nyererei
TTATTAATAATACCGTATTTGGCAGCTTTGCTTGCAGGATAATATCCTCCTCCTGTGCCTAGTTGCCCTGTTCCTAGTTGCCCTGTTCCTAGTTGTCCTCCTGTGCCTATTTGTACTCCTGTGCCTAATTTGAATAGAAAAAAATATTATGCACTTTTAAAAAAAACGTGCATTTACAGGTTACAGTTTGATATAATGTTTAAAAAGTTCACAAAATAAATAGTAAAATTCAATTAATAAAGGATACGACATTTAGCAGCTTTCAGCTTTGCTAAAAGGATAGTATTCTCCTATTTGTGCTTGTCCCCTTATTTCTATTTTTCCATTGATCTATTTTCTCCCACCCCCCCTCCATTTGTCCCTATTTGTCTCCATGTTTCTACTTGAGCCAGGTCCCACCCCACAAATATTTTGCCATCATTTTTTCCTTCAATTTGGTGATAAATGTTGCCTGTAGATTGAAAATCATGGTCTTAGAAGTCAGTGAGACAGAAATCTTTTTGAAGAATTGTTCTGTTATTCCACTGAAAATGTCATTAGTTAGTTCGTTTTCTTTGTAACAGTTCCACAAATACATACCACAAAGCATACCACATTTAGCAGCTTTTGCTGCTGGTGAATATCCACCAACCGCTGGAATTCTTCCAATCGGTGCACCTCCTGGTACTCCCCCAGGTACACCTCCTGGTACTCCCCCAGGTACACCTCCTGGAACTCCTGACAAAAGCGTATGTGTAATTTGTCCATGTAAATAATTTTTCCATGTAATGTAACATAATTTTATATTAGTTAAGTTATATTTTTCTCACTCTACTGAAAAAAATGCATGAAAAAAGTATGAAAAATGATTAAAAGTATTTGTTTTTTCCAGATAAGGAAAAACAAACATTCTCACCATATTTGGCAGCCTTAGCAGCTCCATACCCTGTCGTCAACATAACGATAGTGAGTCATATGATAAAAGTTGAGTAAATGAAGAACATTTATTTATTTATTTTAAAAAGCACAAAATAAAACAAGGTGTAAGGTATGGTGTGAAATATTTGTGCTAGTTAGTTAACCCTTTCATGCATAGTGGTCACTATAGTGGACAGCTATTCAAAGGCTGTTTTCTTGTATTTGTGTCAGTGTTGATGGTACACTTGCACACTTATGTCTCAGTCCATATTATTTATATATATATATATATTTTTTCTCATCTTTTTATAAAAAAATGTATTTTTATAGTTTTTACACAGTGTATTATTTATTCGTGTGTCAAATTCCTAAGTCAAAATGCCTGTTGTCCACCTAAGTCGACATGTAACAAACTCTTTGAAAAGTACATGTTTTAAAAAAATTAAGTTCAAAAATCTTTTTTCATGCCTAAAGATGAATACAAATATTTAAGAGAAAACCCTGATTGAGGTTGTCATAATTCATGCATGAAAGTGTTAAAGATGATCATATGGAGCTAACCCACGAATATTATTTTTTCCATTCATTGGCCTGCAAATAAATCTTTACTTTTCCCATCATCTTACAGTTCATTTGACAGCTGTGTGACTTTTTTCAGCATGTGTGCTGGTGTGCAATTTTCTCTCTTGCCAAGTGCTAGATATCGTACCTCCTGACACCTGGCCTGGATACAGCCCACCAGTGCCACCAAAGCCACCACCACCAGCTCCAAAGCCTCCAGTACCACCTAAACATGGAGCAGAATGCAGAAAGTCCAGTTACATGCAGACATACTGATTTTACAGGAAGCATTTACTTCAATCAGTATGGTAAACTACTACACTGAACAACTTTACCCTGACCAGGTGAAATGACCCCAAGTCCCACTCCTGCAAAAAAAGGAAAAAAGTGAATTCTATATCTCTACTCCACATCTCGTAGGGAAACAAATTGTGAAAACTTTTACCAGTTCCAACAGGATATCCTGGCTTGGACCCAGGGCCACCTTGCACTCCTGGCAGTCCAGGTGCAACATTAAAGCCGCCATAACCTGATGCATGGATACAACGCCGATCACTAAATGGTGAATTTCCACTGAAACCAAACTTCAAAGATGTTAACTTCAAAGAATAAACGTATTTTTACCATACGTAAGTTTTCCACCTGCAGTTTTTGCTCCATAGGCACCTAAAGAGAGAGAGAGTGAAAAACAGAGGCTGGAATTATTTTATATGTGCGTACATCATCATATGCAAACGCTACGTTCAGGTGAACACAATCAACACAAAAGGTTGATTCTGTTTCTCCTGATCGTAGTGTTTTCAGTGGGAGAAATGTTTCTTCACTCATCCAGTACCTTTCTCAAACTGAAAACGCTACGTCCAGATGAACAGAAACAACTTTTTCGAGCTCCTGAACACAAAGGTTCGGTTTCAGAAAGACGAACAAAACAAAAGCAATCTGTCTGAGACCCCAAATACACTCTTCTCTCATTAGAATAACACAGTGCTAAACCTGCCACAGAAAAATCTTAGAGTACAGTTAAGTATAAGATAAGTAAGACTGTAGTCTGCAAAATGATAATAATAATAATCCTGCTGATGTTAAAGTTATTTAACATTAGCAGGGTTTAAACCACAAAATTATACATTATGCCACATGCCTGCAGAAGAATTAATGCAAACACTGAATAATTTCATGTCACACCTTGTACTTTGGGTGATTTGAGGGGGTATCCATGGAACACTCCTGGCTGCATTGGTCCCCCATACCCACGGACACCTGTGAAGAAGAAAAACATTTAAATCTGGGTTGGATAATAGCAGACAGAGTGGATAAACCCCCCCCAGAAATATTTACTTGTACAATAACAAACAATCATTGATAAAGTTACCTTGCTGTCCTCCTCCTACTCCTCCTGCAACTACATAAGAAAAATGAGATATTCCAGTGAGACACATGAAGATTTTTGCAGTGACGAAGCAAAGCACACTGGAACCATGCATCACAGTGCTACGGCATTACTCTCTGGACCCACACCAGCACTTTTACTTATTCATCTACATTTGTTTAGTATGTCTTACACTGGGAACTCTACAAATATTGTCTGTGAAGGATTGTCAGTAGTGTAAGCCTTTGTAGAGCTGGTATTTACTATTTTTGGGATTCACTGGCAATGAAATAAAACTGAAAATAAATCAGCTGACACCCATGAGTAAAAACTTGAACTTACTTGATTTGGGATTGAGTTGAGACCCAGTGGGCACTCCAGGCAGAACTCCACGTCCACCAAACCCTGAAGATGACAGAAGAAACCAGACATTCCTGCAGTTGTCTTTAAATGACTGACAGTCTGCATGGTGAAACTAACAAAGGAGTAAAAGTTCCCCAGATTAATATATGAAAGAGTCAAACCTTGTCCAGGCACCAGTCCGCCTTGATAAAGGCCAGGTACACCCACACCTGCCACAGCCAATGAGAAGACACCCATGTTTAAATATATGTGAGGGATCAACAGCAGTGTTGACGGTAAACATTTAGATGTCCGAAAACCACAAAAAAAAAAAAGAAGCCAAATGGGAAGCGGAAAAGGCTTACACATTGAGCCTTTGCCTGGTTGATACAAATTGAATTCACCTCTATAACTAAATGAATTATACTGTATACACTGATAGCTCACCTTCATCTAAATTTATTTCAGCAATGTAAAAATGCCTTTACATTTATTATCAGGGGACTTCTCTTTTGAAAGAATGTTGATTTGCTGTTTTCTAAGGCGATAATCCTTTGCTTTTATGTACAACACTGTGCAAAAGTCTTGAGCATCCCATCAGGTCTTTATACGATATTTTGCTTCTAAGGCGCTTTCTTGTCATTTTTTTAAAGCAGGGAATACTTCTTCATCTTTCATTTTCAGTTCACGTCTTGCACCTGACTGTTTTCAGAGGAATGTTTTTTGTTTTTTAAAGCACCTAATCACCTATGAACCGCCCAAGCAGAAAGAAGTCCTTAATTCAATGAATGAATCAGTGCAGTGTGTAGCAAACAATCAATTTTAAAATGTATCTTTAGGGACTTTGTTACTATCACCCGTCACAGAAACACTCAATACATTCCCATTTCTTTAGCTGAATTTGTAAAAACAAATTTCTAAAGACAACACAACTTGTATTTTTACAGCAACTAAGTGATTCTCAAAGAGCTACTAACTGAAAACTTGGCATGTGTCAGCATGGTGTGCAGTGTGTCCTTAAACAGTGAGGAAACTGGACAAGTGGAAGACGAAGACAAAAAAAGAACCAGCAGACCTAAAACTTTATCTACAGCAGATGAACAGCAACTGGAAGTCATGTCTGGTGACGTCTTTTGAGATATGATGTTTACTGAGAAAAGACTGACGTATGCTAAACTACACAAGAACTGGGCTGGTCTTATATGGAGTAATAATTCAAAATAAGACATTTTTGGTTCAGGTCAGGAGAACACAGGTTTGGAGCTGCTTTTCAGCCAGTGGGGTTGGGAATCCTGTTAAACCTTATGAAATTATCAAAGCAGAAGAGTCTGATTTTGATCCACTGTGCAATACCATCTGGAAAATGTCTGACTGGGAATGGCTTCATTTGGCTTCATGACAGTGATCCCCAAATTACTGCTAAGGCAGGAGAAGCATATGTGAATAGAAAAACAAATAATGAAGTATTATCAGTCATGGATTGGCTTCTCAGAGCCCAAACCTCAACATTATTTAACATTAATCATCTTGACAGAGAATGGAACAAAAGCGAGCCAACATCCAGAGGAGAGCTCTGAATGTCCTTCAGAACTATTTCTGAAGGTTACTTTTAAATTACAAGAAATTACAAGAAATTTTGACTAAGAGTTCAGGCTGTGCCAAAGTATAAAGCTGGACATACCACAACTGACTTTCAAGATCTCTGTGTTTTTACGCTATATCCTATATTTTCATGTATGTTTGGACATGTTTTAATAAATTACTGCGCATGTTTCGCATTTTATTAGCAAAATATAAAGAAACGAGTGGTAACGCAAGACTTTTGCACACTACTGTCTATATAAGCTTTTCTGGGTTTTTTTTTGCAGATTTATATGTTTTGTTGGAAAATATTTTTGATGTGGCTGCACTGCCTGGTGGGCTGCATCCTGTCTGTCTTCACTCTGAGTTTATTGTTGAGTCTACAAAACCTGGCACTTTGGCAGCTTTTTTTCCTGCGCCACCACCTCCAGGAAGGCCGGTCTGAGGAATAACAGGTGCTGAAAAAAACAAAGAAAAGAAGCCATAATATTATTTTGCTTAAAGAAAGGAGTGTGAAAAAGACAGTGTCCAGAACACACACATCCTGGCCAAACTGGGATTTCTGCCCCTTCACACAGCTGATTCCTTTCTTTCTTACTATTATATATTAGAAAATGTACTATATACAATCTATTCTAGTGAGTACCTAACAAAAGTAAGACTGGCTTTCAATTTTACTCGAGAAACCAGAGCTAAAATAAAATGAAAAAAATTAGAAAAGGTGGAAAATGATATGAGGTGTGTGCCTTGCCTCCACCAGGCAGTCCAGGTCCAGTTCCAGGGACTCCAGGACCTCCTCCTCCTCCAACCCCTGTTCATATGCAGACATAAACATACATTTGAAGTCACGTTCAGTTCAGTGTTAGTCTTTGACACCAATAAGATGCTTTGTACCACTGTAAAGTTGTACATCCCAACACCACTAGAGGGCCCTGTGCCACTAAAGATGAGCAATGAGTCGCTTTGTGGCTTGTGGCAGGTCCGCTTGCTGGTCAGCAGTAATGAGAGCAGCTAATCTGGGCCTTGCAGTTTATCATCACCCCCGTGACCAAAAGCAACATGGCTTTTGACTTTTGCTTTAATCAGAAACGGCAGCCAGCATGCATGGCATTTTCCTCACTTCATCAAATGCCTCATTTCGCTGGCTAACCCCTCCTGCAGGAAATGAGCTGTCAGCTTCACTTTCAAGGGAGCTTGGCAGCTGGATAAAACACAATGGTTTATTTGGTTAATTTTTTTTTTATCTTAAAGTCCACACACTTTATTGGACAGACATTGCGCACTGCCTGTAAGTATGCGTTCTGGGGGAACTGGTGAGGCAAACTCTGGCAAGGGAATGTTTTGTTTTATCTGTGCTCTTTCAGAGGAAGGACCTGTTATTTTCAGTGTCATGAAAACAATACAGACTGATTCTTGCCATTGCCAATCAATACTTAACGGTAGGCTCTGTGCCATAGTCAAGTCTTGGCCATGATTGAGCCCTCTTGACTTCATTTTTAATCAGCCGTACTAATTTAAGGCAAATCATGTGTCTGAATACAGCACAGACTCTCAGGTCAGGCCAGGCTCTGCTGAGGTTCACACTGTCTAAGGTTTGCAAGTACATGCTAAAAATGTACGCATGTTTGCCAAACTGTTTCCATGCCGAGTTACCATTAATGTGAAACATTCACTTTGGCTTTCTCCTAACATTTGAGCATGCAGATCTTTCAGAGTTCAAAACGCTTCAGTCAGTGTCAGTCTGGTCTGTACAGTAGTCTGTCAACGGGCCAAAACGTGAGTTTGCCTCCTGCACCTGTGAGCAGGACAACCAGAATTTCAGATGCACTTCAGATCCATGCAGGAGCCTCATCTGTGAATGCGTGTTGTTTTTTTGTTTAGTGGACAGAACCTAACAGATTACAGTGACATCGGTAATGTCAGTTTACAATTATCCAAACCAAAACAGATTTAACATAAGAGGGAGGCAATGTTTCTGTTTAACAACAAGCTTTCACATGGCAGACAAGCTCATTCCACCTCTGCAGGAATGTTTCACTGTAATCCTGGAAGTTACTTCAGACCTTAAAGTCCTGAGGCATTTTTAGACCTCAGATATCAGGACTGAATTTCAAAAGAAGCATAATATCGCTTCAGTAATCAAAACAAGTAATTGAAACATAAACGGTGTCTCGTTCCAACAGCCAATATCCCATAATCATATCTGATGAACCTCCAGTTTCCACTGCACTTAATGAGAAATCAAGGAAAAATTGTTCGCTGATGCCGTCACTCTTTTATTAGCCGCCGATGTTACATTTCTACCAAGACATTTTCTGCCCTGCATTTTACCGCTTTTAGCAGCCTTTGATCCAGCTCCCGGATAGTAGCCCCCGTAGCCACCTAAGCGACACAAGAGGTTAAAGGTTAGTGAGTTTTTGCCCCGGTGTTTAACATACACATAGCTGTTCTAGTTTCAGCTCACCTCCTCCATAGCCTCCAGGCCCCAGGCCGCCACCTCCTAGATTTCCATATCCTGGATGATAAAAAAGTGACAGTTCACAAACGTGTGTAGTGTGTAGATGATAACAAATTAAAGAAAAGCACACAGTTTTCTTTCAATGTGGCTATAATGAGTTAGATGTGGTTTACCCAGCAGTAGTTACTCCTAAAGAAAAATAAGCCATCACTCAAACATTTTCCAAGACCTGTGAGTACAGCGCACCATACAGTAAAAAAAATAAATGTCATGGCATAAGATATAATGTCATGTGTGCCCAATTAAATCTGATTGAAAACACTTGTGTGTATGTTTTTAGAGCCAAGGACTTTACTTTGGGTACATGGGATAAAGCTGACCCCAACTGGCTAAAACGCATGAGAGAAATACCATAAAAAAAATTGGTTCCCTATCTGGTTATGTTTAATTCTAAACACTGGATGGAGCAGTCTGCACTTTTTGAGCCCCTAAATACCCAAACTAATCTTTTTGGCTTCACTTGACACATGAATAAAGCCACATCCCTGCGAGCAGACAGGAACAAACAATGTGAGAAGAACGTGGGGAAAGAGCAAAAGAAAAAATGCTCGCCACCTGCCTATTGATCATAAGAGACTAGATTAGTACCGGTATTAAAAAAGCTCCAGAAAACAGATTCTGCTTTGCCTCAGCTCTGACTCTTAAGAAAGCATATTTAGAAAATTCAACACTGGAAAGTACAGTCAGACAAAGGTTTAGATTGCTTGAATTTAGTGGCTTTAAATCATTGGGAAAAAAGGTAATTTAATAGATTATAAAATCCCTGCTTAACTTTATATGTTAGATTTCTTAAGATACAAAACATGCTATAATTTAAACAGAAAGAAGAAGAAGAAAAAAAAACCCTCAAGATGGTGTAATTTTATTCACATCTAGATGCATTATGTTGAACTTAAGTATCTCCAGACAACTGCCAAAGTGATAAATGCCTATTACTTGGCGTTAACATATGGGAATGGATGTTTTAAAACATGTTAGGAACATTAATGTCAGAGCTGTATTTCACAGAGTTGAATTAAAAGAAGCTGTGAGTTAACCAAATTCTTTTATCAGAGACAAACAGGTCGGAGTAATGACTGTTTTCGAAACCAGAAGAAATTTGGATGCTGCCAATGGGCTAGTCGACCAAGGAATTTATTTTCATCAACGCTTGTACGCCAAAAAATAATCTCGGGGTGAGAACGAGTAAGCATGGGAAATGAGCTGAGTGAGGGGGGAGAGAAGGCGAGATACGGAGTGGAGGGCGGGAGGTCTGGTGTCGGTCCAGCAAGCCGCGGGGTGCAGGTAATGATACTGACAAAGGGTGGGAAATGTGCAGCGAGAGACAGAGGGGAAGATGGAGAGTAAAGTTTCATGACTGAGTCAAAACAAATGTGGGCATCGGCCTTGCAAAGGGTTTGGCAACTAGACTTAGCATGCAATATGAGTCCAAAGGCTAAGCTGAGCGTCCTTGTGATAATTCATCTCCTTCAACGCTTTCAGCTTGATTCCCCTCGATTGCTCAACCATCCCCAGCCACACCTCGAAGTAATCAATTCTTATATAAATCTCTCTGATCCTGGGCTTTCCTTTTCCCAATGTGTCTTCGGCTGACACGAGGAATTATTTGTCTCGAGCTTATCAGTAAGCAATGCACACCAGAAATGTTAAAGAACTGGCATAAAAATGGAAGCGTTAAAGGTCCGGTTTGATGTGTTCCTTTACACTAAGAGCACTGGACTGTCTCACTGGCCAATCTGAGGCATGTTTGTAGGTGTGAGATTACAGCAAGAGGAGGCTTTTGCATGTTAGTGGGGACCAAAGACTTGAAAAGAGTGAAGACAGGTAGGACCCTGGAGGTTTTTAGCTTATTCATCCATCATCTGGCCCACCTGTGCTCGCACATGCACAGCCCAACCTGGCAGCGGTTTTAAAGGCTGTCCAGCATCTGCCAGGTTGAGCTCAACTGTCTGATTGAGATCATGAGACACAATCCAGACACACAGAATACTTCTGAGTGTGTGTGTGTGTGTGTGTGTGTGTGTGTGTGTGTGTGTGTGTGTGTGTGTGTGTGTGTGTGTGTGTGTGAGCGAGAGGGTATGAGTGCAGGCCTTGGGCAGAGGCAAAGTTTAGAGAAGAAAGAAAAGAAGAAACGCTTCGTTTTCTGTAATTCTGACATCACTGGAGCGTAGGAAAATACAATGCTTTACAGTTTTAAAAAAGCTACCCTGGAGGTTGTGTATGTTTGAGCTCAAAGAGAGAGGACACGCTAACAAAATCTGGACTTTTGGCAGTTTGGCATTCATCCACTGATTGTGTCTTTGGGAGATGGAGGGTTGAGTTTTGTACAAAAGCCCTCTGTTTAGCTATATTTACACCATCTTGTGAGTCCAAACAAGCAGGCTTTTGTTGGACTACTACTATTACAGCACGTCAGCTCACACAAATAGACCCGACTTAGCTCACGCATTAGCGGGAGTCCACACCATTGCTGTTTGCTGTCATGGTCTGCACACTTGGAAAGCCTGCACCGTTACCCTGATATCAAATCATCATTTTTCTTTGGTGCCGCTCCAAATATTTGGCTGATTACTGTCAAGCTGAAGGACTTCTGTACATTAATACAGCTCCGAATTTTCTCAGTGACTCTCGAGTCGTAATAAAAAGCTCGAGAGACCACTTGAAACCCCAATTGCATTTGGACCTTAGACAAAAGAACCCAAAGAAGGCCTGTGCTCTAAACGGCACAGAAACCCAATACAACACAGGAGGGAGGACAGGGGGCCAAGTAAACTGGAAGGTAAGTGATGCGGCGCAGCAGTGCATCAAAGTTTCCTCCATTTAGATACCTTGAAAAAAAGAAATGTGACAGAAACACTGTTTGCCAGCCAGTTTCCATTGAGAAAAGACCCCTGGCTCTGTGCTGTGAAGTGGCAAGTGCACAAACAGGTTGTTGAGGTGAAATCTGCTGTGCTGCGGTTATGAATAATTGAGCATTGCCTAGCAATGGTGGGTGATTAATTTGCCGTCGCTTGTTTAAAAATGATTTCACTGTGGGTACATGAGTTTAAAGCTTCTCCGGCAAAGAAGAGGGAATCTTGTTTTTCAATGGAATGAAAACGTGACGAAGGACAGGCAGCCATGCCTCCTGCAGATAGCTATTTAAACCGAAGACTTACGCTGGATTAAAACTGGCCAGACAGTGTGGCTAGTACTTTCAGTCACCAGTCATGTTCTCAAACACAAGTCCAGAACAAGTGATGGATGTGAGCCAGTGTGAACAGAAATATCTGGTTTCAATCTCTGCACTGAAACGTCTTGCTCATTCTCCGTTGGGGTTAGGTAAGGTAATTCTCTGTTTCGGGACCAGAGGAATACAAGAGACATTAATCAAAACAATATTTTCGGCGCACAGTCTTTTTCTGTTACCGTTCCTCTGTCGGTTTAACCATCCTTGTCTCTTTCCTCTCACTCTTTCCTCTCCAGTTGGTGTCTAAGGGCTTGTGCAGACCAGACATGAGGTGTTAATAGCAGCAAATGGAGAAAGCCAAACATGAGAAGCGAGAGAAATATTTGCTCGCTCCTTTCCATCCCCTCCATTTTCCTCCCCCTTTCTCCCCTCTCATTCTCTCTCGCTCTCTGCTTTGTGAACCAGCTGGGTCTGGTGAAGGGTTTAATTTAAGAGAGCAAAGAATTCCATGGCAGAGATCCACTGTAACTGACGGCAGACGCGAGGAGAGCAGACTTCGGAGCTGGAGCACTGGAATGTCCAGGAAATTTTTGGGACTTGTTTCTCATTGTATTCTTGGTTTCAGGTCATATTTAATCAGGGAAGCTTCATAAGAACAAGTGGTTAATTCACAAGGGGAGGTTATTGTACTGTAACTCATACACATCTTTAATACTGTTATCTGACTTGGAAGCCAGTGCTGGTATGCAAAAAATGGCTAATCAAACAAACATGTGAAGAGTAGAGTAGCTGCAAGAAGCACAAAGACGTGCTACAACATAATACAAATGCTGTAATTTTCTGTAATGTGATGGAAAACCTTCATGAAGATAAACTTCCTCTTCAAGAGCCCAGGGGACTCAGTGCTTTACTGTGACTGACAGGCAGATTCTGCTGTTCAGCTGTGGTCCCATATAAATTTTCACTTTGAAAGTTAAGCCCATCATTTTGTCCTTCACTGTCATGACAGCAGATTTTTATCAGTATCAAATTATCACACAGTTTTGCTTCCAAGTTGGTGGATAAGTTGCATTCTTACAAGGTGACGCAGGACAAGCTGAATGGAAGCAAGAGTCACGTGACGTGCGATGGTGATTCCAGATCGCGTGAGACATGTGGACACACTGAAGCTCCCCCTCTGCTTCCTCTTCTTCCCCCCTCCCTCAATTTTGACCTCCCCTGCTCTTGGTCACCTCAAGATTTGGTTGTGCTGTCAGTCACGGACATGCGGTGCTGTGAGAGGCAGGACGAGTCACATGTTGGACTAATTAAGTATTCACACAGTCACACCGCTACACACAAAGTCTTTCCCTCGCTGGCTGATGTGAGCTTGCCGACTTTGGCGGGAAGCCTTATATTGTTTTTGCTTTTCCTTTTCCATGGAGTCATTGACACGATCAATGAGAGGTCCCAAAGCCTGATCCTGCCTCTCTGCCAAATGACCCCAAGTGCAAAACTGTCAAAAATCCTACAGACAAACAGGGAAAAGGTCTTGTTATTGTCTTGTTCTCTGACATCTGTGCTTGCTGTTACCGTGTGCAAGCACACACTCTCACACCATCCAGGTTGAGATCAGTGTTAGGTGTCAGTAAGTTGGTACGAGTGGCAATTATTCACTTTTATAAGGGAGCTTTGCATCATACTAAAAAATTAAAAGGGGATATTTGGCGGTGGGCACCTACAGTGCAAGAAAAACTTTGAGTAACTTTGGAGAGCCTCACAAACCCACACACTTGGGCGCTGAGCAACTCTTGCGAATGGCTTCAAATTAAGGGCAACTGTAAAAGTCACCATTACACTTTCTTTGGATTTAAAGCAGCACCGCTGTGCCAAACCAGGCTGCCATGCCCACTGACGTCTGCGGCAGTCTGAACCCACCAGCACGAGTCTTTTCAAGCCTCTCACCTCTGCAAACACGCATTATTTCAAGCACATCTGTCCAAAAGACCATTATTCCCATGTCTTAATTTACACCATGTTAATTTTCGACTCCACGCATTACACAATATCCACTGAGCCTCTGATGTAATTGTTTATACTAGAGCCATATAGAGCAGAACACGCTATGCTATAGGCTTTCAAGTTGACCTGACATGTCTCCTGCTTACTTGTTTGTGTGTGAGTGGAGAGGCTCTGCTCTTCTCCTTTTTATCCACTTCTAAAGGAATGTCACAGTTGCTCTGCCAACACTAAGCCCCTGAATATGTCTGAAGAGTATCTCTAACTCAGAGCTCATACCACTGCTCATTTTGTAGCTTGGCACACACACACACACACACACACACACTCACAGAATGTACTGTAAAGACATGCAGACAAGGCAGAAACAAACCACAGGCATTAGATCGAGCAGCAAAGCACGGAGTACATGTGCTCGGAGAGAATGAAGTTTTAGGGGGAAAAAAAAAAAGCTCATTTGTGATCAGTGGGTTCCATGTGCAGGGAGGTTCAATTGTGCAAATTATGCATGGTGTAAGAAAATCAGTCAACAAATGCAGCCTGTGGCCATGGTATGTAAAGTTGGCCAAGTGCGTTTCCTCTCCCAGATGGTCCACATATGCATCTAACTGCCATTCCACTGAATGCTTTTCTGACAACAGAGGGCCGAGAGGGGAGGCTAGTGCTCAACAGGTTGGCTCAGCTCATAACATGCAAATTAAAACATTGACGATGGATTCCTCGAGTCGGCCTTAAAAGCATTTTCCAAGTTCCTCTGTCGTTATGAAAAAGGCTGCTATCACCGCTCAGCCACGAGAGGCATTTCATTATGACAAACTGTATGGGATACTCTACAAAGGAAAGCAAGCAAAGGAAGATAAACTGTCACTGACGGTGGGAAAGCTGTTTACTAAATAGCACGTTACAAATATGCAGAGGCATTGCTGCATGAACTAATGCGTTAGGATACCTACGAAGCCTCAAGGGCCAAAGCTGAAGTCATTCAGAACCCATTTATCATCCCAGGTTACTCAAGCCCGGCACTGGGCCTGATTGAGAAATCCAAGAGTGACATTTCACAGGGGTGAGATCATTTCTGCGACTCCCATTATTTGAAATTAGGAGCACTTTAATGAATGAGCAAACCTGCACTGGGAGGACAAGACATCAGCACCAGAACACTTTTGCAGTGACTTTTTTAAAAATGACACATGTTGCGTCACAACATTTTTAAGGCCCTGCATCAGACCTGAGCATAGACGTGAGCTGTGTATGTATCAATCACCCGCCACTCTTTTGATGATGCCGTGTGATGCATGATCCTTTATACCCACCAAGACTGGAATGCATACAGTAAACTTTCCAAACAAATAATCTCCTCTTAATGGCCCTTTAAATTCTTCAAACCCAACTCACAGCAACAGCGCTGTAAATGCTTACTCTTAAACAAATCTACTAAACAGGCCCTCGGCTCTCACAGACTTCACCCTGTCTTCATAAGCTCTTACTAAAACAACAGAAAGAAATTTCTCTATCACTACATAAATAACGCTTTGGCTGTGCAGCCAGATGGACAAGTACAGTTGCATGTTGCCGACCTGCTGGCAAAGGGAGCGTCAGAAGAGGTTGTGAGAAGTATCGTCACGGGACAGTTGCTCAACCAACAAAGCGGAGACGGACAAGATGCATCGGTAGTAACGTTCCCAGGAAAATAACCGTGCAAACAAAATACAAAACTGGCCAGTGAGGGCCTGAGGAGATATTACTAAAGCAGAGAGAAAGTACTTTATAATTGCATGTGGGGAAATACCACAGTTAGAAACAGTGATGTGTGGAACGCCTGACTGATTAGGCACCAATGAAAACGAATAAAGAGCTTCTTATCAAGCTTTAATCCAATATAAATGTAATTCTTGAGATGAATTCGCGAGGACATCAACAACTGGTGACGTAATCCAAGAAAAATTGTTTGGGAGACAACAGGCATTTGCAATGCGAACAAATAAGCCGTGTTGGCTGTGTGCATATTGGGTGGGCTGAGTCCAGTGTGGGGGTGATATCAGAAAGTTTCCGTTGCAGACAGTTTATTTTCCAAGATCTTGAACGCTTGACGCAGAGAGCCGGTGGAGGGCAGATTAAATGGACTAAGAGGAAAGATAGTTGAGTAAGAATAGAGAAAAGTCCATAATTCACATTTTTCCTGCATAAACAAGTGTGTCTATTATGTGCTGAAAGGGATGCCGAATGCCTCCAAACCGATGTCAGAATACATATTCGCTATTTGTGTGCGTTTGTGTCGGCGCGCACACATGCGGTCGCTCTCGTAATTGCGCACATATGAAGATGATAAACATATTTACATACAATCATAGTCATGCATATTCACATGCAGATGCTTCCAGTCTCTGACAGCTCAGAGGACAGGTCTGAGCTGTGGTAATGAAAACCACATGTGCTCCAGGAGACTAAACCTCCTCAGAGCTCATCTTCTTTTGGCTAAACACTTTAATCCTCACCTCAATCTATCAGTCTCCTTTCTCTCACAGAGCTCTCTCGGTATGTGTGCAATGCGAATGAATGCGCATATAATTCTCTGCGCGGCGGTGAGAGGTGGTGTACGCGTATGACATATATACGGCATGTCCGCGTGAGTTATCGGTCCTTTCCGTTCTCCTTGCTTTAGCCTGTCTCTCGTCTGTCCTCCCCGTGTCCACTGCACGCTTCAATTTCTCTGCCTTTCCTGCTTTTGAAGAAGACAAGTTCACTTGGTGCGTCTTCAAACAATGGCCGCGATATGAACCAGAAGATGAGCAGGAAAAGAAAAGCAGGTGTACTTCTGCTTTTTAAATCCTAGAAAGATTAACTGAAAAAAGAAATTCTGAGTTTTTAGGTGAAAAAAAAAAGAAGTGCGTGTGTTGAAATAACTGTTTTCTTACGAATTACAGGGGCTTTTCCCCCCCCAGTGATGGTATTAAAAGTGAATATCTTCATTTATTTCAGATTTTCACAAACAGTCTAAAGTGCTGCGAACACTCAAGCCCACCACCTGCATGTATTTTCTGCAATCAGCAGCCACAACTCTCTGCTGGCCTGCTGCCACGCAGGTCCATATGACTGCCAAAACAACTCAGAGACATGTTTCTGTGTGGACCAAAATGTTACATGTATCTCAAATTTTCCGAGGAGGATTTTTGACTACATTTTCCAATACTTTTCATCATCATGTTTCAGTGGAAGAGCCGCAGAAAAGGCGAGACTCTTTACACTCAGCTGCCAGTTTTTTCCAGTACGCTTATCTATTCATAAACGGTTCTGCAACAAATCCCGCTGCGCCTTCGCAAAGACTTTTTGGAGACTTCAGGTTGTAATGCTGAGTTGTACTACACTGCAGTTGCATCACAAGGTTAAGCCGAGCAGTGGGCTTACATTACCAGGCTCACAATATCAATTTCCGTCTTTCTTTGTGGTTGGATGGCAGTTGGCAGAGCTTACTCAGAAACTCAGTGTACTCAGCTGTCCTGAATAGCACAGAGACTGTTCAGCGACAGCTTTCCTAAAAGCTAGTGTTGGACTTTCTTACAAAGAAGTGACACCTGATGCCTACTTGTCTTCTCCTGAGATGTTAATTTCTTCAGATTTGCGACTTGCTGCCAGCCAGCCATTAGTTTTTTCCTTTAGTCGTTGCTATTTGCTCACACATACCTATTTTATAACATTATGAGCCTAGAAACGAATAAAAGCCCGACTGCCACTGATGCTTTCGACAGACAAGCTATACACGAGCAGTATTTCATCCATCTGCTGTATGAGATCTATAGTCTGTTAAATTGCTTACAGATCCCAATGGCTCATATACGTTTTCATTGCTCAAAGGCCGAGGCTCGCTTTTGTCAGCTTCTGACAGCGTTAGAAAATGAAGACAGACAACATGTTGTCTATGATCTTCAGTGTTTATTACTCTTGGAGAGTCCACTGGTAGGCTGAGTGTAAACACATTGCAGCTCTCCCACACAGACACATCTTTTCTCAAGCTAAAACAGACCATTGTAATCGTACAAAGAAATTACACCAACAGCAAAAACAGTAACCTCTATGTTTCTCGTTAACTGCGTTCACGTTGCCTGAAAGTGACAAGAGGCTGGTCGGCGAGAGCCAAGTTTCAGCAATAACGCTATGAGTATTGATTCCACCTTCGCTTGAGGCAGCACAAGAAAAGGGCTCCAACAGCTGTTCATAAGGAGAAAGTTCCTCCTTCCACCTTTCATTGTATTGTCAGAGCTGGATGCTGACAGACTTCACAATTAGTGTAACATTTACAAGGTCTTGCATGAGTTACGCTGCAATTCACTGCAGTCACGCTACTCACATAGCCAGCTGCTGTTCTCCATTACTGCAAAGGCAAGGTGCATATCTGAGGAATGCAATGTCACTGCTTGACTTCATCAGAAGAATGAATGGCAGCTCTTGTTATGTGAGCATGCATCTGAGATTAGCTGACCAGTGTTTGCATTTGTGTGTCCTTAGAAAGACAATCCTGCTCTTAATATTGAAGATTAATGAAAAACTAAAAACATGTCAGTGAATTTTCACGTGATAGTTGCATGTTCTCTCTACAGCACAAGCCTGCAGACACTGACCAATGGGATGGATTCTACCTGCCGCTGTGTGAGTCTTACTTACAGGTGAACTGTAGATATACATTTGTGTATTAATGGAGGCTTCATGCTTGTAAGGCTTCAGGCAATATTCCTCTGATGGAAAGGAAAGCAGCTCTGATGGAAACCAACATTCAAAGCTTTGTGAACAGCCATGAAGCGGAACATATTACTGCTCCCCTGAGAGTTTAAGTCTTCTTTTCCATTTAAAAAAAGCGTCTTAGCTAAACCCCAGTAATGCACTGTGAGTATTTTCCATACAACAAAGATTAGTATGGATTCAGAGCGGAGCACTGATCTAAAACAAACACGAAAGGAGCTTTTTAAAACATTTCTCACTTCCCTTTTTCTCACCAATTTAATTCCTGCCGTGTACATGGTGAGGAAGAGAGGGGTCTTAAATGCACACAAAAGCGCAATATTTCTCCAGTAATGCTCTGCTGCGCCCAGCCAAAGTCAACTTCCACCAAATGCTGGATATTAGGTCATTTTCACAAAAGTGCTTTCCAGCCTCTCTGGTTGGAGGGTGAGGGTGTGGCACTCCAGAGGGACCCCGCTC
The DNA here is from genome assembly GCF_000239375.1 of Pundamilia nyererei. Taxonomy (NCBI): domain Eukaryota; kingdom Metazoa; phylum Chordata; class Actinopteri; order Cichliformes; family Cichlidae; genus Pundamilia; species Pundamilia nyererei. The sequence goes on from NW_005187404.1 coordinate 6,529,258, forward strand.
CATGTGTTATCAGGACTATAGAACCATTGCTTGGTCCCTTATCTTTCTAAACACAGAGAGGTAGGCTGCGATTGTATCAGCGGTGCTTGGGGGAAATTAAATGATGGCTAAATTTACTAGAGCACCAATGCGGTGCAGACTAAAATACAGCAAAGGAAAATATTTATTGTACAGTATCGGAGAGAAGGGCTGTGGTAAATTTCAACACGGAGGTTTCCAGATATTGTGAGGGTCTAGCTTTACAATAACATTAATCAGTGCTCTGGCACCACTGCTTGGCAGGCGTTGATAGCTGTTTGCACTCTGCCAATCATCACTCCTTAATCCTTTTCATGCAGCAGAGGTAGAGAAATCTGTATGTATGATCCCACCCAGTCAGGATTCCCCAGAGAGATGCCAACCCCACCACCACAAAAAACCCCAGGGCTGATAAGGACAACCTGCTGACACCCGATCAATAGACTGTCTCTTTAAGGACTGGATGGGTAAAGGTAATGCAGACCATAGAGTGACTAGAGTTCCTTCCTTTCAAGACCATCCAACATGGTGTAAAATCTCCTTATTATTGCAATACTGCATCATGTGGAAACAGAGCAAAAATAGTGGGTTCAAAATATTTTGTGAAAGTGTAGATTAGTGTTAGCTCCATGTAAAAATCAGAGTCTGTTTTAATATCAGTAAAACGATAGAATAAAAACCACAATAACACTAAAAAAATGTTCCAGCTTACCTGGTTTAGGGGCTTTTCCACCTTGTCCTGTTGAAGTCAAAGCAAACATAATATGCGAGGACTGTGTGATTATCTGATTGTGACATAATTTGTTAAACTGTTTTAACACAAACGGACAGCTATGACTTAAGATGCCGAAATGCTTTGCCTGATTATGTGTAATGACAGCGGCTCCTAAAGGCAGGTGCATTGCTGGTCGACAGCTAAATCAATTAAGCGCAGTTGCTTCATACCTGCTGGCAATCCTGCAATGACCTGGCCACCTGCCCCTGGCACGAATAGGCCTCGGCCTCCACCTCCTCCTGCATAACCTCCTGACAGAAACAGCAGATGATGACAAAAGTGATGACAACATTAATGATAGGCTGATCACGGTCGCACTGCTGTGTTTGTTTCTGTAACGATCTCGTGTCATGTCGTCATTTTGTCTTCATCGTTACCATTTGGAGATGGCTGTTAATTATCACGGTAATCATTGTTAAAGACCATATAAGAGAAAACTCATAATGCCTTCCAGCAAACAGGCTTATTAAAAGCGGTCAGCCCTCAAACACATTGTTTTACTGCCTCAGCAATATCCCTTGGATTTAATTAATCTTAGCTTGTGGTGGCGTGATAAGGAAGTCTCACCAGTTGTTTCCCCTTGATCCGGCCGAACCAAATCCGAGCGTTGACAGGGAAATTTGTCTCAAGGACTGCAGTCTGTTTCTTATGGAACTAATGTTACACTGTTGCATGCTTAATGTCGTAAACTTAACGTGCGCATAGCCCTCAAATAGCATTAGCATAAAATATAGCAAAAAAATGAAAAAGGTGCACAAGGTCAAACTTGTTCAGCAAATGGGAGCTGAAGCCCTGCCAGGGCACTACACAGGGTGTGTAAAGCTGCTGCTAAAATTGTGTGTGTGAGTATCTGCTGCTGATGTGTGAAATGACAATCATCAGACTGAATACCTGTGCCTGCAATGACACTACTTTCTCGATTTATAGAAACTTACATGGAAAATATCGCTGATTTAGGCTGAGCCGAATGAAAGACTCTCTTCAAAGAGCGGCCTAGATGATGCTGAAGCTTATTAAAAATGTATAAATATTAATCAGTAGCTGGAAGACAATGAGTTAAACCAAGTTGAATTCATCATAAAATCGCCTTGATCCATGCACAGCTCCATGAGGCTAAAAAACAATTCTTCCAATATACATATTTGAAGCGGACTTTTATGATAGAATTTTGTTTAATTTGTCCACATCACAGACAGAGACATGAATGCTCCGGTTCATGATAAACCAGATGCAATTCTTGAGAAGTTATTTTTATTGTTTTTTTGGGGAGAAAAGTCATAAATCAAAAAATCTCTTCTACTCACCTGCAGCTTTAGCTGGTTTATAGCCCGCAGGGAACCCTCCAGCAGCCCCTAGTAAAATAACAGTCATACAACTATTGATTTATGGTTTGCCTACATGTAGTAAGGTAAATCACAGTTTATCATCATGCCAGCTGACTTGTGTCATAAGTTCTCTCAGGACACCAGGAGTGTCTTGTGGCATCTTCTGAGGGTTACTACATACTTGCATTTAAGTTTTTATATCATGATGAAGCACGGTCACATAAGTCCGCTTGTGAGGCTCAAAATCTGTGTTCCTTTTCCAGAAATGACAATGCTGCACATGCATACATTAAGGTATATGTTATAAATCACTGAATGCATGTGCTTATACATTGATTGTATGCAGTCAAGTTTTGCACAGGACTCCGTGCAGTCTGGTGAAAAATCGAGTATGCCCCATGATTCGATAGCTTATAGACCCAACTTTAGCAGCAATAACTTGAAGTAATCATTTTCAGTGTGACTTTATCAGCCCCTCACATCGTTGCAGAGGAATTTTGGCTCACTCTCCTGTACAAGGTTGCTTCAGTTCACTGAGGTTTGCAGGCATTTGTTTATGCGCGGCTCTATTAAGGTTCCACCACAGCATTTCAGTCAGGTTGAGGTCTGGATTTTGACTGGGTCATTGCAGCACCTTAATTTTTTTCTGCTTCAACCATTCTGTTGTAAATTTTTTGGGATCACTGTCCTGTTGCATGACCCAGTTTGAGCTAAGCTTTAACTGTTTGACAGATGGCCCCACATCTGACTCTAGAATACTTTGAGACAGAGGAGTTCAGGGTCGACTCTGTGACTTCAAGGTGCCCAAGTCCTGTGGCTACAAAATAAACCGAAATCATCCCCCCTTCACCACGGTGGTATGATGTGTTTGATATGCTGTGTTTGGTTTTCAGCAGACACAATGCTGTGCGTTAGGGCCAAGCATTTCTACTTTGGCTCGAAGGAAATTGTTCCTGAAATCTTGTGGTTTGTTCAAATGCAGCTTTGCAAGCCCAAGCCATGCTGTCATGTTTATTTTAGAGAGAAGACGCTTTCTTCAGGCAACCTTTGGAAATGGTCACACCTCCTGATGATCGGTTAATTATATGCATTTGATTAGCAGCACCTGGCTCCTCCTTACCTTATTAATTCTTCTGGAGGCAGTAAGAGTGTGCTTTGACAGGACTGCATGAAGTCATGTGAAAACTTTCTTTTTCATATGAGTGTATATTTTTGAGTACATACAACAAGAGAAAAGGATGATTACATGTCACAAACATGCACATTTTCACCCTTGAAAGACTTTTTGGGTTAAATATTTACTCAGTTTCAGACTTTCCAGTTTATGCTTTTGACAGAAACAGACCCCTTAGGTTTCAGTTATAAATAAGAACGTTAAATCTGTGTGAGCCACTTTCAGTCATTTGAATCATCAGTGCCAAGACTTAACTATCAACTCAGCTTTGAAGTTTGATGACAAAGCACTGCCAAGCAGAGTGCTATGTTTCTCATATTCTTTTGCACATAATACTGCAAGTGTCTTTATTTTGAGTCAATTGCATGTTCACATTGCAGTGATTCTTATACTACTATTTCTTTTAGTTAAACTTCTGCTCCACGGTAGTTCAATGTACCTCTCATACCTTTTCTAAAGAGAAGCAGACTTTGTTTATAGTGGCTGCGTTCTGGATGTTTTTTTGTTTTTAAATTGTGCAGACACTGGGTGGATGCTCTTTTACCTGGAAAGAATCCAGTTCCTGTTCCACCGCCTCCTGGTCCTAACCCAGCACCAGGTGGTAGATACACACCTGGAGCACAGATCAGAAAAAGCAAGAAGTTATCTTCTATCACAAACACATGTGACACTAACTAGAAATATGGGCATGCAGCCATTTTTAAAAAAAAAAAAGAAGCACATTGCTTCTAATAGCATTTCTAAACAAATAGCTCATTTATTGGACAAACACTCTTAAACACTTCCATCATCTGTGACCCATAAAGCAAAAATGGAATCCGTCCTTGGTATACACATCCGCCCCAGGTTGCAGAAATTAAATGAAACGTGCACACAGCCGCTGCAGCCGAATCCACAGTGAAAGGGAAATTATAACTTTGATGAGGAAAAAATTCAAATCGTTTTCATACTGATGAGGTACTGCAGTTGGAAACTTTCTTTCTGAATCCTACTGCACCACTCTGGATACCCACAACCCCCACCTGCATCCCCTAGCCTTATTTTTCGCCTGATTTTTGGCTGCAACTGTGAGTAACTCCTGAGATGATCGTTCTGGATCCCAGACATGGTGGCCTCATGTGTGCAAGGAACAACAAGAGAAATAAAAAGAAATGGAGACTTAAAAAAAATGACTGCAGTTGTTCTGGGAGGACTAACAGCTAAATCCAACGGGACCGGTGAGCTAAAGCCAAAATTACAAGTAATATTTTTTGAGGGGAAAACCTGGTTTATATCACAAAAACACAATGTAAATGAGAGAATGTGGCTGTAAGACCACTATGTTTAATGGCTCTTACATGTGTTGGAAGGCAATTTAATTTAAAACACATGTCAAAGGCGTTCATGTGTTTATTAGAGAATACACTTTGAAAACTGGGTTTTCGGTTCCGTCCACTGGGTGAGGCCATTAGAAGAGGAACATTACAAGGTATTGCTGTCCAAGCTGGATGAATCGAAGTTCATCACACATGGCACAAAAAAACAAAACCAAAACCAAAACCAAAAAACCCAGCCCATGCATTTTATCGAGTACGCCAGATTGAAGAAAGCGCTAACAACCTGTGATATATTTTTGATTTGTGCAACTGTATTACCAGTTTTGCAGCTGAGGCTAATAAAGCAGTGCTAATCAGTGGGGGGAACTAGTGAAGTGCAAAGTCCTAGAGGATGATGCAGCAACCACCTGGACTGGAAGAAGAAGATATTTTTTAACACACAGCTGGATTATTAAATTACAAGCAAATTATGTATGAAAATCTTCAATTTAAATGTACTGACACAGCTGTAAGTGGTTTGCAGTGAAGCTATGGACAATAGTGTCACACTCATTCGGATACTTTGCAACTGTGCTGATAGTTAAGGGATAAACACGATTTTTTATGATGAAGAGATAAAATGTTGTGTTGGGCAAAAAGTAATGTGTCAAGAAAGGTCTTATAACCCCTGTGGTTGTCTGCAGTGTAGGACAAATGATAGGGTCTCTCTTAACTTATCCTCGCTGGAAGGATCAGAGTGCTGGACTGACCACATTTCTTGAGGTTTGGCCTTACAGACTGAAACAAAAAAAGTGCTTTGTAGTAATTTGAAATGCAGTGCACATGTTTGTCTGTCTCTATTAGTTTGCCCATGCCCGTGGCTCCATGGCATAGAGCTCAAGTGCAAGGCACTACACAGTGGACGCACAGTTATTGTTCTCAATCTTGCGCCTTCATTTAGCAATCAAAAGGAGGATTTCCTGTGCTGGCATTGTAAGTGAGGCAGGACGGACTGCGGGTCTGCTCCAGTTTTCCTCCTGCTTAGAATCCAGTCGTGCTACTGTACCACATCCACAGAGTGCACCGGGTTCACCAAGACCGTGCATCCAAATAAGGCACAAACTGACCTCTGCCAAGTGCCCTGACCTACGTCAATAAATTTGAAGATTTCTTCATGATTTTCTTAATCATCACCATCATCATGTGCTTATGTTCCTCATGAACTCAGCCAGGTCATGGGAATGTGTTGGAATGTGTGTGGAGGACAAGACTGACTCGAAGATGAAGCAGGATTTAGACTGCACAGTCAAGTTTTCTGGGTGTTTGTGACATGCATGGTGTTGAGAAAAGAAGACTGGTGGCCCCGCAAAAGCCCCTCTCCCCCTTTTTTTTAGAGTAAAAGCTAAAAGGTAATCATAACAAATATAATTTTATGTGTAGAAACCTTCTTGGTACAGGTTATCTCCAAACCTGGAACAGAAGAAGTTGTGACAACTTCGGATAAATAAGAAGGGGAAAAGAAAATATTAATAAATTACTGGCTGCTGTGTAGGGAGAAATAAGCTTTCTTGGTATCAGTTAAATGTTAGTGACTGTTACAACCTAAATAAGGTGCACAGACTATATTGTTTTCTGTAGGGTGCTCTGTGCATATTAAGCGGGTGATGATGTGCATGCACTCACAGGAACCCTGGCAGCAATTTTGACTTGTCACCAGTTTCACTTTGGACTTGAATGTGGTCCAGCTGTGGGACTCTTAGTCAATGGTTTGTCAGTAAGCTAGTCATCAACAAAGTACAAAGTTCATTATCTGGGGACGGGATCCTGAGACTTCCTGTGGTATTTTGCATGCTAATCACAGAAGACAATGTTAAGATTAAAGCACAAAATTCTAGTTTTCTCTTCATAATGGAAGATGGTGCTTGCCTCAGTGTGGTTCACCACATTAAATAATTAAGCCTGCCAGCAGGAATAGCTATTGCTGCATCACTTTTGAGTGAAACATAAAGGAGCAACATTTAGAGCAATCACTCCGCCCACCACAAAGGCAAAGACATAATAATTCGCCACTTTCACCTAACATGGTGTCTAAGGGCCTGCCAGATATGAATCACCCTTACGCCACATTTTGGAGGCAGGGGGACTGAAGACAAGCAATGAAACCTGTCAAGAGATGTCAAGAAAGTTTTTGATGTGGTGTAGCCAGTAAACTAGGCGACTCTGAGCTACACTTCAGTGGTTAACTTTGCAAAAAATAAAGACAGAGAAGGAAAAGAAGTCACTTTTGTACTGCCTGTAACCCTCAGGATAATTGCAAACATCCAAACCTCACATCCAAATCTACACAGACTGATCAGTCATAACATAAAACACAGCCTATTATCCTTATTTTCACCTCCATCATTTGATTCTTGGACTGTACGAGAGGATTTTTTTCATCATTTACACAATAATTCCTATCCTGAGGTTTTGGTGCACACAGCTTATCCACTGTCTGAAATAAGCTGGGTTTTTTTTAGCACTTTAAGCAAACATTCTTCTGATTGGCTGCCTCTGATTAACAAAAGCGCAAGCGGGACTACTGTGTGAGATAGACCTCAAGCATAGTTTAGTCTGTCTGTGTAGGTTCTTAGTCATTCAAGTCATAGTAGTCTATGGAGTTTTGGAAAGAAAGTGGCTGGACTTCTTTAATTTTCGTGATGATGTTTCACATCTTTATGAAAGCCCGTTTCCACCACAAAAAAAAGGGTCCATAACTCGAAATTTTGAGAAATAGACTTAACTCGAAATTTCGACTTATTAACTCGAAAGTTTGTCTTACTAACTCAAAATTTTTGAAAA
>NW_005187404.1:6538697-6540104 GCF_000239375.1 Pundamilia nyererei
AAAAACAGCTAATAAAAAAAGTTTTTGGATAATCAAATTGTGGAGTGGTCCCTCTTGCTGCCAAAACAACTCCCAGTCAGCATCATAGACAGGGGAGACAGGGGATCCATAGGGCTATCCTGCGCTCCCTGACACTGGGATATGGATTGTGGTGTGGGGCCTTTCTGGGTCCAGCTTTTTCTGATGTTTCTCACAGATGCTCAATTGGAAAGGGATTTGGAAGTTTGGAGGCCAGGTCAATGCAAGGACCTAAGATTCCCCAGCAGATCATTGTACTGCAGCAAAATGCTCAACATTATTCACTTTAGCTACAGGGACCCCTGTGAGTAGCTTAACACACAGTTCTAGACTGTGTTGGTGCATTTATGTATCCCATTACAACATGTAGTGTTCCTCACCCTGTCATGTATTCTGTTATTTTAGTGATTGGCAACATTTCCTAAACTCCCTAAGAGAGGGACACGTTTCTTACAAAGGTGTCAGAAGTGTCATTAGTCAGATTTTTATTACTTTTTAAAATAGCCACTGTTTTATAAGACAGTTTCTCATCGGTAGCTCAAGACGCACCACTTATTTAAAATGTTTGCTTCCAGTCTTATATAAATCACAGCCAAGTTGCAGCTGTGTGGAAAAGCTCAACCTCACATTATTTATATTTTTACATTATGCAAGGAAAATAATACTTTCTAAATTTGTGTATCAGCAATGAGGGTTGCTTCAAGCGTGAAAATCTTGTCAACACTTGACATTCAAACTCTGACGAGAGTTGATTATTTCGTTTCCAGGGAATTTGCATTTGCATTTACGGAGAACAAAGAGGACAATCTGTGAAAAGCTTGAAGGCTTAGATAGAAATCATTTTCACACGCGTCCACATATGTGGACGTAGTGTTTTGGGTTTGCCTAATTCCCTTGTTTTGAGTTTCATTAAAATGACGTAGTTCACTAGACACAAGCTAACAAGTGGAAAGGCCCACATCCAGATATGTTTAGCTTTGCCTAATGTCATGTTTTGAGTGTCAGCCTGGAAATTAAAAAGTGACATGTTTATCAGCTGTTCAGCTGGCAAGATAATTTATTTGATGTATTGCCTGAGCATCAAAACTGGCAGCAAAGCCTTCCATTGTAATTCATGAATTTATCACATATTATAGCCTAAGTGGAAAATGTACACTGGCTTACACACTTGATTTTTATGAGGATATGGGTTACTGGGCCCAAAAATAATGACTGGCTCGTAGTGAAGGTAGGAAATTGTAAGTCAGATCTTGTTTTGTTACTAAATCAAACCAAAGCCAATGACAGTTTTTTCCATAGTACCACCCAAGTTAATGGCAGTTTTTACAATTGCTCTTTGAAAGATCTTAGTCTTACTTCATTTACAACAAGCTGGGTGAGTAATGTGAC
>NW_005187404.1:6540213-6553020 GCF_000239375.1 Pundamilia nyererei
CACACACACACACACACACACACACACACACACACACACACGTGACCTCGTAAACAGTTAATGAAGGCATTCCCTTTGTAAAAGGCTTACAGAGCCATTACCAGTGTGTTCACAGTGCATAGTTTGTGAAGTATTGGCAGATCTGGACAGTGTTTACATCACATTTACACGATTCTGCGCCTGTATTTCTATCGCTTTAGATAAAATTTCAAAATGTTTTGGCAAACTAGCAGCTGTTTGCTGTATTCACATCATGTATCCAAAACCGCTGTCCCAGAAGAGGAGGTTTGGTTCTCTCTTTATGGAAAGCTCTCGTAGCGCAACCCAAGGAGCACTGCAGTGAAGCAAACACTGCGGTTCCTGGCACTCTTACATCTCCTGTTATCAGACACATGACAGCTGGCCAATCAGTCAGTCATTCCACTATTTTTGCACTATTTTCCAAAGCATGTTGGAAAAATGTGAGAAGCAGTTCAGAAAATGAAAATTTTCAAAGTTAAAATCTATGTTAGTCTCACCCCCAACTGATTTCAACTTCCCTTTCTACGGTTTCCCATCTTGTTTCAGTGATTGAAGCGAAACATAAGCATGTGGTGAGCAGAATTTTAACAACTCACAAGACCAGATTTCAGTCCTGTCAGGGTTCACCTTCTGGTGGCTCTAGTGTAGCTTCCTACTGGAAGCTGACAGGGTATCATTACAAGATTAGGAAAGTCATGCCTTTGAAACCAAACATGGGTTTGGAGCAGCTGCTGTGGGCTCTCCTGTGTGAGGATTGCAAGCGTGAGCATTACGGAGGAAACTGGGCCGTGGTTGGAGATAACCATCAACCATGTGAAATCACTACAAGCTAATGGAACAAGTTGTTCATGTTATGACTCCCCTCCAAAATCTGATTTATGTGATTGTTGGTTCCACTGGTTGATACAGAGTTACAAATGAAATGTTAAAAGGACCATAAATGACTAAAATCATTATCCACTGTTTGCAATGTTCCAAAATGTGTCCCCTGCATTTCTTTTGACTTGGTAAAAACCAAGTTAACTGATGGGACACCTGAACATAACACCACTGTGAAGTGTACCAACTAACTGGGCAGCTGTAGCTACAACTGTAGCTGCCTCCACCAGTGTGTGAATGTGAGAGTGAATGAATAGTGGTATTGTAAAGCGCTTTGGGTGCCTTGAAAAGCGCTATATAAATCAAATCCATTATTATTATTATTATTATTATAAAATATAGTTTAAGATATGAAAAAGTTTTGTTTCTCAAAATGTGTTGTGCTTTGCAAAGAAATCCCCTATAAAGTAATGAAAAGGAGGGTTTTCACAGGACCCACCGCAGCATTTCAGTCATGTTTAGGCATAGACTTTGGCTCATTGCAACACTTTTGTTTCCATTCTTTTGTGCTTGGGATCACTGTCCTGTTGCATGGTCAATTGGAGATTAGGTATCGGAATTTCAGGAGCGGGACCACGCCTCCAAACATGCTCCTTCCAGTTCTCATCTATATAGGTTCTCCCAGTTCTACAAGCTGTTCATTCTCGTTTACGTGCCCCACCCTCCCTTACCTTTTCAATTCTTTAACTTCTTCACTTCTATTTAGTACATGGGGATCTGCCAGGCCCAGGAGCAGCAGCCAGTCCCCTTCGAGACTTTCCCCAAATTGCAGCTCAATTCATGTCCACGCATTCACCTTTACATACTAAAATGCTGTCAAACTTAAAATCAGGACGTGGGTCCAGCTAGTGAAATAACGGGTTTTAGCTGTCGGACAGACCTGACATTTGACTCTAGAATATTTTGTTGTACAGAGGAGTTCATGGTCGACTCAGTGACTGCAAGGTGCCCAGGCTCAGTAGTTGCAACACAATCTGAAATCATCATCTTTCCACCAGGACTGTGATTTTTGTGCTGATAGCTGTGTTTGGGTTTTACCAAACGTGGCGCCATGCATTATGGTTTGCAGACCTGTAAACCTAAGCTGTTCAGGTCTGAAACTTTAACATTGAATGTACTAACTGAGGCATGTACAGTCTGAGATGTTGCTCTTGGGTTTGTTGCAGTCTCTCTGAGGATTGCACAGGCTGTCCTTGGTGTCAACTTGCTGGAACTGATCACAATGCTGGAAGATGGCATTGTGTTAACACACACACCTGAATGCTTCAGACCAGAAAACTGAAAAAACTTCTGCTTTTATAGACATGCTCACATTTGCTGCTGATCAGTTAATAAAGTGCATTTGATTACCCCCCCCCCCCAAAAAAAAAAAAAATCAATCACAACACAGGATACATTGTTTCACCGCAGAGGACTTTGATGATTTTGATTAACCTCATGTGATGCATTTGATTAAAATTATAGTTTATTTCCATTTTTTCCTCATCAGCTCATCCTCTTTTGTGTCTTTTTAAATAAAAAAATAGTGCTGTTGTGGTGTTTGTTGTAAACCTAAAAGAAGAAGTTGGACATCAGCTGTGGCGGCCGAAGATGAAAAAATTCCTGACTGGAGCCACTTCAGATTGCTGGCCCGGTAAGATTGCACCTACCAGCTCGCAGCCTGGTGAGGGCTGCTTGCATAGTGGCTGGAATGAATCATCGGAGATAATGTGCCTCTTTGTTGAACACTTGGCACTCCTCGATTGCAGACCAAACATCTGACTGGAAGATGCTCAGACTGACATTTACACACAAAGAGTAAGAGCTAAACAAATTATTGATATGTTTTTGTAGCAGTGGTGAGAAGTGACTACTATCCAAAATCTGTAGGCATTTAAATCGTAACACATTGGGTTTGCAAAGCAGTGAGTCAGAGAAAGAATTGGTTTCCATTAAACTGTGTGCTGGGTTTATAAAGTCAAGACTGGTAGTGAAAAAAAAGAAGTGCAAGAACTAAGAGGTTGTTCCCTGGATATTAGCAGTGCATTATTCTTCAAATTACATAATGCGTATTAAAACAACTCATCCATCCCTAACCTCTGCTCCGATTTGTGTAACCTTCTTAACAGTAGTTATGATAAAAGGAAAAAAAAGAAAGAGCGATAGGAAAGCCAACATGTTAGTAATCGCTCCTGGCTTTGTGCTTTGATGCAGAGAGTGACTTTGCAAAACCTCTTTGATGTAAAACATGGATGGAATTGTACAATTCCCTAACACTTTCTCAGGAAATGCGCCAGAGTGGGACATGTATACATGGAATAAAAGTTCTTTCACAATAACAAACCAATCAGTGCTTGTAACTAAACAGCTTCTATCCAAATGTGTACTGAATGAAGTCACCTTGCTGGAAATTACACCAAACCGCTCAACGTCAACAAATTAAAATGCTTGTGTGGCTCCAGCTAGAGAGAAGCAGAAGAAGAACCTTGTTGGTAAAATCTCCCTCCCGCCACCAAAAAATCTGCATCTTGTTCAGACGGTACTTCAAATAGACTGCTTCAGTAATTGCAGAGTAGAGCTGTTGAGCGCTGGGAGCACCTATATGTCACATTAATCCAGTATACTGTGGTTGGCAACCCGCCCCACCAGAGGAGGGATTAAAGCCAAAGAAGTGTTCACAGCACATGCTACCAATAAAGTAGTGCATCGAGTTTAGGTATCCACCAGTAACTCTCAGGTACTGCTGCATGTCAACACTGGTGTTTTGGCTTTTGCATGGCAGTCCACTCTGCAATGCATTTAAGTTCACCTAGAGCCAGGCGACTGGCACCGATTAATGTATTATATTCCTCGAGGCTCATCATGACTAATGCCAAATGAGTGGAACTGGCTTCCAGCAGCACTAAAGAAAAAAAAAAAAATCCCAAACTCCTGAATTCTTTGGACACTTTGAAGGAAGAAAACTACTTTTCCCCCCCTTTTTATCAGAGCTCAGAGCCAAGTCCTGCCAATCAGAGTTGTGCCATTAACTCTGTCCTTGTTTGTCCTTGAAGCCAAGCTCAAAACGTGGCACAGGCCAGTTAAATTGTTTTATGGTCTGTGTGAATGCAACATATGGACTGAGGTACTTGAGATACTTAAAACCATAGCTAGTGTTCTATAGGACGCATTGTTTAAAAAGCTTCAAGTTGGTCCGCCTCTTTCATCACATGAGGGAGATCCAAACAAACAAACTATAGTAACTGTATATTTCCTCCAGTACCATTTCTCATTTACATTTGTTGACTGAAGTTATTCAGAGAGGGTTGTCAGTCCACCATAATTCAAAGCGTGAATTTGTCAGGCACAAGAGGCATTTTCTGGGCAGAACCGTTAAATGGGTGGATTGGGTGTTAATGAGGTTCGTGTTACTCACAGATAATTTACCCTTGGACTGTGCCCAGAAGGTTTTTTCAGGTTAGAGTGCACAGACACAGATGGAACTAGTTTGAGCACCACAGAAATGTTTGAAATGGATAGATTCAACACTCATCTTGAGATCAAAGTTGCGCTGCTAAGCCAATATTGATATTTGCTGGCTCCTTTACCTACTATATATTTTTCATGAAAGTATCTCAAAATCTCCACAGAAATGCGCCTGGCACCGAAAAGACATGATGGATGTGCCATGAGGCAGAACGGATAAAGAAATTCTACAATCAGATGAAGACAGCTAGAAAAAGTGAGACTTTACATGGACAAAATATTTATTTTAGGACTCTAGCAGCATAGCCATAATGCACCTAAAAGTACACTTGGACACTGGGAGATAAGGAATATAAACAGCTGTAACTTTTAAGCAAATAAATACAACAACAAATGGACTACAGCATACCCAGTCCCAGATGCTTGACATGTTTTCCAGTTGGGGACTGAATAACTCAGAATCTCAGCCAAATCCCAGACTAAGAAGCAATCAAAGCAATGCAGGCAGAGGAGAGAAAGCAAACTCACTAGCTGAATGATAGTGGGAGGCAAACTCTCTCCCTTTCAGTCTGAAACTGATAAGTCTCAACGACAAACTGCACTTGAAACTAGCTCCTCGGTTCTGTACACACATGCTACAAGAGCTGCAGAAAGCTTTTAGAGTCACTCTCACATTCACTCTGTCCAACGCAGGAGTTCATCAGGAGTGAATCAGAAGTATGTGTTTTTTCCTGAGTAGAAAGAAGAGCCAGCTGGAGCCTCCTCTTACATTTTTTGGATTGGATCTGCAGCCATATAAACATAAGCACGCATATGGATAGGTGTGCACACAGGAGCCAGTTCAAGTGTTTGAAATGCCCTAAAACACATGCATGTGAAGCGAGTTCGGAGACTTGAGGGGCGTCTTGTTATGGTTTACTTTTAGATTGCACAATAATAATGAGGCAATAGGGGAGTGCAATCATTAAGATAAATATGTGGCATTTAAAACTTAATATTTAAATGCATGGGACAGAAGTGTGAAGTCATAGACAGCATGTACGTGCACACTTTTTGCGAACATGAAACATAAAATAAGAACTCTTTTCTATATAGATTGTATTGTGGGAATTAATAAAAATCAAATGAGCAGCAGTCATCAATAAATTAGCAAACCAAGCATACTAAGCAAAATAATGCAGAGCTCTTTTTAAATTAACTATTTATTTTGCACAAGTTTAACATCCGATGCAAACAATATCAATTTTAGTTATTATATAAAGCCTTTATATGTACTTCTTGCTGCCTTGTGGCTAATAAGCATCAGCAGACATTTTGATGACTGAGGATTTTAAGTTTAGGAACAAAACTTTTTTGCACCTGTTCTAAACCTTTGATTGATGCAGCAATAGTTATGACTCCATTCACCTGCGGTTATGCACTTACCTCCTTGAAGAGAGGGTTGAATCAGTGCTAAGAGGAAGAGTCCACAGAAGAGCAACAGAATGTTTCTGTTAGCCATCTCGCTCCAAAATGCACCACCCCTCTCCCGATCAGCTGGTTTTATTCTCTTCTGGCTAATTACCACTAGCCCCGAAGTCTCAAAGAGTGATGAAAAAAAAAGAAGCAGGGGGAGGGTGAAAAAAGGGAAAAGCTCAACGTAATTATGAGAGGGCAAACACTCAGTGGATCACTTTGCTTTATTTCCTCGTCTATGTCTGGTGTTGCTGTTTTTATTCTGGTCACTCCTGCCAGCAGCACAGACGCTCCTGCCAGCAAGGAGAGGGAGAGAGAGAGCGAGAGACATACAGACAGATACAGAGAGGGAGAGGGAGCAAGAAAGACCCCCATCCAGAAGGAATTGAATTGACTGCCAAGCATTTGCACGGATACAGAGCATACTTATTTGTTACAGACTGAGGAAGAGCAAACAACAAACCCAGATAATTACCTGCGCTCTGTGGCTTTAATTTTCAGCTTGTTGCTTTTCAACACTTGCAGTGCCACGATCTTGCAACTCTTTTAACCAAGCAATCACAAAAACCTGAGGATAGAGGGTGAAAAGAAACACAGCAAGAGTCCACCAAATATAAGAGCCACATATTAAAAACGTCCCTGGCTCAAAAAACAGCTGGGGAAACTGAAACATGCTGTGCCCGGCAACCCGCGATGCAAAAGGCATCACTCAAAGATGACACCGTGTGAAGAAGTCAAGGATGATGTTTCTTAGGAGCTAATCGATGTCTCAGAAAGTTCATGAGGACCTCAGTCAATGTCAGGCTTCCGGGTTGATGTAATTGTGCTCCTTAAATAGTGAAGTTTTTATTTGTGCCCCTGATAACTTTGGTCGGTTTACATTTGATCAGCTGTTCAACCTAAATAAGTTGGTTGTCTTCTACGATCCTGTTTTTAAACATTTTATTGCCTGAGCAAACCATCCCTGGATCAAATTCAGTTCAGTTTGGTGTGATCTATATAGACATACAATGACTGTCTCGCCACTCTCGCCATTTCATTTGAGCAAGCAAATTGCGAGAGTGGGAAGGAAAAACTCCCTTTAAACTGGAAGGAACACTCAGGAAAGGGGATCCACCTGTTGGTTAGAGAGGATGGGAGGAAGACAGGAGAAAAGACACACTTTGGAAGAGAGCCCGAGATAAATAATAACTAATGATTAACTGCAAAGTGGTGTGTAAACGCATAGAAAAAGAAAAAGGAGAAGAAATGTTCAGTGCATCATGAGAAGCCACCAGCAGCCTAGGCCTATTGCAGTGTAACTAAGGGAGGATACAGGGTCACCCAATCCAACACTAACTTGATCTTTTGTGAAAAAGGAAAAGGATCACCCTACACTCTACAAAAGGTCCAGAAGGCTGCTACAAGGCTTCTTATTAGCTCATGTGACAAAGTTTAAGGCTTAGTTCAAGATTTTGGTGATCACTTCCTGAACTCAGCATGGTGGCACCGTGGTTAGCACTGTTCTCTCACAGCAAAAAGGTTCTGGGTTTGAATCCACCATGTGACCAGCGCTTTTCTGTGACGAGTTTGCATGTTTTCCCCATGTTTGTGTGGGTTCTCCCTGTGTACTAACCGTTCTCACATAGTTCAAAAACATGCAGTTAGTGTTGTTAGGTTAACTGGTGATTCTAAATCAAATAACCACTCATAGGTGTGAGTGGTTATTTGATTCTCTGTTTTAGCCCCATGACCAACTGATGGCCTCTCCAGGGTGCACCCTGCCTCTCGCCCTATGGCAGTGGGGACAGGCTCCAGTCTCCCTGTGACCCTGAATTGGATAAGTAGAAGAAAATGGATTGATAGATGGACTCTCTGTACTCTTCATAGTCAATGTTCTGTGTCAGTGAGCTTTATAATCCTTATGTAACTTGCCAGACTTTGAGGTCTACTGACCAAAGTGTCCTCAGTCCAGGCTGAGAAATGGTGCTTTTGAGGTTGTGGCTCCAAGGTGTTGTAGAACTAACATTGGTTGATTTACACTGTTAATACATTTAAGAAGAAGTTTAAAACCCACCTGTGAAAGCCTATCTCAGCTGTCTTAGGGCGAGAGGCAGGGTACACCCTGGACAGGTCGCCAGTCTGTCGTAGGGTTAACACATAGAGACAGACAACCATTTCCACTCACATTCACAGCTACGGGCAATTTAGAGTTACCAATTAACCTAACCCCACTAACTGCATGTCTTTGGACAGTGAGAGGAAGCCGAAGTACCTGGAGAGAACCCAGGCAAACACGGGGGAGAACATGCAAGCTCCACACAGAAAGACCCCGGGCAGATGGTGGACTTGAACTCAGGACCTTCTTGCTGTGAGGCAACTGTTCTATCTCATTTATTTCATAGGATCCTGTTTTCACTTTTGTAATAGAAGGATCTCACTGACTTGACCCTTGGAGCATCCATCTTCACACTTCACCACTTCTTCAAACCAAATCCTTCTCAGTCAGTCCTGCCTAAGCATATTTAGTAACACCTGCACAGCTGAGCTCAACAAATCTTGCTTACAAATCATTACTTTTACATGGGTGATGTATTTGTCTTTGAATGCGCAGGTGACAAAAACTACTTTGGGGGAAAAATATAGCAGATAAACAGCTCGCTGTATTTTCTACTCATGGTTTAAAAAAATACAACGCCAACAAATCAGTTTAAAAAAACTTCGTTACCTCCCCACTCATTAACTGTGTCACACTGTGAGTGTTTCATAGACACAACATTACCACTGTTAGATCACTAACGTGATACATCCTCTCCAGACACCTGTGCGCAGATTGATCTTGGCTCCGCACGCCGAGCCATTACTTACAAAACACCTCACTGCTGACAAAGCTGTCATTGTGCATCTCTTTTTTTCTGCTCTGGGACATATATTTTGGATTTTAAGTGGAAGAGGTTAAGCAGAGGTACTTTTTTACTGGCGAGAGCTGCGGCCAAAGCCATTACTCTCTCAGACACAAACCTGACAGACTGGGTTGTTGCATGCATGCTAATGGGTCTTGCCTTCCAAGATACACAGTATCCTTCATAGTAGTGACAGCCACCCGTTAATGTTCATATTCCCTCGTGTTGATTTTCTTGACGTTAGGTAAGGCATGCAAACAATATCAGCTGTTACAGGTTCGATCAGAATGAAGGCAAGGTATATATTTTGGTTTGAATTATGATGTTGAGTCATGCTGTTATGGATCAGCTTTAATTTCTCAGCTAATTAGAAATAATTTCCATTTATGCCCATTTTCCTGAAGGAGTGCTCCCCACATCACCTCTTATAACAAAAGGCAACTTATATATGCTTAGGATATCACTCTATCATACACTCTATCAAGTCAGACTTCAAGAGTAAATGAAAACATGTGTTGTCCTCGGTAAACTCATCAAAGACACAGAACAAGTCCAAAACAGTCTATTCCAGTCAAGATTCTGGAAAGTTTTAAATTGCTCTCAACTCTTGTGATTAAAGTAAATCATTAATTACAATCTAAACATCAGGACGACACTGACCTAATCCTGCATTCTGCATGGCGGTATTCGTTCCATGTTTGGTTTCAAACCAAAAACCCCAGCTGACTACTCTGTTTGGGAAACAAGTGTATTCTGGATGAGAGCTTCGTTTTTCTCAATTTATTCACAAGACTAAATGTCTATTTTAGCTCATGTCTGGTATTCTTCCTTTGGGCTGAGTTGGATGGTGTTTTTGCCAAAAGAGCTGAGACTGAACATGGACTCTGGTGAGGGTTGATGAGAGGTCACACAAAGCCCACTGCTATTAATTAGACAATGAACTTAATGGTTCTTTGTAACAGCTTCTCTGGTGGGTTAACAAGCTGCGATTTCTCTTTGCTTTTTCCACAAGGAAAAATTGTCCAGAATTTATGGTTTTTCAGCGCAGTAGCCAATCTCCAGGAGCTAGTCTGACATGGATTCACTAATTCGGCTCACCGCAATGTAATGTAATTAGGTCAACTGTGTAACTGTAATGTTGGTTTTCAATTAAGATAACTGGTGGGCAGGCAGCCTGTTCAGCCTGTTCACTGACAGCTGGAAGAAGTCCAGACCTCAAGAGATCCTCAGTGATTAAGAAAATTGATCAGTGAAGAATAGCTAGTGGACAAGGTTGCTGTTCAATAACACCTTATGATTATGTTCCAAGAATTACACACTTACAGACAAATTCAAGAAAACCCCAAATCCTGTGAGGCCATGATGGTGTAAGTTCTATTATGCTGTCGAGGACATTGTTCTGGTTTGGGTCAGTTTCTAAACTTAGAGGTTCACTGCAAATAGTACAAATTGTTTGGAATCAACTCATTTACAGTCATGTGAAAAAGAACATGTTCCCTCTCTGCTTCCATAGGCATTAAGAGACTCAATAGGAACCAGGTGCTGCTAATCAAATATACTTGATTAACTGATCAACAGCAGGCGGGAGCATCTCTATAAAAGCAGAAGTTTTGGCAGTTTGCTGGTCTGGAGCATGCAGGTGTGTGTTAACACAATGTCAAAATCTTCCCAGGAATGGATGTTCCAGCAAAATCACCCAAAGGTCAGTTTCTCCAGAGTGTGCAATCCTCTGAGAAACTGCAACAAACCCAAGAGCTGCATCTCAGACTCTACAGGCCTCAGTTAGCATGTTTGATTTCATGACAGTGCAATGAGAAAAAAACTGAGCAAGTATGGCTTGTTTGGACATGTTGCCAGGCTTTGTTCTCTCTCTGAACAAACCACGAGATGCCTGGGACAATGTCCTTTGGACAGATGAGATCAAAGGGGAGATGTTTGGCCATAATAAACAGCAACACATTTGGAGAAAACCAAACACAGCATATCAGTGCAAACACCTCATACTATCTGTCAAGCACAGTGGTACAGGGGTGATGATTTGGCCTTGTTTTGCAACCACAAGACCTGGACACCTTGCAGTCTTTGAGTCAACCGTAAACTCCTCTGTATACCAAAGTATTCTAGAGTGAAATGTGAAGCCATGTGTCCGACAGCTAAAGCTTGGCCCAAACTGGGTCACGAGACGGGACAATGATCCCAAGTGCAGCAGGAAATCTATAACAGAATAGCTGAAAAAAAAGAATCGAGGTGTTGCAATGACCCAGTTAAAGTTCAGACCTCAACCTGACTGAAACAGACCTCAATGAACTGTAACACTGTTGTAAAGAAGAATGGGCCCAAATTCCCCTGTAATGATGTGAGAGACTGATAGTCATACAGAAAATGATTACTTCAAGATAATGCTGCTAAAGGTGGTTCTACAAGCTGATGAATCATGGGCTTACTTAGCTTTTCACAGGCCTGCACGGAGCCTTGTGAAAAGTTTCACATGACTGTATCCTCTAATAAAATATGTTTCTGCCCTGATGGGAGTGATCTCTTTTGGATTCAATCTTTAGGGTACAAAGGTCACAGAATTGTTTGATGAATATGAAATTGACAAATGACCAGATCATCAAGTGACTGAACACCCCTGGGAGACTTCGGGCCAGTGTTTGAGACAGACCTCACCCACGATCATCAAAAAAACCAAATGAAGGAAAAATTTTTTTGGAAGGATGGAGTTTCATCCTTCAGTAGCATTCAAGAGAGTCGATGCGAAGATGCACTGAAGCAGTTCTTGTGGCACGTGGTTTCCTGACACCTTACTACTGAGACACTTTATGTGGTTTTGCCTTTGATTTGTCAGTGTAAATCTCTGTGAGACTTTGGATCCTCTTTGTGTCACATTGCATTGCTCAACATACTGCAGCATTTGGATTTTCACACTGTAATAAACTGTCTTAACCAAGGATTAGAAAAGACCTTTTACAGTTAGCAAAGCCGTGGAATATAATCCATTTTGAATTTTGGCTTTGCTAGAAAGGAAATAAAGTCTGTAAAGTCAGCTTTTGAGGGCTCTCCAAGAAGGCACACAAACTTTATATATAAACTTTAGTATATTAAATTCCAACTGAAGATTTAGTCAAAGGCATTCAAATAAATTCACCACTTCAAAACTTACTGACCCAGTTTCCTCCCTCAGTTTTCCTCAGAATTTGATAACATACAGATAATAGATGCTATAAAGCAACGAGCAGTTGAGACTTCACATCTTACTGAGACTCCAAATGGAATATGATTAGTTAGTGATAATTTTGTGGGAACATTTAGATACTTTCTTAGTTTTTCCTTCTTTAAATTTGATATTTGTTGATGAAGCTATGACGCAAAATGTTCAATTTTGCCCTGCCTTGCAGTGGCAAACATTCCTGTACTCAGACCCTTGATCTAAAATCCAAAAAGGAGTTACTTCTAAGTCGAGCCAAGCTGTGAAAAAGGTTTTAATGCAAATCCACCCATAATGGAGTAATCCTGCTTACAAATAAGCAAACAAGGAAATTAAAAGAAAAAAAAAAAGACAAACCACAATAATTACATAACCTCATTGGTGGAGATGATTAATCTAAGGATATTTTCACACATGCAGTGTTTAGCCTGTTTATGTTGGTCTTGCTTTCAGGCCTTGTGTGTGCCCGTGTGGTTCGGTTGTGAACATGGGTGCAGACCAAAACAACCACACTAAGATGCTTTGGAGGAGGTTATCGCCAAACAAACTCCAGATCTGCAGAGACTTGTTTATGTTGAGAATGTGATCCACCTCAGTCTAAACCATTTATCGGGTGTATGCCGCACGTTTTCTTTGTTTAGAGTTTGAGAAACAAACTCACCAACTTAGAACTAGAGTCACGTGACAAAACGTTTTCACAGGACTTTGCAGCTCTGTTCAAAACTAAGAAAACTGCTTCCTTAGGAATTAAAAGGGTAACCAGCAGCCAGGTGGTGCACTTGATTAAGTAATTATCAGCGTGAAGAGTGGACGTCCCAGCAAATTCACCCAGAGGCCAGACTGTGCAATACTCAGAGCAACTGCAACAAACCCAAGAGCAGCATTTTATTAAGGGTGTTTTCACATCTGTGGTGTTTA
>NW_005187404.1:6553601-6555306 GCF_000239375.1 Pundamilia nyererei
AAAAATCTACAAGTTTACCATCTTATCAACTGATTTGGATCAGAGTAAATATTCTATCGGTGTGAAAATGCGCACAGACTACAAACAGACTCTCGGTTGTCAGGAGAAAGCCTCTTTTCTCTAAAAAGAATATGGCAGAATGGCTTTACCTGAAAGTTACACCTGAACATGTTTTTGGCTAAATGCAAAAACCAGCGCAAACACTTCATCTCAACGGTCAGGCACGGTGGTGGAGGGGTAATGATTTGGCCTTGTCTTGTAGCCAAAGGACCTGGATACCTTGCAGTCACTGAGCCTTGAACATTTCTGTACAACAAAGTATTCCAGAGACCAATTTTATCTCAACTGAAGAAGATCTGGTTCCACCGATCTGCGTGAGAAACGGGCAGAACAATTGCATTCTATTCCACTAGAGGGCAGTACAGCTACCTGCTCTGATTAAATGGGTTGCCAACTGCCAGTAAAACACATGAAGATGAAGAAGAAATTACATAATACTCATTTTGTGAGTGAGACAACAGTATTTGAAAAGTAAAAGTAGTCAGTCTGACATGGGTCTTGGAGAAAGTTCCAACCCAGATGAAGGCCCTAGCATGACTAGTGGTCAGAAGAAAGCAAAAAATGTATACTGGGAACAGACTGAGCCAATTTCGCTATACCCGGTGCGTGGGGAAAAATTATCAATAAGCTTTTTGTGACATTGGTGTTTGATGGTGTGCCCTGGGATTTTTTTCTAATGTGAAATGTGTGCCGTGGCTCCAAAAGGTTGGGAAACACTGCCATAGAGTGGTAAATAAGTCACAGTGTAAGGTGGCTGTCAATGAAATTATGCCAAAAGTGTTTCTTGCTCTGAATGTCTGGTTTTGTTTGAGTTTTAGCAGGTAATAAAAACACAATCCCACAACTCTAAAAGGAACATTTCTAACATTTTGTTCTTCCATGTTCTTATTTTGCACATCAGCCAAAGTGACACCAGAAAATAAAGCAGGATCTGCTACAAATTAAGCACAGGTTGAGGTTCATGGCTTCCAGCTTAATTGCATTATATGTAAATTGTATGAAGCTGAGGCCCCTACCCACTTACTGTCCATTGTACACCCATGGACATCACGCGACATGTATATATTCAAAAATCAAGCAATTCAACATCCCTAAACAGATACATATTACCTATGCTGGTGGCATCCTCAGTGAACTAGTTTTGCTTCCTGCAGTGATCTCAGGTTCAAACAACCACTGTGCTGATACAGATGCCGTTGTTTTCTTGTATATTTCTTTGAGCATGAGGGCACTCACTGTTTAACTGTCCACAGATGGGCTTCCATTGGTACAATAAACCTTTGTTCACTGGCTAAGTGCTTACATCTTGCTGCAGAGGATCAGCTCTGGCGTCATCATCATGAGATAATCACAGAGTGAAGTTGTTTAGCTATGTGGCGTGGGTCATTCTTAATCTGCAGCTGACACTGTACAGATTTGTCTGATGTTCATTCACCCTCGGTTTGTTTTAAGTCTGCAAAACACGTACAAAGAGTAAACCACAGTGCTGAGGCAAGATGAAGGCATTCTTCCAACCCATGTCTTCTGTCTCTCTCTCTCTGAGGTGGGACACTGCAGAGTGCAGCCTCACAGACTGGTAGATGAGAAGTGCCCTGATGCCATACAAACATTAATGGCCTGTGTTGTCACCAGCAAACACACACAC
>NW_005187404.1:6555326-6556262 GCF_000239375.1 Pundamilia nyererei
CATTGCTCTGCATACGAAGCAAGATCCAGGGAACATCAGATCTAAGCCCAGGCACCCAGGGAAAACTGATGACTTCTGGTAAGAGCCAACCCAGGAAGCAGGGTGACTCATGTTTGGCATCAAATCTTCAAGACTCAAACCTTCAGTGAGCTTTGCAAGGGCTCAAATAAAGCATTCAAATCTCTGTGTATCATTTTTTGTCATCTTTGGCAGTGATAATTAAATTCACAACGCAGGTCTCACAGGCATATACAGTCTGGTGTAAAGTAAAGCCCAGACCAGCATCATTACAGAGGTAACCTAAGTTTCTCTGATTAGCAGGGTAACAAGATAAATGGGTGGACCTTTTTCAAAATTCAGGGTTAGAATGAAAAATAAACAAGTATTCATCATGACATCCTTTGAGGTTGACTCAGCACAGAGACAATTGTTTGCTTTTTAACTTTTTAAAGAGATAAAAGTTGCGTAGTTGGTTCATGTGTAAAGCTTTGGGTTGTGCAGAGCTGTTTGCAGGCACGTGCACAGACTCCAGGTGGTGCTCAACCACCTGCCCTTTTGGCCTCTTGTTTGCTACGCATCTCTTTTGCATGTCAGTTTTGTTTTTCACGTTCTGTTTTATAATTTTCTATTTGAATTTCAATTTTGACCCATGACAGCAATTACTTAATATTTTATAACCCTGAGCAATTATGTTTTTATGACTCTGCAAGCTGCTTCGTCTGTTTGCCACTGTTATGAAATCAAAATACTACACCAACATGTCAGTACAGCCAGTAAAAGTAAAGTAATAGCAGCCGATCAATAGTTTATAAAAATGGAGTTAGACTTATTTAAAGTTCACTTCTCTTTTTCTGATTGGGTCAGTTTAGCTCATGTGCCCATGTGAACTGTAGCTGAAATGTTCTGCTGTTTGGATAATTTGTGCACCACCTTAAT
>NW_005187404.1:6557075-6558052 GCF_000239375.1 Pundamilia nyererei
GCCTGAAAGCTGAAGGTTCTGCCTCTCATTCTACT
The DNA here is from genome assembly GCF_000239375.1 of Pundamilia nyererei. Lineage (NCBI taxonomy): Eukaryota > Metazoa > Chordata > Actinopteri > Cichliformes > Cichlidae > Pundamilia > Pundamilia nyererei. Next base: position 6,557,111 of record NW_005187404.1, read on the forward strand.
TTTAAATACTCTAGGAACCTCAGGTAAGCCTGCAGCCTGAGAGCGAAGTGCTCTAATGGGGTGAAATCATAAAATAAATTCATTAACCTCCGAAGACCCAAACTCTATCATGGCATGCATTTTCAATTTCTCTTTGATATTTGGGCTGATTGGGACCTGATGAATGTAAAAACAAAGAATTACCAGATTTTTTTATTTTATTTGAGTTTTGTTTCAGATAAAAATTAGATCCACATATGAGGACATTCGTTTTAAATTTCGATAGAACAGTGGCAGTAATGTCCTCGTAAGTGGATATCAGACCCTTGTAGAGCAAAATTTTGTATTTTGGTCTAGACAACCCAAAATGTGATGTCCACATATGTGGACGCCACCCTAGGAAGTTAAGGTAAGGGGCCTGATTATTATTTTGGAGCTATTGTGCAAATGGAAGAAAGGAGTCCTACATATTTGTTTAGTATTTGCACTGAAGACATATCCACAAAACTACACCAGAATTCCTCACAGTGTTACTGGAGGCCATCCAGAGTAGAAATCTGATTTGATTAGTTTTATCTGAACTTAGAAGCAGAAAATATGAGGTCCTCCAGGTCTTCATGTCTTTAAGACATTCCTGCAGTTTAACTAATTAGTGTCTGTTATCTGCCTTCATGGATAGATAAAGTTTGGTGTCATCTGCATAGCAGTGAAAATGTATAGCTTATAGCAGCGTCCAGAGGATGGTCTCTTTATTCAACCTCACTCTGGTGCTGGTGCCCACCTCTCAAGTTTAAATACATGTAGACATTGAGGGTTCTCGGGAGCAGCTGTGCTGACCCCAGCTGCTATCTGGCAGAGGGTACCATGCCCCTCCCATGTTTTAAATGCACTTTAGAACAGCACCCAGGAACACCATATATGTGGTGGAGTGAGGTATGGGGTCTTCACACCCCTGTTGTTTGG
>NW_005187404.1:6559775-6561025 GCF_000239375.1 Pundamilia nyererei
TGGAACCATCCATAGTGAGCAAAGACAGCCAAAAAAAGCAACAGAGTAAAAAAAAATCACAGTAAGTATCAAAAAGCAAACAAGCATAAATAAAATCGGAAGAATAATACACAAAACAAATATAGGGAGCTTGCACTGTATACCCTCGCCAAAGGCAAATTGATCTACATGCTTGGTTTGAAATAATAAACATTACAGCATCAATCACTCACATTAAATACTGATACGGGCATCACCTAAAATACCTATCTATTCTATCTAACATGTAAAAGAAAAGAAAAGAAAGTCCTGGCATTGTAAGCCAATATCCCTTCACAGTGAGAAGTGACGCTTACATATTTGTAGATTGTTTTATTTCTGCCTTATCAGAAAATTTCTCAGGCTTTCTTTGGGACTTGGGGACAGAAATCAGGCAGTGTGCCACTTCACAGTGAGAGAGAGTGAAGGCAGCAGAGTACACGGGCAATATGACATGCTGATGAAACAACTTTTCACCATGTCAGATGGTGCCCAGCAAAAGAAATGCTTAGGATACCATAAACATTAAGTTGACATGTTAACAAAACGTTGTTGTACCTAAGGCATGGGAAAACCAATTAAGTGAGGCCAAAAATATAACCATTCCCATGCATTTCACCAAGTTTTCCCAACTTAAACCCCCACCCACTGAAATTTAGTTGCAGTTAGTTTACCCCGCATCTCTCGGTTCAATTAAGAGCACTGACGCTCATTTCCGACAGGCATACCAACACACTTCCTTAACATTGTTAGGACTTCCTTTTTTCCTCCATAACGGAACTGTTGGAACCAGAGAAGGGAGCTCAGATACGATAAGTACTAAGTACTATAGTGTGCAAACATGAATTAATACCATTATCATAAACACCCTCGGAGGAAAGACTGGCAAACGGTCCCTTTCCCTAGATAAGCCAGCAGGATCTCACAGAAAGTCAAACCGGGTCACACCCTGAAAGGAGACACTTTACAAAAAGATTTGGGGTCTTTTAAACAATCAAAAGGAATCTTCCATTTACTGAACTCGAGTCACTGAAGAAATTTGTTTTTGCAACCAAATACACCACCATCTCCTTATCCACTTACCTTACTTGACACTAAGCAAAGCAGGCTGGAAATTCCTGACAAACTAACGAAATACACCCAATGATAACAATGGTAATGTAATAGGGTTATTCCTTTAAACTAAATTCTGTGAAAGAAAATCAACTGGATTATATCAATGATAATGTATA
>NW_005187404.1:6561757-6567196 GCF_000239375.1 Pundamilia nyererei
ACATCTATCCAAGTAAAAATGACTCAGATGTAATGGTGCTTAATGAAATAATAGCACACTGAATCACTGCAACCAGATTCCAGGATCAACACACTGAATGATGGCCATCAACTTTGAATAAGCATTACAGACGGAAACACACCCTCCTTTTATGGTACATGAAATTTTGAAGAGGGCAGACATGTCTCATCAGGTTTAAATTAACATTTAAATTAGCATTTTTATTTGTATCTCATTATGAAAATTTTTTTTTGTCAGACAGTGATTACTTACACTCACTTTAGTTGGACCCCCTCAGAACTGTCTTAATAAACTCGTAAATTCAACAAGTACAGTGTCATGTTCAAGAAACCAGTTTGATATTATTTGAGCTTTGCAACATGAAACTCTTAAGGTGTCCATAGGCACCACAGTGGTGCAGTGGTTAGCATCGTCACCTCACAGCAAGACTTTCCTGGGTTTGAAATGGCTGGGCACCTTCCTTCTTGAGTTCAGATGCTATCACTGTCTGAATCTTCCCATATTTACAAGTAATTGATGTTATCTTGGTTGGTGATACTTACTGTAATTGGCCCTCGGTGTGAACCGACTGCCAGATAGCCGCCCCTCCCTCAGCCTGGTTCTGCCAGAGGTTCCATCCATCCAATCTCTGCCACTTATCCTTCCCAGGGTCGTGGGGAGGCTGGAGTCTATCCCAGCCACATTCACACCTATGGGCAATTTCGATTCCAATTAACCTATCCCCACTAACTGTCTTTGGATTGTGGGAGGAAGTCGGAGTACCCAGAGAGAACCCACACAAACATGGGGAGAATATGCAAACTCCACACAGAAAGACTCGCCTGATGGTGGAATAGAACTCAGGACCTTGCTGTGAGGCAACATTGCTAACCACTGTGCCACCGTGCTGCTGAGGTACTTCATGTTAAATAGGAGTTTTTCCGCCCCACTGTTGCCAAATGATTGCTCAGAGGGAGTTTGGGGTTTGATTGTTCATTGTTGGGGTTTTCTCTGCATTATTGCAGGCTCTTTACCTTACAGTGTAAAGGCCCCTGAGGTGACTGCTGCGCTATATAACTACAGTTGAATTGAACTGACAGATAAACAGTTAAGAAAGAGTAAAGTTACATTTAACATACACAAGCAGGATACCGTCTTCAAGTTAGAGAGCACAGATGCCACGCTGTGACATCAGTGCTCTCTATCTGTGGTGCTATATTTGTGTATTTCCTTACCGCTTTCATATTTTTGTCCATCCGTGTTGGCATGCCTTTTTGTATATTTGCTATGACCCAGTCCTTTTTTTCTTATTTCTATACTCATGTGTTGCAGAGTCCTGTTTTCCCACAGACTCTACTCTTCTCTTGGCCCTTTTGCCATTTATATTTTAGATCTGAATCTCTGGCTCATGTTTATATAAAAGAAAAATGGGAACTCTTGATTACTGTTATTGTTGAATGCATGAATTGTCAAACCCCCAAAAAACACTGGACCTGCGAAAATAAGATTTTAGGACCCCTTGTATTAGTAGCAGTGTATGAAAAAGGGACTTTAACCACTCTGTGAGATAGTCAAAGGAGCTTGCAAAGAAAAGCGTCTGGACTTCTTTAAAGTCTAAAGAAGTCCAGACGCTTTTCTTTGCAAGCTCCTTTGACTACGATGACCTGGATGACTGAGAACCTTCACAGACACTCTGTGAGATGGCTGGGGATCATTCTCATATTTTTTTTTTTACAGTTGTTCAGTTTTAAAGAAGTCTCCCACCATGAAAGAGACATTAAAAATAAGAAAAACGAACACTCACAGTCCATCTGTATAAACACATGTGTCTTAATATATGAGTCAGAGTAAATTTGTAAAAGTAAGTTTATCTTTTTTCTCTGACTTCACTCCTTTTTTTCCAATATATCTTACGTAATGAGTGTGCTGTGAGGGACAATAACATTGTACTACTACAGCTTTATGACCAGTGTATAACCAGATTATTATTATTATTAGCTGCACAGTCCAAAAATAGCACGATTCATACTTCAGTTTGTTGTTTGTTGTTTAGCTTTTCGATATTCATGTAGGAAAAATTATAATATAGTATTAAAAACTATAATATCAAAAATGTTTAGAGCAGGCATAACAAATATGAGAAATTCAGACACTTTTCTTGTCTTTTCAATTCGGGGTTGGTTCATTGACAGGTAAAATGTGTGTTTTTATAATATTTCAGCTGAATCATATATAACCACATGCAACAATGCAGAGAAAGATGGGCTCAGTGCAGTGGACAGTTTTATTTTAAGCAATGACTGGAAATCATTACCAAAATCCATCAATGACAGAAACAATGTGCAACATGTTAAACTTACTGAAACAGTATGAGGGAAAAAAATGCATATGGGCTTTGTTGCTTTGATGTATGTATTAAAACAGTGAGGAGATGATTACAGTGATGCAGGATGTTTACTCTATATAAAGACATTAGATCATTTTTTAGTCCTCAGTTGAACTGAAATAATTAGACATGGTGATTTATAGTAGCGAACGTTTGTCGTGGTGTGTTGTCAGTGTAGTGTTTGTGCTGTGTAATGCTGGTATTTACATTATTAGCATAGTCATAAATGTTTGTTTACTGATTCTAATATTTTGTGTTGATCGTTGACGTGATCAACTGTTTTATAGTATTAACAACTGTCACAATTTCCTGTCATACATAAAAGAATTATCATGTGAAAATGACTCGAGACATTCTTACTGCTTCCACGGGATTTAGGATGATTATTAACAGCCGGGTGCTGTTCATCAAATCCACTCCGTTATGCGATCATCAGCAAGTGTGAGCACCTCTGTAAAGGCAGTTCTGGCAGTTTGCTGGTGTGATGCATTCAGGTGTGTTTTCACATTTAATGGCACAATCGCCCCAGGAACGGACATCCCAAGAAATTCATCTTAGATCAGAAAATAACCCAAGAGCTACTTCTCAGACTCTACAGTATTGCATTGTGTGTGTAACCTCTTCATTTTTTCCCACTATTATAGTTTTTATCTTCTTTTGTAAAATCAGCCACTCTGCTGACAGTATCGTCATTCATAACTGCGATTGGTCAGATGCTACCAATGCCACCCCTTTCATGTGAATGTGCAGGAGAAAACCATGGGTTAACTTAACGAGTTCATAACCCGTTTCGTGTGAACAATTATCCTGATTGCTGATGTGAGGATAAGTGAATCCAGATAACAGAAAGATACCATGGCTATGTTGAATTTGCTTTGTAGTACAGGGCCCTGGAGGCCTTACAGTCATTGAGTCAACTCCTCTGTATACCAAACTATTCTAGATTCAGATGTTATCCCAATCCCAAACAAAGTAGATCTACAACAGAATGGTGAAATTATTTAAAATTCATAAATAAATCAAGGTGCTGCTGGGGCCCAGTCCAGACCTCGACTCAATAGAAACTTTTTACTGGGACCTATAGGGAGCCATGCATAAACGAACATGTCTGCAAACATCGAAGAATTAAAACGCTGCTGGTAAGAAGAGTGGGTCCAAATTCCTCAAGCACAGTGTGACACAATGATAAAAATCATACAGAAAACAATTACTTCAGGTTTTCACTGCTAAAGATGTTCTACAGGAACTGATAACAGATAAAGCTACTGATCGAGGTGTGCACTTAGTTTTTCACAGGATTGCGCCGACTCCTGTGAGAACTTTCTTTTCACATGATTATAGTCATAGCTGAAACACTATCAAAGTAACAAACACGAGATAAAACAAACCTAAATTAAGTAACATGTGGTAACAACATGCACAGCTTACAAAATGAGGTGACAGAGATTAGCTGTGTAAACAATAACTAACTGTGACCGCTGGCTGTTATTGTTTAGTGTGTGTGTGTGTGTGTGTGTGTGTATATGTGTGTGTGATGGCAAAATGATGACACACACATGGGCCTACTGTGGGAAGTGTAACAGATGGGTTTTAAGTACTTTGTAAAGTGTTTATATGTCTGTTTGTGGAGAGATTTTTAAGTGTGATATTGATGCAATTGTGTAAGATACAGACTAGAAGCTGCAAACATGTGAAAGTGAGCCTGGGGCTACTATTAAAGAATACATTTTATTGGAAGGTTCATTAACTGTGTGAACTGGCTCTGAAATATCTGTATGATGGCTAAAGCTGGTTCGCTTCTTTAAATGCAAATGAAAGCTAATTAAAAGGCTATTCTTTAACAGTAGCCCCATGCGTTGTGAAAGGAGAAGAGAAATTGTTGGTGATTATGTGTTGGCTGGACAATGAATAATCTAAATGTTAATTAACAGTGACTTTCCCATTTGAAGCCATGTTGTTTTGAAGCAATGACAGGCTGTTAAACACACAGGTGAGCTATGGACATTATGCTGCTGTATCAAATTCTGCTTATCTAGTTGTTGCCTTGCATGAAAAATGCACATCTCTATATTTAAAAAAATCTCTCTAAAAAGACTTTTAAACTATATTAAAATGATCAAAGTGAATTTAAGGTTTGCTATAATTCAACGTTACAATGTTCCAAAGTAATGTGAAAAGCGATGCACACACTGGAAGCAAGTCGCTGGTTGCTTGCTGACATTCCTGCCCCTGGTTGCCTAGGTGACCCTCTATTGAATTTTACAGCAGCTCATAGGTTAATCAATGGTAATCACCACTCTCATTAGTTGTCTCTTCAGTTTATCGCTGGCAGTGTTGGGCAATAAATGTTACAAAGTAGCAAATTATTGGATTGAATTCCATAATTGCTTTACCACATTACAGTTTTAATTGTGTTGTTATCTGCACACCAGGTGGATAGAAAGAAAAAAAAACATCAAACAGACATTTGTTTTTTCTTCCTGTGCGCTCATGCTGCAATCAGCTGATTTCACTTCATGTGTGGGTGGAGGGAAATGCTGGAGTGGTTCAGTGATCTAGCTTTTGAGGGGTGAAGACATGGACATTGCTTTCATTTTTATTGCACAAAAGTGAAAGCTGCATCCAGGAAAGAAACATCTGCTACTGCTAACACAACTTAGCAGACAGAATGCTAACGCAAAGCTAGCAAAGAATCCAGAGTGTCGTTAAAGCTGAGTCTATGCCTACTGCAGCCCAGCAGGCAGACCCTGAACTTCAAGAGATAACGAAAACAGCGATGAGCAGTCGGTCCCGTAGCCTTCATTTCTGCCTGTTCATCTTACTAAAGCAGAATTACTGCGGTGATCACTTTGACGCCTCTTTGGGCGAGGAATGAAGTATATTACTTACATTAGTGAGTAAGACATTAAATAGCTACATTACTTTTCTTGAGTAATGAATCCAAAACTAATTGTGGGTCCTGCCCACTTTGTGTTGCCAGCACTTATTTCGCCTGTAGTCACCTGAAGTTATCACATATCATTCACTTTTTAGGATCTTTGATCACCATATTA
>NW_005187404.1:6567583-6591020 GCF_000239375.1 Pundamilia nyererei
CATTCACTTTTTAGGATCTTTGATCACCATATTAACACCGTGTAAAAGAGACTTTACTGTAATTGCATCCTGTAAAACATTCCAGTAATAAATTCAGAGATTGTGTTAAAGTTACTAAGCAAACAATCAATACTTGTGTGTTACAGTTCTTTCACATATCTGGATGATGGACTGATAGAACAATTGTCTTTTTTTTTTCCTGTGCGGTTATTGCTACAGTCAGCTGACTTTAGTTTGTGTGGAGGGAGGAGAAAACTGCTGCTCCTCAACTTTTGAGGATGGCTAACATTACCTACAGCTTTATTGCCCAAAAGGATTTCCTCAGGGCTGTGGTGTGAATCCCCTCCTGTCCACCTTGTTGACTTGTGACCACTGAGAAAAATGTCAGAGTTGTCAGCTGTGAAATTTACAGAAGACACAGCAGTGACGAGATGTTGCTAAAGCAAAAAACAAACAAACAAACAAAACAAAACACCCCCCCCCAGAAAGTGCAGGGATAACAATCTCTGCATGAAAGTCAACAAAACAAAGTAGATGACTGTGGATTTCAGAAGGGGCAGAAACTCCACTCCTGCCTACCAGGAGAGCCGCCATGTAAGTGGTCTCCAGCTTTAAGTACCTTGGTGTACATCTCACGGAGGATCTTATCTGGAGCCACAACACTTCCTTCCTGGTTAAGAATGCGCATCAGCGCCTCTACTTTCTCAGGAGGCTGAGGCATGCTGGACGTTGGAGCTCAGTCCTGAATTAATTCTACAAATGCGTAGTGGAGAGTCCTGTGCTCCTGCATCACTGTGTGGCAGCTGCTCTGTGGCAGCAGATTCCCCCCCCCACAGACATCTACATAAGCAGATGCAGGAAAAGGGCCTCTTCTATCTGAAAAGATGCTACTGACCCAGCACACACTGTTTGACCCCTCCCCTCAGGCTGTGGACGATCAAGAGCAGAACCACCAGACTAAATAACAACTTCTCCCCAGAGGTTGTAAGACTGTTTTGAACTCTGTGCTTTGTAGACTCTGCTGCTCCCAGCCAAAGGTAACAGACATGAAAAATCAGATGTCTACACTTTTTTTTTGAAAATGTTCTTATTTATACTAAAGATATGGTTATTTATACTAAGTGACTATTTGTATTTTAACTGGGAGAATTAGTAGAATTGCTGGGGGGAACATATCTCTTTGAGTTGGGTTCCAACTTTCCCGACAGCTTTGTGTTAAAATTCAAACTGAGATTTCTCTGTCTGTGTGGGACTGTACCCTCAGCTGGTAATGATGTGACAGTGCATCTATGGAGTATGCATCTAAGGCCATGTTATGGAGTAGTGAGAAATTAATGTAAAAAGCAGTGAAAGGAATGACTTTATCCAGGAAGTAGTTAGTGTAATTTTTTTTAATGATTAAAAGTAATGCACAATACATTACTTTTTTGAGAAGCAACCACAACAGTTTCATTAGGATGATCATTAATCTGCCTTCAGTCCAAGAAAGACTTAATAAACACAGGGATGGTACTGGATCTCCAACAGGAAGAGAAATTATGAATGGACAGGATGAGCAACCAATCTCAATGTGACAAACATTTCATGTTAAATTATAGGCTGTTTATTCCTTTTTCTGTGGACTATGATCTTTGCAGATGAGAACTGGGAGCAGATGAAAGAGAGCTTGGAGGGGTGGAGGTATGCTCTGGAGAGAAGAGCAATGAAAAGACAGCAGAAGCAAGACAGAACATGTATGTGAATGAGAGGGACACAGGTGAAAAGATGCAAGGAGTAGAGGTAGTGAAGGTGGAAGAGTTTAAATACCTGGGCTCACTATGATGACCTGTACAGCAGCTGAAAGAAGAAGACTAAAAATGACAGTTTTGGTAATTAACTCATACTTTTCCCAAATGGTTATTTTTTCTATCAGCTGCATTAAAGAACACAATAACAACACATGTGCCAAAGCATTTAAGAGGAGTGTTTTGCAGTCTGTCTCCAGGACATTGTAGCTTCACCACTGCAGACCCAACATCCACAATCACATTAAACAAAACTAGTTATAAAAACAGCCAGATTCTCACACACTTATTCTCTCTACGTCCTTATTAATTCTTCTCAACACCTTTCCCTCATCTCATGACATTTTCCATTACGGTTGAAGTAAAGTGGGCAGCAAAAGGAGGTAGGAGGTAACTTTTTGGACTGCTCGAAAGCAGCCTGGATGAGCTTCAGCCCATGAATAAGTAGGACTCAGTGGAAGTATGGAGCTTTGGGTAGCCCAGACCCTTACAGAGCATTAACTTTCATGGGTTTGAGTTTAACACATTTTCAAGGTGGGGTGTTAATTGGTGATTCTAAATCGGCCATAGGTGTAAATCTGAGAATGAATGGTTGTCTGTCTCTCTGAATTATCCCTTTAATGGACTGGCGACATGTCCACTGACAGCTGGGAAAGGCTCCAGCACTCCTGGACTCTAAATTGCATGAGTGGTCAAGGTAATGGATGGATGGACTTATTTATATTTATAAAATAGTAAAATATTTAACATTATGCCTGCGTTTCTTCTTTATGTGGCAAAACAGTTTCAGTAACATTAATAAGTGGGCAGGAAAATCAGGCTGCTCACAGTTACATTTGTCACTATGCTGTGCTAGTTTCACTCCATACAGTGTTGACTGAGGTTAGGCTTGGCAAGACAACATATGTCGCCACGCAGCTGCCCGTGTCTTACAAGCAAGGGTGTCATCAGAGCGTGAGGGAGCATTCCCGAATCAGGATGAATGTTTCACAACTGGAGGAATGTTGATCCCTTCTGCTAGATGTGGTTGGGTAAGGGGTAAGAGCATCTTATGTGATTCCAGCCAACCAGCCTCCTAATGGCTGTATAAAGCCCACTTTCATTAAGGAATGTGAACATTTTGTTCTGTTGAGTCTCCTTAGTCCTGTGTCACGTAGTCTGCAGACAGACCATTTACCGATGATGTGACCAAAGTGAGTAAACAGAATATGATTCTGTCTCTGATTAGTTGAGCTGATGATATCGACACTGATGATATCGAATCTGCCAAATAACTCCAATAATGAACAAGATTAAATTCTGGATTCTTTTTAAAATTATAATTTGAGTGCTATATTCACCCTGTTCAGCTTTGGGAGTTTAATAATATTTAAATGATATTTTATGTATCTATATTTGATCTTGTTATGTTTGAAGAACCACGATCATTTTGAGAATAAAGTTGAAATTTCAAGGAAAAAGCTGAAATGTGTAGATAACACTTGACATTTCAACACAAACTGCCACAGCCGCCATACTCTCTACAAAATGCCTTGTATAGAGGAGTTAGTGAAATTAAGGAAATTATTTCTCTTTTAGCACATAAACACAATGTGGGAAGAAATATAGGGACACTGAAGTGATGGTGCACAAAGCTGCATCTGTTAAGAAGGGGAAAAGGCACTTAAACTTGGACGAATTGGCCGGAATTGTGCCGATGGTGACACCCTCGTGCAGTAAAGAAGATGTGTGTTGTATCACAAGACAGAATACGACATCTAATCAATTTTTTTCACTAACTCCTCTACACAAAGCATTTTGTGGAGGTATAAAGTATATAGGAGCCATGGAAGTTGTTTGGCTTGAAGCAACAGCTGTAATCTTCACATTTTTGCAATTTTGACTTTAATCTCAAAATTGGGACTAATTCTTTTCTTAATGTGGCCCTAATACTCTGTGTTACAGCAACACATTAAAAACACAATATGAAAAAAAAATTGTGATGGGGGAAACAAAAGGCAGAATGATGGCATGGTGGTTAGCACCATGTCCCGAGTTCAGTTCCACCAGGGGTCTTTCAGTGTGGAGTTTGCATGTTCTCCTGTATTTTCGGGGGTTCTCCCAGGGCACTCTGGCTTCCTCCCAGAGTCCAAAGACATGTGGGATAGGTTAATTGGAAACACTAAATTGCCCATAGGTGTGAATGGGGGAGTGAATGTGAGTGCGATTGGTTGTCTTTGTGTATGTGTTAGCCCTGCGACAGACTGGCGACCTGTTCATTGTGTACCCTGCCTCTCGCCCTAAAACAGCTGGGATAGGCTCCAGCGCGACCCTGAGAAGGATAAGCAGAAGTGAATAGATGAGAAACAAAAGGCTGGAAAAGTAAGCTGTACTAAAAAGAAACTGCTGTAAGAACATTTTTCAAAGGATTAGTTCAGCTGGCAGCAGGTCAGTAACATTGGGTATAAACAGAACATCTTAGAGTTACTTCAGAGTTTCTCTGAAGCGAAGATGGGTGGAGGTTCACCAATCTGCAAAAAACACAAACTCTGGAACAAATTCAGAATAATGTTCCTCAACGTAAAATTGCAAAGAAGAATAAATATCTCAGCATCTACAGCAAGACTGAAAATAAATACTGTATGCTTGTGACCTTCATATTTAAAAAAAAAAGAAGGTGTGATTCTGTCATAGAAATCACTGCATGGCTCGAGAACACTTCATAGTCCGTGAACACAGTTCACCATTGCATCCACAAATACAAGTTAAAACTCTGTTTTTTAAGAGTAGAAGCTACATGTGAACATGATCCAGCAGTGTGGCTTCAGAAGAGTCCGGGTGCCAAACCACTTGCCCAGAGTCCAGACCGTTCACCAACTGAAAACCTTTGCTACATCATAAAATGAAAACTACAACAAGGAAGACCCGGGACTGTTGAGCAGATATAATCCTTTACCAGACAAGAATGGGACTACATTCATTTATGTTCTATTGTAAATAAAATATGAGTTTATTCGACTTTTTCTTTTCATTTTAAACAGTATTACAGCTTTTTTGGTCTGTAATTTCAATTTTAATGCATAAATGAGTTTGACTGATGGAAACCAACCTGTTGGTTTTGTCCCTATTCAAAACATAAAAAAAATAAAACCCCTCACAAAACAGAGCCAGCTTTCTTTTCCAAGAACACACTACGACCAGTGCCTAATGGCAGTTCTGACAGACTGTAATTATGTGCAGTGTGGAAGTAAAGACTTGAGACTGAACATTTCCTCGTGAAACAGATGCACAGTTTAACAGCAGAGGCCTTTCCTGACAATCCCATTGGCACATTGTTGCGCTTGTGCCACATTCTCAAAGCTGGTCTGTGAATTTCTGGATGTGGTTCTTGGCATTAAAATATGGATGCTTAATGGGGCAAAACGACTGCGTCATGTCTGTGATATGTCCACTGAACATGGTCAGGAAGGGTTTGGCATTATTGTTCTGTATTCAATCTAATTGAGAAAGCACTGCCAGCTTAGTCACAATTTGGGCACTAAGGAAACAAGAACACCCCCCACCCCGAATCATTCTGTCTTACTCCAGTTCTCCCATAGCGCCTCTTGTTCTCTTGTTCTGCTGCAGCTGTGCTCGCCTGGGAGGGAATGACGAAAGGAAAATATGAACTAAGTTGTATCTAGGATGTGCCAGTTTTTTTAGTTTTGTTTTTTGATGTAGCTGACGTCAATTGTTATATTCTGCTCCATATACTTAAAAGCTTATCACATTTTGTGAGGCCATACAAGTGGTGCACCTTATGCACATAAATGTTTTGCAGTGCTAAGTGATTAAAAGCTAGCATAGCCATGTTCATTAACTAACAATGTGAGTATTAGTATACACTGTACACACAATGCAATGTTTAGAAAAGTCAAGTCAATTTTATTTATAGAGCACATTTCAAAAACAACGGCACCTGACCAAAGTGCTGTACAACTTGTAGAATAAAAATGTAGCCAGTGAATAAAAATGGGTTTTTAAGTGAGTTTAAAAAAATGTCTAATTTAAGAGAGGCCCTAATGTGCAGGGCAGTCTATTCCACAGTTTCTGAGCAGCTACTGCAAAAGCCCAGTCTCCTCTCTGTTTCAACCTAGATCTGGAACAACAAGACAATGTTGTTCAGCAGACCTTAGTGATCTAGCTGGAGTGCTTATACTGTAGTTAATGGTCAATCTCACTTTCATCAAAGTGATCAGTTCGCGCAGCTCTGTACCGTTTTCATTTAAAACTTGCGGTCTCTGAACTGAAGTCTCATTATGTCCCCCATGCACTTGGCCACATGCAAATACACTGGAGGATCTCCTCCAATCTATAAAACCATTCCCCCTTAAACTTAATCCTCATCTTCAGAAAACAGACCAAGCATGAGGGAGGATACAGTAATTCTGGCAAATCTTCCAGGTGGTGAGTGAGGATCGAGTTTGTGTGGCCAAAAAACGCCTTTGTTTTCAAAGTGCTCTGAGATGCCACAAGCCCTGGCACACACTTCAGTTTGGATCATTTCCTCTGTATGTTCTCCCTCAGAGGCCTCACAACAGTACAGCAGGACTCTCAAATTCACCGTGCAAAACTCGATGATGTACGCCCTCCACTTCTCGCTGACTACAGATTATTCAAAAGAAAACTGTTTGAAAACCTGCTTGACTGTAGCTGCACACCTGCTTTCATCATCGTGAGTTTGAAAGAAGCTGATATGTTCTCTCTGTCCAAGTTTGAGGTCTGTGGTGAAATCACAGAGCACGCAGTGCACATGCTCACTGCAATGCTGTGCTTGGAAGCTGTGTGGAAATGACCCAAAAGATGACCTTGAATGTAAGATCGGCTAGATTTAAACCAGACAAAGTTTTGGATTTATATGAAGCTGTTCTCATGTTTCCCACCTCTTATATTAACTCCACCTAATTTTTTTTCAACAAAGATTAAATGTGTCTGCATGGCTGTGTAAATATGTGACTATACAGAGTAAAGCTGTGATATCTGACCATGATCTCAACAATCAATGATGGTTAATTTTCATCTAATTTCCCCATTGATGCAATAAAACAATATTATTTTGAGATTCATAATATGTTAAATCTGCCAAGCCATAGTTGAACGTTGCACCTCCACATATAACCAACACTGCAATACACACATGTCCGAGCTACACGTGGACGTGCACACAAATTCTGCATGCTTTGAAGTTAACGTGTGTGTGGAGCGGCTACATTGATCCATTCATTGTCATCATCATTATCATCATCAAATGAAACAAAGCAGGAAGACATTCCTGACTGTTTGACTGTTTTTTGTTGTTTGTTTTTCTTTCAGAGCTTAACGTGACTGAGTTTGCAGAGACATGAAAAATCCGGCTGTGCGTGTGGAGGATGGTGAAAAGTGCCTGAGAGACATAGCGGATATTTTACACAGAAAAAAGACTGGATGAGTTAGTAGAACCGTACCTCTGCTGTGAGTTTAAAAATTATAAAGCCGGTAAATGTCATGACTTAACAATGTTATAGCTGTTCAGCTGACATCCGTTACGGTTGGCTAAATCAACGAGCTCATGTAAACGTGCAAACTTTTCTTCATGCTGGAAGTGAGAAATAAACTCCCATCGTCTGTGTTTCTCTTTCATTCATTTTTGTGCACATTTGGGCCACACATTGTACATTATAGAGTGTGGATAGTTTAGATACTGGTCATCAGTGATGCCATAGGGGGGGCAAAAGGACAACTGGACTATGAAACAAAGTGCCTGACAAGAATATTATCACTAGGATAAAACATTACCCTGCCTCAATCATTTCATTTTACCCTGCGAATAAACTGTTTCTTGTACTGGTGGGCTTCTCTGAGGAGTTTCAATAATTCCAAGAAGCTTCTTAAAACATTTATTCCAAAAAAGAGTGACACGGTGGTATGTAGTTTGTGCCTTTTTGTAGGTGTTTCGTATTTTCAAAAGTTTTTGCTGGAAGTAATGTTTTAGAAACATGTCACAATCCAGAGCTCTCAAAGTGAGTTTTTTGGGTTCTAAATAATTTAGTCGGTTTATTTTTTGGTTGAAAGTGCATCAGGAAATCATTTCTTCATGTCTTAGGAAATCATCCTGTTTTCAGCTTTTTTCAACAAGAGATAAAAAACATTATGTGACCCCCACATGGGTGTGATTCAAGCTGTGGCAGGCCGAGTCTATTTCGATTGCAACATCATTTGAGAAAACAAATTTCTTCAAAAGGAAACGTTCAGTTGGACGTTCAGCTATGTAGACATGACTACAGAGCGGCACTAAACATAATGACTCCAAAAACAAAGCTTCATAAAACTGTTCCAGTGAGGCAGATGAGACACAGCATGGATCATCGAGCGAGACGATTACGAAGTGCATTGTAGTAGCATCACGCTAACTTAAGTAATTTCAAAATCATATCCAGAATTGCAGATGCGGGCTTTTCAGTGTGATCATTCTTGTCATCACTGTCTCTTTCCAGCTGGATGCTAGTTTGGTCAGAGATTTTTGACAGCTGGCGGCTGTCCTGTTTTACATCACTCTTAGCCAATCAGGAGCAAGCCAAGAAGGGAGCAAAAATCCAGTATTAATGGACGGCAACTTTTGAATCATCTATTATCTGCCGATACACTGCTTGAACACCAATATCTGTACTTGAATAAAAGTTACAGCCCAGACAGCCCAGCACCTCTGCAGTGCTTGCTTCTCTTGTTCTTTATAGCTTATCTAAGGATAGCTGGGTGGCCCTGAGCACTGGTGAGCCTGTCCTCCAGGCCACCCAGCACAGGCCTGGAGGACACTGTGAGGGTGTCCTCACAGGTTGTTAGCATGCAAATCATCAGAGTTAAAGAAACAACAGCATCACCACCAACAGAGGTCATGAATCATTCGGTTAAAACAACAGGCGCTATTCAGTTGTGCTCATATTGCTCATATTTGAAATTAAGAGGGCAGTTTAGTTCATTTTCATGAAAATATCCTTAGTACAACTTCATATAAATTCATAGGAAATGCTACTAAAGTTTAAGAAGCCAAGAACTAAATGAAAGAGAGATGGCCTTAAAATGGCCTGCCACAGAGAAACATACAGTCATGTGAATAGAAGCCAGGTGCTGCTAATCAAATGCACTTGGTTTATTGATCACCAGCAAGTGTGAGCATCTCTATAAAATCTGTCAGTTTGCTGGTCTGAATGAAACATTGAGGTGTGTTGAGGTCCCAGAAAGTTCATCCCAGGGTCAGACCATGCAGTGCAAAAAACCCAAGAGCTACATCTCAGACTCCACAGGCCTCAGTTACCATGTTAAGTATTAAAGTTGATAACAGTACATTTAGAAAAAGACTAAACAGTTATGGCTTGTTTGCCACCTTAGGTTTGCAAAGTTACAGCTGAACAAACCATAATGAACAACACCATGTTTGGAGAAAACCAACCACACCATAACAGTACAAACACCTCATACCAATTGTTGAGTATGTTGGAGGAACTCCTCCATGAACCATGAACTCCTCTGTGTACCAAAGTATTGTAAGGTCATTTGTCTGACAGTGAAAGCTTGGCTGAAACTGGGTCATGTAAGCATTCAGCGATCACAGGCACGGCAGCAAATCTGCACAAGAATGGCTGAAAAAAAAAAAGAGTCAAGGTGCTGCAGTGGCCCAGTCCAAAATCCCAAAGACCTGATTGAAATGCTGTGGTGGGACCTTAAGGGGGCTGTGAATAAATGAAAGCCCACAAACCTCAATGAACTGAAACAACATTGTAAAGAAGAGTGGGCCAAAATTCCTCCGCAATGATGTGAGAAACTGATAAAGTCACAAAGAAAACGATTACTTCAAGATGTTGCTGCTAACAGTGGTTCTGTGACCCTCTTTGAATCATGGGGTGCACTTAGTTTTTTACAGAGCTGCAAAAAAAATCATCTGGAAATTTTCTTTTCCACATATAGGATCCAGAGGGAGTCTTAATAACAGATTTAAAATCTATCTACAAGAACAAGAACTTTCAGGGAGCCCTTTGCATTTGCATGACAAACTGCACATTCGCTCCAAAACGAGCAGAGCCAAACCTGTTGGCAGAAAGGGGTAGCTCCGTGATGAAATACTGCACTAACATCACACAGACACCAGATTTATTCTGAAGAAGCCTGCATTGCTACGTGACTATGATGACAGATTTACACTGTATAAGGTATGAGAGAGAGAAAAAAAACTTTAATAATCCATGTATGCGTTAATTTGATACTAAACATATCCTTAGTTGCTGCTATCTCACCCAGAGCAACTATTCACAAGTCTCCTGGTATGTGGAAGAATCAGGAAAAATCCTCTCCTGTGTCCTTTGAGTTAATGGAAATCTGCATTTTCACTCATATAATCTGCTTGTAATAATGTCGTGAACTTTGTGGATCCATGATTGTAATTGTCCAATCAGTTTCAGTCTGTCAAACTAAATGTTTCTTGTCTTTACATCTTCACATTGCTTCTGGGTATAATAAAATGTTTACCTTTGTTAATAATGTGCATCCATAAGTGACAGCTCCCCGGGAACATTGCGTGATTTTCATGTTGCCTGACCAGTGCCATATTTTGAAATAAGAACACAGGGATTTTATGTCAATTTAATATCTACCAGAGGGTCAGTAAATCACTAAACGGCTTGTCTCAGAGTCACTAGTGGAACACAGCTGACTCATTTGTTGGCATCGCCTCTCTCAACAAATACTGTCTGACAGGCATATTATGGGTAAAATAAAACGCTTCTCTGGCATTTTTAAAAAAAAAAAAAAGCTTAGAGAAAATTTGCAAGTCTCCCAGACTCCAACTGCACAACTGTTAAGGAAAACAATTAACTACAGTGCAATTCACAAACCAAAACAAAAAGAAAATATGCTTTTGCTCAATGAAAGATGATGGCAGTCAAAAGAATTTCCCTACCTGACAAATGTCTATGGCAGAAAACCAGAGCACCTGGAACTTCACTTTTGTAAATAAATTCCACTTTACAAGCCATACTGAGACTTTATTTCTCTGTTTCATGAACAACCTATGAAACTGCAGGCAGAAAGAAAATGAAACTCTACATTTAGAAATTTTTTTTTAAAAAGTAAGAAACCATAAAAATTAATAAGTAAAACCAGCAAATTGTCCTCATACATACACACATCAGATATTCAGTCAAAAAATCCAAACTTGCACAGGTCTTGAGACTGTGTGTGGTGACCCATGGGGGGGAAGATTTGTATTTCCTGACTAGTTAGCAAGTAGTTGCTGGCTATGGCTGAGTGGAATCAGTTGCACAGATTGTTCTGCTCCAAAAACATCCTTGGAGCTTTACTTGGAGTGGTCATCTTTCCACATCAACCTTCCACAATCACTAATCAGCTGTTACATTACACATGTGTAAGCCAAATACAGATCTTTCTTCAACAAGCAGTTGTTACCAGAAGGTTACTGACTGTTCATTGAACATGCTTGACTGGAGTTTAGCAATGGATTTCACAGCAACCACTTTCGACCTATCAGGGAACACTTATATTTCTCTTGCGACCAGGATGAACGCATTAGCGTGGTACAGAGCATTAATTTGCAGCCTTATATTTGTGTTGCTTTTGTTGCTCTGAGCATACAGAGACAAGGATTATGGGAATTCATGGGTGACATGTGGAGGTTGAGTTGTGATTGGCTGAAAAATAGCTAAATAGGAGGCAGCGCTACAGAAGCATCCAACATTAGGAAAATAAGAACAAAAATATTAAAGAGCACAAACACTTCCTGGTAAAGATTGTAAAATGTTTTAATGCTGCTTCAGTTTACTGCAAATAATTCTCTGTCTGTCATGACTTCTATCCTTTCTGTGGCCAGGGTTAAGTAAAAGGACCAACAACAGAATCGCCCACATCAGAAGTTCTTTCTTTTAGACATTCCTCTCTGGTGAAGGTGCACAGCTACAATGTGTGGATTTGGGTCCGTGCCTCTTAGCTACTAACATAATATGATGCTGGGATCTGAGGTAAGCCAACAGAATCTCAAAGCTTTCAGTGAACAGGTTCAATGTGAACTCTAACACGGGTCATTGCAGTTATGGCACACTTTGTAAGGCTCATTGACTGAATTCTTTGGCTTGACCTGCTGCTCCTGCCATGCATACTCCTATTCTCACAATGTTATCACGGGTCCAGTTCAACTGCTTTTCATCTGTTGTAATCAGCTCCCTCAGCCTCTGCAGGTTGATCTGTCAAGGCTGCTCAGCTGTGAGAGGCAGTGGAAATGTGAAGGATTATTGGCTGACAGAACACGGCAAATGGTGCGTGAGCAGTGCAAACCCTTATAACAACTTGCTGGCTTAACCGCTAAACAAGGGAAATAGACACTGTCTAACATACAGTTATTTCTGTAAATCTTTGGACAGTGAGTCGTTTTTTTTATAGTTTTATGTCTGTGCAGTAGATTTTAAATCAAACAATCAAGATGTGATTCAAGCACGGACTTTAAGCTTTAATTCAAGGGGTTTAACAAAAGTATTGTATCAACTGTTTAGGAATTGGAGCTGTTTTCAGAGAGCTGGACAGTAATTGAACAAACTCACATACCTTGAATAAAAGGATGGTTTTTATCTTTCTTGTTATGCTATGCCAGGCCTTTACTGCAACTGCCTTCAGCTGCTGCTTGTTTGTAGGTCTCTCTGTATTAAGTTTGTCTTCAGTTTTCAAACTGAAAAGTTGCTCTATTGGGTTGAGATCAGGTGACTGACTTGGTCACTGAAAAATGTCTAATTACTTTGTCTCGAGAAACTCATGGGTTGTTTCTGCAATAAGCTCTGGGTCATTGTAAGGTTGCTCCATTAAGCGCTCCAGCATTTGGCTGAATGTGAATAAAACCCATGTACCGCACATTTCAGTTCATCCTGCTGCTTCTATCAGCTGTCACCGACAGCCATAAATGCTCATGCCTCCATCATAATTGACCCATAGTGTGGTATGCTTCAGACCATGAGCTGTTTCTCTCCTTCTCCATACTTTTCTCTTCCCATCATCTTGGGAAGAGTTCATCAAGTTCATCTTGATTTCAACTTTTGAAAGATTTTTTTCAGAAGTGTGCAGTCTCTTTTTTTGGAAAAGTCGAATCTGGCCTTTCCATCGTGGCGATCGTGGTTCAAAAGTTGGCAGTTCGTCTTGTAATCGGAAGGTTGCCGGTTTGAGCCCCGGTTCCAACAATCTTGGTCGTTGTGTCCTTGAGCAAGACACTTCACCCGTTGCCTACTGGTGGTGTGTGAATGACTGAATGTAATGTAAAGCGCTTTGGGGTCCTTAGCGACTAAGTAAAGCCCTATCCAAGTACAGACCATTTACCATTTGTGTGTAACCAGTGGTTTACACCATATTGCAAACCACTGGTTACACGTTCTGTCTGTCTGTAAGCTTCCAGTCATGTAGGCGCCTCTTTATTGTAAGCTTTGACCCTCCCACCACCTCATGAGTGTTCTTGACTGGGTTAGATGTTTTTCTTAACAAAGGAAATATTCTGTCATCATTCACTTTACTCCTTTTGTGTTTCTGAGCCGGTCACTACCTTCATTGTTTTTAGGAACGTCCCCGATTTTTCATTTGTCCAGCGTTTGCTATCTCTGATAGGTTTATTTTGGTTTTTCAGCCTAATGATGGTCTCTATAACTTACATTGACATCTCTTTGGACCTCATAATAAGAGTTCCAGTGAAAAGCTACCAAATACAAGTTAAATACAAGTACTTGGAATCAGCTTCAGATCCTTTATCAGGTTCATTTTTCATGAAATAATGAAGGGAACAGACCTCACCCGGCCATTAAAAATGCTTCTCAGTCATATTTCATTTACTTTTGAGCCTTTGAAAATGGGGGACTGTTTATAAAAATAGTAGTTAATGCAATCCCTTTCTTAATTCCCTTGTACTAGGAAAGGAATACTGAGACAATTTTATTTAAATGTGTCACTGTCCAAAATCTTATTGACCTAACTGTAGACTGCTTGGTTTCGTGGATACTGCAGTCATAAGACACTAAAGTTTCATCTGACTTTGTTCTAAAAATGAAATGATTGTGTTATTGCTTTGTTATTGGCTAATGAAATGGTATGAAAAACATAGAAGAACAGAAATTACACTCTACATCATTTCTGCCACAACTCTGGATGAAACCCACAGTACGGCACACTTCAGCTGGCTGTTGAGACTTCAGACTACAAACTATAAAGTCATATTATTAAAAACTGAGACAAAATATAAACAAAAAAAAACAAAACAAGGACGAAAGATGAAAACTGATATGTCAAGATATAATCTCATTGGCTCACATGTTGTTAGAGTCTTGGCAGAATTTTAGACAAGCAGGACAACAGCAGCAAAAGAACAGAACGCTCATTTTCAACAGTGTTTACCAGGGATATAAGAAGAATGTAACCATGGCATGGCAGATACCTAACAGACGCCTTGTAAGGTCAAACCGCTGGTACGGAGGTGAAAGGCTTGATGAGACTTGGCAGCCCTGTCACACCTGTGTGTTGCTCTCCTAATCTTTTCTCGTCAGCTGTTTAAGCTTTGAATAATCAAACGTCAGCACCACTGAATTCTTTACACACTCGTAATTTTATACAGCTTGTTTGCAGCTCAGCTCAAAACCATGGCTCAACATAATTCATTTCTGAAGTTAGAAAGGAGGATGATTCATGTTAAGGGGGGGAAGAGGCAGCCAGTTTGTTACATCCTCTAGACTGTGAAATTAACATTTCTGTACACTTACAGCATCTAAACTATTCAGCAATCAGGAAATGCTACATTTAAATGCAAGATATCGTTAACCAAAGTGTTTTCTTAAGTATTCTTGGGGCTGGCCAGCAGGGACGCTCATGGAAAGGGAAGCTTGGAAGGCTTTGGGAGGAATACAGCTAAACACAATCTGCACACAATTTTAATGTGACTAGTGGACTAAGCCCCTGTACTTCAGTGCCAGGGTAGCAAAACTGTCATCACATCATTCCTTATTATCCACTTTCTATAATGAGTGTTTCCTGTCTCTGTCTCCCTCTCACATCTCTAAAAATATGCCCCATGTAATCTCATTTTTAAAGTCAGCACTGGACACTAATGTTCACATAATGTTCACATTGTTGTCATTACAAAAAGTTTTATATTAAATCAAACAGTCTCTTCTTCTTCTTCTCTTTTTTTAATGTTCAGCTCCATCCAAACACTTATTAAAGAGCTGATGAAAAAAAAAAATAAATTTCCACAACAGCTCCCATTATTTCCAAGTACAAGAGAAAATTGTTTACATGCAGCTCCTGTCATTTTCATGCCATGACAATACTGGGGAGCAATTTTAATCAGGTTTCTGGGCATGTCACAACACAGAATGTGCTCTTTTCAAAGTCTCAGAAAATGTGCACTGCTATTAAATGTGTTAGCTCTGTTTCTGATATTGCTGGTTGTTGTGTGATTAGTATCATATTGTCCCACACCATTTCAAGAATTGGTATGGCATCTAGCCCACTAACTAAAACTGGGCTCTCTCTTTGACAACGTTTGCTTGGTGAAGTAAAAAAAAAAAATAGAGAGAGAAAAGAAAGACATGTTTTGGGACATAAAAGCTTGTTCCTGGAGCAGTCCCAGTTTTTGCTTCTTCTTTTTTTTTTACAAGTACACTGTCTGGCCAAAAAAGAAAAGAAAAAAAAGCACCACCTGGATTTAACTAAGAAGATAGGTAAGAGCTTTCCATTAGATAATTAGCGCAGTGATTATTATCTCTCAGTTGGCAACAGGTTGCTTAACCCCTAGTGAACAAAACAACCATGTTCCTGGATGCTGTGGCAGTTTCACATCTCATACGGTGTCAAAGAGGTCACAAAGAGCATGCTGAACCAAAAACCTTGTTGTGATTGCTTTGGTCTCTAGCACATTTCCACAGCTGCCTCCTAACTGTCTGCAAACACTCACCGTCCACTCTGCAAGTGGCAGTGAAAATGTGAAAAGTGCAACACAATCTGCCAACAAAGACTGTTCACCTTCTTAGTAAAAGCTTCTGAAATGTGTTAGCTGCAGTTGTTAGACACAACTTTTATTGAGAAGGTGTCCTTGTCCAAATTGTGATACACAAGTTTTACTCTGTTATTAGCGAGTGTTTGCAGACAAGTTGAGGTCTTCCATGCAAACTACAGGCAATTGTGGCAATCTATTAACATTCAAAGCAATAACAATGGAGTTTTTGGTGCAGCATCCTCTTTGCAACTGATTTCACCAACAACCTCCAGCAACCAATCAGGGAACGGATATTTGTCTCTAGCAAGCAGTGGTTCGCAGGGGTTGTCAACTAGTTTCTCAGTCTGTGACTGGGGAATAGGAGACTGCTAAAGCTAGTGGGTTAAGAACTGTCCAGCGCACTATTAAACCCTGGAAGGATAACTGTGAACAATCATTGGGGAAGAAATGTAGTCAGAGTAAACGTGTGGTGAAATGCAATCATTAAAAAAAATCAAAGGTATATCCCATGGCTGTGTTTAATGAAATTCATTATATTTTTATCTGCACAATGCACAGAGAACTCAAGGGATTGGGACCAAACAGCTGTGTAGCCTTAAGAAAACCATTTATCAGTGAAGCTAATCGGGAAAAAAGTTTTCAATTAACCATAGACCATAAAGACTGGACTCCAAAGCAATGGAAACAATCTGGTCGGATGAGTCCCTGATGCAGAGTGATGGCTGCATCAGGGTAAGGAGAGAGTGAAGTGATGTGCCCATCATGTGCCTGTGGGGAAAATCTTATGATCTGGGGTTGCTGGTCAGATCTACGTTCATCTAAAAAACATCAAAGGACCAGGTTTTCAATGTCAGGATTCATTGAACTCAAATTGTTTCTGGCATTGTCTCTTTTTTGAGCCAATCAGCCGCCTCTCCGTGTGGTTTAAATCTGTGCTCTCCTTTTCAGACTCTCATTCGTGAAACCCACCTCCTCCCCATCCCCACCTCACCCAAGTAACTCAAAGCTCCATCCAAGCCTCAGTCTACCTCTTCACCACATCAGTGTCTGGACCCTGGGGGTGTCCTGTCCTAAATCCTATCACCGCTGGGATTTTGTTATGCCATGATGGGTCTAATTATCAAATACCATTAAATTCACTTGAATAACACTCTCCTTGCACTCAAAAAAGTTTTTTTTCCTTCAGTAAACATTAAGCAATTATTTTTATTAAAAATAAAGTCTAACATATTAAATCAAAGGTTTATTTTTTGAGGGTAAGGATTATTGTGTGAATGTGAGTGCGAATGGTTGTCTATCCATCTGTGTTGGCCCTGCAACAGACGGTCGCCTGTCTGTTGTCCAGCGTGTACCCTGTACCCTGCTTCTCACTCCATGGTAGGTTTGATAGGCTTTAGTCCCACTAGAAGAAAATGGATGGATGGGTTTATTTATTGAAATGACTAATCACTGAGGAAAATCTGCTTGGTATAAACCGTATTAACCTATTACCAGATTTCCTTATTAGGCTAAAAATCTGCTTCCTTTTTTGCTTCTTATAGAGACAGTGTCCAGAGCTGTGAGTAATGACTTGCTATGACCCAAAGCACTTCAAACATAATACTGTTTATGCACATACAAGTTTAGAAGTGTATGTCACTTTTTTCATTCTCTAACTGTAAAATAAAACCACTTGGACTGACTACTGATAAATGAGAATGAATCCAAAAGGTGGCAAGCAACAAGTCTCATTTAGTCTCACCTCTTGTTTAGCTTTTAACGGATCACTCAAAATTAGTCAGTGCTGGGAACTTAACTCACTAAAACACTGTTAGTCTGGCCAAACAGCTCTATCTTTGATTCATCTGTCAAGAGCACATTATTTCAAAAAGTCTGTTTTGTTGCCAGCATGTACACTGGCAGAAGGTAGTTTTGTTTTAATGTTCTTTTTGGACAGCGGTGGCTTTCTCCTGACACGCCTGACGTCCAGGTCACATTTCTGTAATCTGTTTTAGACATTAGACATGTACTTTGACCAAGTGTTGCATACTTACAGACACTGCGATGAAATCTGGGGGTTCTTGAAAAGGGGTTTTTTTCTCAAGTCTCCAGCCAGTCCTGGATAAATGGACAGTTGCTTGAAATCTGTGCCACATGATGGTACAAGACTAATTTATTGCAGATAATTTGGAGATTTTTTAAATCTGTGCCAGATATTCACAACGCTTTTTGAGAGCTGTTTAGATTTTGGCATGAGGACACTACATGATGCACATGATAGGAGACCCTATGTCTGACAGTTACATAACCCAGGTTCCATCTGTCAGAGGATTGTAACTACAGGGATCTCATATGGAACCCCTAAGTTTCCATTTATCCAGTAGATAAGTGGTATATTTATTTTTTTCCATGAGACAGATTTTTTAACTTATTCATTGCAATTATAAATAGGATCTATGACAATTCCATGTCAAGGCTTTAGTAATTTATAAACTGCCTTTCCCTGAATAGAAATAAAGAGTGGCTTATTTTTAATTACTTACTGTTTAAATAAAATATATTTTAATTGTACACTCACAAGCAACTTTATTATGTACACCTGTTTAACTGCTCTTTAACACAAATATCTAATTAGCCAATTATGCTGTTAGGCATGCCATTTCCCTGTTGTTTCAGAAGCTGCTGATCTACTGGGATTTTCCCACAAAACCATCTCTAGGATTTACAAAAAATGGTGTAAAAACAAAATTGACCAGTGAGCTGCAGTTATCTAGGTGAAAATGCCTTGTTAATACCAGAGGTCAACAGAGAAGAATGGCCAGACTGCTTTGAGCTAAAACAAAGGCAAATAACCACTTTTAACAACCTAGGTATCCAGAAAAGCATCTCTAAATGCAAAACATGTGAAACCCTGATGCAGATTGGCTACACCAGGAGCAGAGGGGCACACCGGTTGCCACTAGGGTGCCATTAGAGTCCAACCTGTGGTCAGGCGCTGTGTGTCTTTGCTTTCTCTCTCTCTCACTTCCCCATCTAATTATTCCTGCTCCCAATAAAGGCAACCCCCCCAAAAAAAATCTTTAAAAAAAAAAGCATTTGACATAAACGACATGAAAACATGGATCCATCGTGCTTTTTGTGACTGGTTCAAGCTGCTGATGGTGCTGTGGGCATAGTTTAAACATCAGTCAACCAGAATGGTGATTGTATTTTGTGTCAAGATGGGTACAAACCTCAGTCACTAGACTCTGCCTGGAACTACTGTTGATGGATTACGTGGACCACGGTCACTGCTCAGGAATTTACCTTGTTTTTTATTACATTTTGATACTGACACTGAGTTGAATTGTTGTAGATATCTATAATTTTCTGTCAGTAAGTGCTGCTGTTGGCTGCTGTTACTGAAACTTTTTTGATGTGGTTCTATCATGGGCAGACTCGCACTTAAATAAACTATAATATGATGAGAGAATGTAACCAAACTGCCAGGAGTCCAGAAATGTGAGGGTCACATGTCTGATCTGCCGACGATAACTAATTGAAACAGCATTAAGATTAACTATGTTCATGTAGGATTTCTAAATTTTGAACCCTAACTTCAGTTCAGAAGTGAGGCTAAAGGTGAGGAAGAAGAGATTATGAAAATATGAATGCAAAAATTTTAAATACTCTGCTTGAAACAGACTGAATTTTAAAAATTCAAGTAAGTTATAATTGTTATACTGTTATCCATTATTTTCTTATTCTTCTATCTGAAACAAGAGAGTGATTAAAAAAAGATTCTCTTTCTGTCCTTCATGATTGCTGCTCTTACCTGCAGAATATAGGCATCGTGAGGGGGGAAAGTAATGATAATTTCTATGTAAACTGTGAGTGATTGGATGTGATCGCTACCACTTATCACGTCCAATATGGCAGACAGCTCTTTAACGACGTGTGTGTGATGTCACGTGCAAAATCTCTCTGAAGAACGTTTCCAGCACCTTGTTGAAGCTGTGCCATGAAAAATGGAGGAAAAAGTGGTTCCAACCTGGTACTAGCAAGATGTAACTAATGAAGTGATCAGTGAGTATATCTTCTGTTATCAGTAAAGTTTCAGATTTTGAAGAACTATCGGTATCAGGTGTGACTCTTTAGATACAGGTGGTGTCTCCTGCTCCAGCTTTAGCTTTCCTCTGAATGACCTGTAGACTAGTAGAGTGCTTGAATTGTGGGTCTCTGTCAGGAACATACAGAGCAAAAATGACACAAGTCAGGTCCTTTCCAAAAAATCATCAACTTCTTAAAGTGTCATATAGCTTAAAGCTTCTAGGGAATCGGATAGTTCTGCTGTGAAGGATCTGACCAAGCATTACAGTTTTTTCTGATTGCTTAAGCACATTTTTTGTAACTATTGGCTAATTTTGCAAAACTCTTCACACAAATAAGAAAACCTGTCACCCAATAATCAAAACATTGTAGTTCTCTTGCAAAAGCAAACACAGCTAGATTAACTCTTCACACCTTCGTAAAAATGGTGTTTCCGTATCAAACAGTACACACAAGCCATCATCTACTAAGCACACAATGCGCCAACTGCACACTGATGGTATGAATACAAAACACATCTGGCTTTTGCTTTCTCTGTGCACAAGGTAGGCTATGTCAGTTTGAGCTCATACTTCTGTCATAGATCCATAAGCATAGAGGGATCCAAACTTCAAGTACTGGTGTTTATTCAAACACATCAAAACAAACACAAGTGTTTATTTCCAAGTATAGGATTATTTGCAATCGCCATAATGACTATATGGGTTACTTGGTCTGCAGTGAACATGCTTCCTCTGTCCCAGCATCTGGTCATCTAGCAATTCTGTAAAGTAACAATTTCAGTATTTTTACATCAATGGTATTGGTGTGTTTCTCATTGGCATATGGCAGTGCTACAAATCTTTGTGCGAAGTGACTGTACTAACCGATTCTCATTTCAAGATGTCCTTATGGTACTTGCTACAGTGTAGCGGCTCGAGTTAGGCTGGACCCGTTGGCCAGCTACCCTCAGGGTCATTCCACGGTTGATTACATGGTCCACTATTGTAGCTCTGATGTCATCAGCAATTCTATTTCTTACTCTTCCTACCCTTCCTCTCCCCCCTCCTCATCTTCCTCTTGCTCCTCCTTGTCCTTGTCGTCCTCTTCATCCTACTTCTTCACCTCCACGTCCTCTTCCTCGGCCTCCTCTACTTCTCACTCTTTCTGCTCCCTCCATTGTACTCCGCACACACAGCTTACCTGTATTATAGTGCTTAGGCTGATTGCAAAGTGAACTAATTATCTAAAAAAGTTTTCACATGTGAAAGTGTGCCAGACAGTTGGCAAATTAGTGTTAATGATAGCCATACATGTGTATACTTTTGCTAGGAGTGTGTTGGAAATTTGGTAATTGAGTGTTGTGCAGTGAATTGTGCCTACAGTTTTGCAAAGTGTGTGTTACAAAATTGCAAACTGAGTGCAAAGCAGTTTTTGTGCTTTTAGTTTTGCAAACTCAGTGAGTGGTTTTGCTATAAGTCTGAATAGTTTTAGAGATTGTGCTACAGGAATCACAGTTAGGGTTTAAGCATTCAGAAAAAACTGTAAACACCTGGGCTGACAGCAGGAGGAAGAAAGATGCTGTTACCATGCCGCCACTTTTAATTCAGTCTGTGTTTTAAAAGCAAAACACCTGTCGACATAGGGCTGTATTTGCTTTGATTACCTTCCAACAGCAGTCCAGGCTGCCAAAAATGAATTAAGAAAACCGCCGTGCCAGCATTCAAGCAAAGACACCAGAATCCCAGATGGCTAAAGTAAAGAAAACAGTCTTATCTTCAGATACCTGAAATTAACAGAAACAGATTCATTTTTTCATAGAATGGTCTGTGACACAAATGCAGTGTTAACAGGTATAGAAGGCCTGGTTAAATCGTCTCTTTCTTATGTTCTTTATAACCTTCAAATAGCAGTTTACAACTCACAAGAACAACAGTTTATTTTATCAGATATTAGGTGGGCTTTCCAATCTGGAAAGGTTTAGAGACTGGCAACAGTTAAATGAAATCATAGTTCAATGTAAGTTTCTATTTGGCCCATTTCATGGGTCAGAATCTGAATTTAATATTAGATAATAATATTCATTTTAATATCATCGTGATATCAACACTTAAAAGGGACAAAATGTGGGTGACACCCTTCAAGGTAGTGTGTGGCAATAAATATGAATAATGTGCAAAAAGTAATACAAAAAGTCAACAATGAGACACAGCCAGAGGGCATGGAGAACAGTGGATGACATAAATTTGCCAAGAAATTGTCAAGAACAAACAAAAGCAGACCAAGAATGTAAGGCAGCGCTGACATGTTGCTAACTTGGAGCATGAGACAGCCATATGGGTGAGGTATTTTGTTTTCTCTGTCATGCTTTCTTAGCAACGACTAGACTTTTGATTTCAAAGGGAACCTTATGTTGGCAAATCATATTTAGAGCTGCAATATGTTTCTCTGAACCGCGGTTATTTATCTGTGCACACGTCTCTGTGTGTTAACAAATCATTAGCAGTGGCCTGAGGTGGTCCTTGAAGACCGTTTTCCAACATGAATCTCCTGCAGCCAGGACGAAACAAATCAAGGAAGCATTTATCTCACTGCAATAATGAGTAATAATGATCATAATTAATCAAATACTGTTCAGAAAGTCACTTCCCACATTGCGAATGACCCCAGCGCTTTATGTGTCAAAATGACAGATACCATATTTTATATTTTTAAGCAGGTAAGCTAGGAGGGTTTATCCAAGTGCTAAAGTTGTCATTCTTTCTTTTAATAGCATTTTAAAATAAAATATTGCAGACAGTAAATCATATAAGTTATAAGAAAATTACATTTACGCCAGTGCTTGAACTTGGCCCGGTATATTCTATACACCCGACCAACTTTATATCTTCCAAAGGATATTTTAGGGCACATGGGACTTTGTCCAGCCAGTCTGTATGTGTTTTGTAGACTTGGAGAAGGCATTCGAGTGCATTCCTCAGGGTGTCCTGTGGGGGGTGGTGGAGGGGGAGCTCTCATTACAATTGTAGTGAGAGCTTTGCATAGCCTGCAATAAGTCAGACTGGTTCCCAGTGAGTGTTGGACAGCGCCAGGACTGTTTTCTGTCACTCGTCTATTGAGATTAAAAAATAGCTTTTTCTGGGGAAACCTAACAATGAAGAGTCAACACTGAAAAGGTTACAAAGATTTTAATATTAAATATGACATAAATACACATAAAACAAAAATAAAGCAAGTCAACGAGCAAGATAATACAAAATATTACTGCAAAACTAAGGTGCAAAATAAGATAATGCTGTTTCGCTAAGTTCCAAAAAAATTCTGGATACATTAAAGACGAGCATCTTAGAGAGGACAGCCACATCTGGTCAGGGGGTTGTTGGGAAAAGGGGGGGAAAAAAGACAGCATAGGGAGACGGGACAAAACACAAACTAAGGGAGAGAGAAGATGAAAATATGACGTGTTGCTGAGATTCATAAACCTGCATCTCAAATCAAATCAAATCACTTTTATTGTCACATCACATGTGCAGGTACATTGGTACAGCACATGTGAGTGAAATTCTTGTGTGCGAGCTTCACAAGC
>NW_005187404.1:6592783-6630593 GCF_000239375.1 Pundamilia nyererei
GTCGAATCTAGCGTAGAATACGTTTAGATCCTCACACAGAGAGGCCGTGGTCTGCATCCACTGGTAGCTCTACATTCCTGGCTTCACCTGTGGTTAAGAGCTCCATGTAGTGACCAAAAGAATGAGATTGTGGGTACACATGGTGGAAGCCTTAAAGATAAGGTGAGGCGTTTGGCCATTTGGGGGGGGGGGATTCATATGAGAGTTTCCACATTGGAAGGAGCCACTTGAGGTCTTTGACTAGGATTTGCACCTAGTCAAAGAGGGATGTCTGTCTAGGAGGAACCTCCAGGGTAGATTCAGGAAATGCTAGAAAGATTATATCTCTAAACTGGCTTGGTGTCCTCCCAGAAGAGTTATAAGAGATGGCTGGGGAGATGGAGGTCTGGGCATCTCTGCTTAGACTGCTGCATGGATGGCTGGATGGATGTTTTATTAGTATATTTGGACCTGCCCATTCTCAAACAGCAGGCATATTGGTTCCCAAGGATTGTAAACCATTGTTCTTGAAGTAATAACCACAAATCTTAAATTTTAGCCATCATTTTTATTCCATGTTTATTTTTGTTCCTTTTGACAAATGATGGCTGAAAATGAGAATTAGCTACCACAGTCAATTCAGCCAGCAGAAACAGACCACTGCTCTGTCATAACCAAGATAAATTTCTGCAGCTGTGTGCATATAATATATGCACAAGTCGGGCATGTTGACACAGTGTTCTATACCATAGCTGTTAAATAAAAACAATTTGTTGGTTCATTACAGACAAATGAGAAAGAAAGCTGCAAGTCAGTTCACATGACCTCTGATTAAGTTGTCAGCAATCACTCTCAACAAAGTCAGGCATATCCTGGGAAAGCTAAACACGCTAAAACAATAAAGTGATAAGCAGTTAGCCGCACTGCTGTATCCTGTCTGTCACCATGCTGGCAGGGCTTGCTTACGCTTGGAATTCATAAAATCACACTAATGCAGACACATCGTGAGTGTAAGCCTGAAGATATGTCTTCAATATGAAAGTGTAAATTGTGATAACATCTGTGATAACATTCGAAAGGCATCGTATTTTACAATTTGGAAAGCATAATAGGAACCTTGTTTTGAACAAGAGAATGAGAGCTTGTGAGGGAGCAGCATGCACTTCAGCTTTTGGAGTATTTATACATACTATATACTACCTTTAACGTGTTCAAGTATTCTACTCCATTCAGTACCACTGAGATGATCAGACTGGGATTTGCTAGGAGAATACAACTTTCTACAGGGCATGGACTTAAACACTGGGTTTTTAACCAAACGGTACATGAATATGATGAGAGTAAAATGACTGCTTGTGTTAAATTATGTGATTTGGGGTTTGTTTGTTTTTTTTGTGTCTCCCACATCTAGTAGGTGTATTAAAAAGGCTAGTTTCTACACAACTGTTAGACTGTGGATGCACAAATCTAACAAAGAGTTTGCACCCTAATTATGGTATTCATCTAAACCTCTTTTTAAATTTCACACACAAAAAATAAACAAAAAAAAAAACCCAAAACCAAAACATGTTGCTTACTATGTGACCCACACAGTGGCTACACTGAACCATTTGACAAGCAAGTGCTTCACCACTGACACTACACAGAACAAGGAAAGATTAAAGGAAAGAATACTGTCATGCAAAACCACTGCACAAAAAACATTTCGGGAGTTGAACCTTGCAATTAAAAATCAAATGCCTTACCACCACCACCAGCACGTTATTATCAGGGTGGTGGTAATTTAACCTGACTTAACTGACAGTTAATGTTTAATGGATATGAAAAAACACAAAATATCTCTAAATGTTTCATGTTATTATAAGAAAAATAACAAACCAACCACAAAATGATGGCCAATAATGCAGTGGCTTCATAACCGCAGTGGCATGTCGGCTCTCTGCTCTGAGAATCGGCTTTATTGACCAAGTAAGGGTATGCACACAAGGAATTGGGCTCTTCTTTTCTTTGCTCTTGGTGTACTTAACAGAATAGAAAACAGGCAATAGCAAATACATTTGTATTTATATCTGCAATGGTGGATGAAGATGTTGGAATGGCACATACTACCAGCAAATAGAAGAAGTGGCTGATATTGAAAAATCCTACTAATGGCTGAACAAAGATGGCAGCACAGGAACAAACTCTGAGCACAAGACTGATAAAGGCAGTGTAAAGACAGTCCAGCACATAACAGCAGGGTGCAAGATGCTAGCGGGAGGTGAATACATGAAATGCCAAAACCAAGTGGCTGGCATAGTATAGAAAAACATCTGTGCCAAGTATGCTCAGGAAGTCCCGAGGTCAAAATGGGACATGCCTGCCCCCAGGGTTGTTGAGAATGACCGAACCAAGATCCCGTGGGGCTTCCAGATCTTGACGGACAAACTGGTCACAGAACATAGCAGAGGTGGAAAAGTAGAGGAAGACTGTCGTTGTGATAAATGTAGATATATCCAAGTGACAGCAACATCAGGAAGAAGGAGCTTGAGAAACGTGAGAAATAACAAGGGAGGAGCTTGAAAAGGGGAAGGAAACAGTGATCCCTGTGGTAATAGGAGAACTTGGGACAGTGACCCCCAAACTGGGTGATTGGCTGCAGCAGATCCCAGGAAAGACATCCAAGACCTCTGTTCAAAAGAACGCAGTCCGAGGAACAGCAAAGATACTATGCAGGACTCTGTATCTATATATATATATAAACTCGTGTGTGTGTGTGTGTGTGTGTGTGTGTGTGTGTGTGTGTGTGTTCATCAGAGTGATGTCTTTAAAAAGAAACTTTACAGATGTCTGGTTGTTTTGGCGAGTTGGGGAGAAGTTGGAACAGGTTGTGTCCAGGGTGCAATAGGTCTGCTCATTTCCTGATTCTAGATTTGTACAAATCATGAATCGATGATAAGTTGACATAAGACAGAAGATGATCCGGGTAACATATTGTAGCTACCCGATAGGGCGGTAACTACAGACAAGTTTGTGTCAAAGAGCTCCAAGAGTCATGGGACTGTTTATTTTCAAATTCATGTGTTTTTGTTAGCAGTGATGTCGTTATCATGCAGGCGTCTTGGATCTGTTGGCTCTTCGATTGTTTTGTGGGTGTTGTGGGGTTTTTTACCGCTAAGTGTTGAGCTTAGCTCATCCACTGAGGAGAGACTCTGCTCAGTGTTCAGGCTTGGTGTGAGCTAATGCTCAGTAAAGCAGGTTTCCTGCAATTGCACGATCTGTGAAGCACGGGATTCACAGCTAGCAAAATGAAGCGTCCGCTTTACAATCTTCGTGCAAGAATTAATCTTTAAAACAAGTTAGTCTGTAATTTCCCTTGCAAGGAAATAAAGAATGGCAGACCGTGAGGCAGCTGCTTATTCTTATGAGCATCGTCTGCGCCCGGCCAAACAAACTGCTCTGTAGATATTAGGCAAATTTTTTTCCATGGTGCTGTAGACAGATAACAGAACAAAAGGTTGGACTGCCAACAAGCAAGGCACTGTTTTCTGTGTGAAACACTAACTCATAGGACTTTTGTAACTTAGCAGACATCCACATAAAATAATAAAAAAGGATGACAGCCTTATTTATTGTTGTCACGTGTTTCAGGTCCACTTCATGGCTCAGCTTTTATTCCCATTAATCAGACCCCAGCTAATCGTAAGAAGAGAGGAATGCACTCTTATTTCTGAAATCAACTCAAGGAATATTGCTCAATATAAATAGGATGAATTAAAAATGCTTTTCAGCTGTAACACATTTGTGTCAGTGCTAATGATATAAACCTTCACCATACAGATAGCTACTGTAGAAGCTATGTGGTTTTAACCAGTGTTCATCATGGTCCACTGCCACTAAGCTGTGTTCAAGGCAGGATTCATTTGTTTGTTGATAAATAAACACGAACAAAAACTTTCACATGAGGACAAAAACAATGACGAAGAAAAATGAGATGAAAATATTCTGGAGAGCTCAGAGCCAATTAAAACTCATTAGGTCGTGTAGAAAGATGGATGAGTTTGGAAGTGAATCCCTTTGTGCAATAAGGTTAGATGTGCACATTTGGTTTGCCCCCAGGAAGCATTGCAGATTTTTTTGTTTTGTTTTTTTGGAAACAGTACAACTGACTCCCATGCTCTTTGTAAATACGCTTTGTAAACAGTGTCGAACACCTCTCACTGGTAAAAACACAGCAAACTGAATCTTTATCTGAAGAATATATTAAATTTATATTTAGTCTGCTAACCTCATGATAGTTAGTCAATTACAACTAGACTAAAATTACAAATATTTAGAGGCCTAAATTGTGAATAAAAGCAAAAGAAAACTAAATGAAATCACTAAAACTAAATGACATTTCTGCCAAAAGCACTATTAATTTAACGATTAGATTAAATAAATAAATAAAAATTGGACGGTAACCTCCTTTAGTTGTTGTTTGGTAACTGACGAGTAGTTGCACCAACCAACTGGTCACCCAGAGGTGCAACGTGCAACATCCTTAACCTCTGGGCATTATTGTCAGTTGTGCAAGTTGAAGCAACCTGTCTCCAAACAAATCCATTCTGTCTCAGACTGCCTCCAATCACTCTTAGACAGATTGGCAAATGTTTGCACATAACTATTGTCTAATTAACAAACACAGACAGATGCCAACATGTTGCAGTTAATCTGAGTCAGTGTGTCCCAATGAGCACAACTCATCTCTTTGACATAGGAGATGTAACTCAGCTGGTTGCATCCTGGTTATATTTCTATATAAAAGTCAGCTTTTTGAATGCCTATGCCATTTAGCAGTTAAATTGCTGTTCTGCACCAAATATGTCAGTATTTGTGGAAGAATTTCAGTTATAAACACTTTACTGAGTCACCAAAAGTCTTCTGGTCAAAGTTCACTGAATGTGAAACACTAACCAGTATAAATAAACATTAATAAACTTTTTCCGTACAAATTATCATGCGGTATGTGTTTCGTACATGATCATTCATTATACTGAATACTTTATGTACATAAAGCTTTGCAAATTTCACGGTCCTTGTAAAAGTGAGTGTTAACTAGAGAACTAGAGAACCTGATGTGTTTTCCAGGGGTAACATTACGGCTGCTGATGAACTAGGAAGCCAGAAACATGAGGTCACATTCAAATAAACTTCCCATGTCATACGTCTCTGTCACAAATGCACAATGGGACAACAGAAAACCTGTGTTTATTTCACTTCTTTGCAATAAATCACTTGTGCCTTCACATTTTTCTGGCGGTGAATGTGTCATTTATTTTATTTATTTTTTCTGAGTAACAGCCCTACAAAAATGCAAAGCGCACAGGGGGCTACTAGTCTGTTTAGACATGAAGTAACATGCAACTGCTTTCCTGGTTAATGATCCTCCAGGTGGTCTGTGCAAGGATCCAACTGCTGATCTATCTGTGCTGCTGTAGGAAAACTTAAAGAAATGTTGCTCTATGCTAAATGGTTAATGTATACTGTACACTGATTAATGTGATTTTGACCACATCATTGTTGTTGGTGCCAGTGTGTTCTCATTATTTCAGATATTTCTACTGAGATTTCCGTGCTCAGCCATATTTTATCTTTTTCAGAGTGGTGTGAAAAAGATAAAATACCTAGTGAGCACAAGTCCTCTGGGTGAAATTGGCCTGTTGATCCCAGAGGTCAGAAGAGAATAGGGAAACTGCTCTGAGCTGATAAAAAGGCAAAATTAACTCAAATATCCACTCATAACACCCAAGGTATGCAGAAGAGGATCTCTGAATGCACAACATGTTAGACCTTAGATAATAGATGGGCAGAGTGTGCCACTCCTGTCAGATAAGAACAGGAAACTGAGGCTACAGTTCACACAGGTTCCCAGAAGTGAGAAAATGTTGCCTCTGCAGAGTCAGAATTAGGTGTAAAGAACATGAAAGCATGAATCCATCCCACACTGTATGACTGATTTAAGCTGCTGGTGGTGGCGTAATAGTGTGAGTGATATTTTCTTGGCACACTTTGGGCCCCTTAGTACCAACTGAGCATCATTTAAAGTCTACATGAGTATTGTTGCCGACCATGCGCATCCCTTTATGGCCACAGTGTACCCATCCTCTGAAGTTTTCGGTTTTACATAACAATGAGTTCATTGTGCTTCACTGGGTCTCCAGAGTCACCAGATCTCAATCCAGTGGCACACCTTTGGGTGGAAAAGGAGATTCACATTGTCATGTGCAGCTGTGTGATATTGTCATGTCAATACTGACCAAAATATCTGAGGAAAGTTTCAAGTTTCTATGCCTTGAAAGATTAAAGGTGCTCTAAAGGTACCCCGGTGCTAGCATACCTAATAAATTGGCAGGTGAGTGCTGCCAATGAACAGACCTACTCCTTACTGCCAAGTGCATGAGAACTACAGTTCCTTAGATTACCCTTTCAATATGTTCATTGTGTTTACATACTATTAACAGGGATTTCCCCTGTAAGTACAGGATAGACTAGAATCAAAAAGTGCAGACAAAATGAAAGCAAGGTGTCAGGTTCAGTGCCTGCGGATCGATGCTTTTTGATATGACAGGAAAAAAAGTTCTGCGTAAATATTAAAACAGTAGTTAATCTATCGTACAGCACGCCACTGAGTGACTGCGTTTATCCGCTTTCACTGCATCTCAGGCGTGAAAAGAAACTAATGATGGTTAAAATCATGTTAAAAACAACAAATTGCAAACTCATAAACATTTACAGCAAAATCATCAACCGAATGAAAACCAGTGTTCGATGGGCAAAACTGCATGTGATGAAAATGAACACTGATACTCTATAACAATACTTGATTAACCTAAATGGCAGCCCACACACACACATGCACAAAAAACAATTATGTTTGTCACAAAACGGACAAACAAACTCAGGTTACGGTGGATTTTGCTAGTAAATACTACAGCACTGTTAGCCCTGTGGAGATTCACATCTGGGTAGCATCAAAAAGACTAAATCAGTCCTAGATTTCAGGGTCAGGTTGGCACCAAGTGCACCAGATGATCCTGTTTGTTTGAGAATTTGGCTTCTCAGAAGTTCACTGGAGACATCCAAGCTGGTTTGGCAGACCAGTGTGGCCGATACGCAGTCGAATAACAACCAGCAACAGGACTTTTAAGTGTTGACAAACCAGAATGCAGCATTGTGCTCATGATTACACTTGAAGAAAGACTTGATTGGACCATAGATATATAATATTACAGCCTGTCATGAGGACACTGCCACACTACTAATGCAATAGTTTGACTTTCATTTGTTGGCAAATGTGCACTTCTGGGCAAGCGCTCGGGTTAGGCATTTATTTGCAATTTTCATCTTGTTCCAGGAAGCGTAAGGGACACATTTCTTTTATCTCTTTTTCAGACGTTTTAACATTTTTCAATGCAGCTACTCTGTCACAACATTTCAGAGTCAGAGGTCAAGGTGTCAGTCAGACAAGTGCTGACTTGAGCGGATTACACACTGGCCCAGTGAGAGCGTTGGAAATGCACATTACCCTTGAAGACAAAACAGTGCTGCTAATCCTTTGGTCAAACTTTTTTTCCCACTATATTTTTAATTTTGGAAACAAATATTTCAAATCGAACGCAGCTTCCAGCACTAA
The DNA here is from genome assembly GCF_000239375.1 of Pundamilia nyererei. Taxonomy (NCBI): domain Eukaryota; kingdom Metazoa; phylum Chordata; class Actinopteri; order Cichliformes; family Cichlidae; genus Pundamilia; species Pundamilia nyererei. The sequence goes on from NW_005187404.1 coordinate 6,600,417, forward strand.
GATCTGGAGTAATCATTTCCCTAAACTCAGCCATAAAATGCTTAAATCCCACTTCACTGCTCTCTTCCAAGCATTAGCTTTGTTGATTTATGGTGCAGCCAAGTGGTGGAGCAATACAACACATGCTGCATATCATAATCAAAAGGTTTAGCTTTCCCAGAATACACTAACACGGAATTATTGCTCAAAACTGCAAAAAAGAAGGGCGTTGACACCAGTGTAATGACTGAACGATGAGTTTGTTCAAAGCATTATAGAAAATACATTTAAAGGAAATTTATGAAAATCCACTGGCCAAGAAAAGAGATGATGCTGCACACTAATGCATGCCAGCTGTAATCTCTGAGTTCACAGCTACAAGTGCTATTTAAGACTTTAGGACTTGTCATTCACATCGCATTTTATTGATTATTCTGCAGTAACAATGAGGCAAAAACAACGTAAGCACAGACGAGAACATTTTCCTGCAAGCTTGATTCCAATAAAATCAGTGCGTTTCATAAAACAAAACAAAAAAACAAATGACGTGCCATTACGTTTGTCCTGCCTGGCTAAAATCACGGGCCACAGTTTGACACGTATCAATCAATCCAGACTCACCGAAAGAAAAAAGGAAGCCACGGTTCACTGACTTTTCAGGGAAGATTTTTTTTTCCACCACATGGATTCCAACAGAAGATCTTTCTGTTGTATTGACAACAACATTTCTTTTGGAGGAACTTCTCGTAATTTCGCTGGAACGCATCGCCAGTTTCAGAGATGCGTGTATCTGCATAATAAACATGAACCAACCACAAGAATATTACTGAACAAGCAAAAGTCTTACCAAAATAAACCCTACAGGATTTCCCCATTAATTGAAACCATCTGTTGCAACCTCCTGCAAAAAAAGATGAACCCTCTGACAACATCCCTGTGTCTAATGCACTGGTGACATGTTTTGCATGTTTAGCACAGCGCACATGCTCGAGGACTGACCCTCAGCATTTGTTTATGCGACACTGTCACGTTATCACAAGTTGATGCAACACTGTACAATTGTGATATCTTTATTTGCATGATTGTGAGGGTTTTTTCTCAAATCTGAGAGAGCCAGGATACAAAATCTTCCTTGTTTTTGTTAAATAAAATAAAATAAAATACAGCTCTGTCCCTATACATCTCAATTTCATTCATGGAAACAGTGTTTTATAATAAAGTTCAGATGTGCAGTCTGGCGCCAAGCTTTTGAACAGCCTACTACATGTGACCTAATACTGCAAACATTTGGCCGAGTGAAAGGTAACACGGTATCTCATAAAATGTTGATAAACGTCGATGGTACTTACAATGAGGAAATGGGAATGAGGCATTAGTTGTGTCATCAGCTTACCTCCGCAATAAGCGGCCTCAAAAATCTCAGGCGTAGTTTACATGTAGTTAACTTCAGTATTAGTGCAACTGCTTGCACCAGCTTTACACCAGCATCTACAGACATAAAGATTCATATCAATTTTATGGGGACGTTGCACAATGAAGGAAGCACATCTGCATTTGTCTGCCACTGAAATCCAGCTTTACTCTGTACTGGCTCCGAGACGCAAGTTGGATTTGTCATTTGGTGCTAATCACTCTATGACCTACCTGTTATTGTCATTCAAGGCCACATGTGGTACTAAACTGAGGTAATCTCAAGAGATTCTGATGCACTGCTGCTACACATGGAATTCATATAAGGTCGCTCTTTTGGAGCTGGAATATTACGTCAACATTAACCTTATTTTCAGTATGCATTTTTATGCAATCTGCTCCTTTTAAAAAGGGCTCATGAACAAAAATCACTGTGAGCATTCATATCTCTATTTTAGATCTGAATTTGAGCCGTCAATAGAATTAAGCATTAAACTCTTAATTCAAGCTTTACACTGCAGTTGTGTTAGTTTCCCCTAATATTGCACTTATGCAGGCATGTCTCTACTGCTGTTTACATCTTCATTTGAATGCTTGTTAATATGTGTCAGCAAGGGTACTAAACAAAAACTATGTAGTTTGATGATTTAGAACCGCTACATGGTTGCCTTTGAGGAAAAGTGACTGCATGAGGGTGTCAACAAAGTGCTGGAAACATCTCTCAGAGATTTCGGTCCATATTGACATGATGATATCACACAGTTGCTGCAGATTTGCCAGCTGTGCCTCCAAGATGTGAATCTTCCATTAAAATTACTGGAAGATGGGTAGCCCGTGGTCAGAAGGGGAAGGACGTGGTGAGCAACAATACTCAGGTAGGCTGTGGTGTTTAATAATGTGCAAAAAAAACCACCATTTCACCAGCAGCAGCATGAAATGTTCATTGAAGGCAGGATGGAACAATGCATTCATGTTGTTCAGTGTTGTAATGAAGGCTCAGAAAGTTCCCGGGTTTATTTAAAAGAATGATTTGCAAAATGCTTTCAGCTAGTGAAATGCAAGGTCAGAAAACAGGCAGGTCCATAAATCCTTTCCTCCACAAGATTCTGTCTCAGCAAACACCCTCAGATCTGCTTCAAGGCTTCTGCGCAGAAGAGAATAGAGGTAAGTAAAACTCAAAGGGAAAACACACAAGGAAGAGTAATCTGTTTACTAGCAGTGTTAGCTCAACAATCAGGCATCAACTAAAGGTCTTCAACCTTCAGGCCAATGAAATGATTGTTGACAGGTGAGCTTGTTACCTGCAGGTGTGCAGAGTGTGGTTAACTTGCCCATAAACTCAGAAGGCAGAACAGAGAGAGAGAATAACACAGAGAATAGACAGAGAGGGGCGAGTCAGCACAGGCGGACTGGGAAACCATGACGTTTACACCAAATTCTGACATTAAAACGTTAACGTCACAGTAAAGACCATACTTTAATCACCTTTCTTCCTCATTCTGATGCTCAGTTTGAACTGCAGCAGGTCATATTGACCACGTCTACATGCCTAAATACATCGAGTTGCTGCCACATGTCTGGTTGATCAGATATTTGCATTAATTAGCAAAATGGTCAGTGATGACTGTGCTAGTACAAAAGTAAAACACCTGGTTCCTGCTTTTTTTTTTATTTCAAAGCAAACGTTATTCATGTCACATAATTTGATAATAGTAGCACAGACGGATGATGATTATGATACACCCTGACATAGAATACAGGAAGTTTCAGTCTCAGTATCACGAGTAAATAATATTGTTATCACATCTGAAACTAATGCTTTAGTTCCTTTGCTCACTGACTACATTCACAGCCATGATGTTCTGCAGAACGTCATCTTCTGAAAGGGCTTTAAGAGCTTACTCATCATGATGAATAGAAACCTTTTTAAGGTCACTTCTTAATACTGAAGAAGCTGGAAACTCTCAAAATTCTGGCATCTTACATTCTTTCGCAGTCTCCGGGGGTTAACTATGAACCATCTGGTCTCGTCTACAATCACATGCAGGAAAACGCACTGTAACAACCTCTGCTCATGTAATCCCCAATAATTCACCACATAACTATGCATGAAAGTACTTTAAAGAGGCATCATTGATGCTTCCGATGCTACCTAATGTGCATGAAGCAGTAGGTTTTATGCTTGCAAAAACATGCAAACCTGGACCCAGTTTTGTATCCTTGACTAGTACTACAGATCATCCAACTTGGGAGGTATCTAAGCAAAACAGCAACAGAAATATTGGTTTGGTTTTTCTTGTTTGTTTGTTTTTTCTCAGCAGTCCAATCTGTGGCATTCTTCTGGGAGGCTCTTCCTTTTTTAGCCAAAGCTACATAAATACAGGCACTTGTCAGCAAACAGTGTAACCCTCTATCCTTATCTTAATCTCCCACTCCACAATCACCAATCACAATCCACTGGCATCAGTGTGCACTTCTAAAGAGATTGAAGCTGAAAGGTGATGAACTAAATAGCCAACTACACAATAACCTTTTCCAGTATCTACAGCACTGTGCACCTGCCTTTTATTGCAAAGGTGAATTATTTCTAAGATCAAATGTCTGTTTTAAAGAATTTAGTATGAATTGGCTGAATCAGTGATGTGCAATGAATAATAACTTTATTTTTTATTACAGCCAATAATATGAATCTGTTCACGTCTTTTGCAAAAAATAAATAAATAAATAACTATAATGCTGTTTCTAATAATAAAGCAATCAATGCACTCAATTTATTAAAGAAAATCTCTTTCCTGTCTCCTCTTATTGCAAACTAAACATGATAGCTATTTTGAAAATAGCTATCTAGACAGCCATATTTTCTAAACACCCTACTTGGATTACAGTAAATCTTACCTTTTGTGTATTTTCTTTTGTTCAGAGTATTCTTCTACAAGCCAAATGTTCTGCTTTCGTCAGTGTTGCTTGTTTGCATCCAAAAGGACTTCAGATCGGCATGTTTTTTTCTGCTTTGGCAGCCTGATGCAAAAGCATGGAGGTCAAGACAAGTTCTTCAGTTCCAGCTTCAGCTTCTGACTATAATCAAATGCAGCATCACATCTATGCGGTGCAGGAGACAGCATGGATCTTCATCCATCCATTTTCTTAAGCGCTTATCCAATTCAGGGTCTCCGGGAAGGTCCTGGAGCCTGTCCCAGTAAGGGTGAGAGGCAGGGTACACCCTGGTCAGCAGTCCATCACAGACAACTGCTCATTTTCATATTCACACCTAAAGCCAAATTATTAATCACCTAACCAGCATGTTTGGAGTGTGGGAAGAAGGAGAGCTGCTGAGAAACAGGGATAAGATGCAAGGTTCAAGCAGAAAGGACCCTGCGCTGTCAGGGGGCTGGGTCTACGATCCAGCATTTTCAGTTATGTTATATTTTTGATTGCTTATGTTATATTGAAAAAATGTGAAGTTCTGGTGTTATTATTAGTTAAGGTCTAGTTGAGTTTTAGTTTAGTCAATATGACCATCAATGCCCCCTGGTTTATGTTTCATGTTTCCTGTCCAGTCTGCGTGTCCACACAGTCAAGCTCGTGTGTCATGTCTACGTTCCATTATATTTCCCATTTTATTTTGAAAGTCTTGTGTTTCCATGTTCAGTGTTTTTAGTTTTTAGTTAGTTCCCCTGTGGCGTCAGGTTCATTTGTTTCAGCTGTGTTCCCCCAGGTGTTTCCACTTCCCTCATTATCCTTCTGTGTATTTTAGTCCTCTCTCTTCCTCTGTTCAGTGCTGGTCTGTCTCTGTACCTTGTGTACAGCCATAATAAAAGCTCGCTTTTTGTTTAAACCTCAGTTCTTCTCTCCCTTGTCTGCATTTGGGTCCACACTGCAAACATACCCGGCTATGACACGCGCTCACTTACCTCCAAAATAAATGACTGCCTGTTACAGAAACTTTCACAGCCCAGCTGCTACTACACTCAACAAAAATATAAACGCAACACTTTTGTTTTTGCTCCCATTCCCCATGGGATGGACGTAGAGACCTAAAATTCATTCCAGATACACAATATAACCATCCCTCCCAAACAGTGGTCACAAATCAGTCCAAATGTGTGGTAGTGGGCACATCTGCTATATTGAGATAATCCATCCCACCTCACAGGTGTGCCACATCAGGATGCTGATCTGACATCATGAGTAGTGCACAGGTGTACCTCAGACTGCCCACAACAAAAGGCCACCCTGGAATGTGCAGTTTTGTCTCACAGCAAAATGCCACAGATGCCACAAGCAATGAGGGAGCGTGCAATTGGCATGCTGACAGCAGGAATGTCAACCAGATCTGTCGCCCGTGCATTGAATGTTCATTTCTCAACCATAAGCCGTCTCCACAGGCGTTTCTGAGAATATGGCAGCACATCCAACCGGCCTCACAACCGCAGACCTCGTGTAACCACACCAGCCCAGGACCTCCACATCCAGCAGGTTCACCTCCAAGATCGTCTGAGACCAGCCACCCAGACAGCTGCTGGAACAATTGGTTTGTACAACCAAACAATTTCTGCACAAACTGTCAGAAACCGTCTCAGGGACGCTCAACTGCATGCCCGTCGTCCTCATCGGGGTCTTGACCTGACTCCAGCTCGTCGCCGTAACAGACTTGTGTGGGCAAATGCTCACATTCGATGGCGTCTGGCACGTTGGAGAGGTGTGCGCTTCACGGATGAATCATGGTTCACATTGTTCAGGGCAGATGGCAGCTGAGAATATCCCAGTTCTTGCATGGCCAGCATACTCACCGGACATTGAGCATGTTCGGGATGTGCTTGACCGGCGTATACGACAGCGTGTACCAGTTCCCACGAATATCGAACAACCTCACACAGCCATTGAAGTGGAGTGGACCAACATTCCACAGGCCACAATTGACAATCTGATAGACTCCATGCGACGATGTGTTGCACTGCATGAGGCAAATGGTGGTCACACCAGATACTGACCGGTTCTGGGTCCCCAGACCCCCAATAGTGCAAAAAACTGCACATTCCAGGGTGGCCTTTTGTTGTGGGCAGTCTGAGGTACACCTGTGCACTACTCATGATGTCAGATCAGCATCCTGATGTGGCACACCTGTGAGGTGGGATGGATTATCTCAATATGGCAGATGTGCCCACTACCACACATTTGGACTGATTTGTGACCACTGTTTGGGAGGGATGGTTATATTGTGTATCTGGAATGAATTTTAGGTCTCTACGTCCATCCCATGGGGAATGGGAGCAGTAACAAAAGTGTTGCGTTTATATTTTTGTTGAGTGTACAAAATCAAACATACTTTGATCTAACTTTATCTTATATAATCTATTGTTACGTGAAAATTTTCATTGAATTCGTGTTATATGGAATAAAGCGTTTTGAAATTAAAAAATAGTCACATATAGAAACTATTCTGTCATGAATCACCGTAATGTATAGAAAAATATTTAATGTTACCTGGATATGTTTCCATCTTTAATGTCTAGGAAGTTCATTGTCTTTTTTTTTATTCCTGACTATATATCTTCTTATTTTTTTGTAATACTTAAACTTAATCAAAAAGTGAAGAAAAACTGATTTTAACCATTGATGAAAATGGAGTAGCTAGCATAAAAAATGACATAAAATGAGCAAAATTTAAATAACGCTTCCAAATGGGACGCTCTACCTACTAACCTGCTTATGCTTATGTGCATATCCTTTTAGCATTCTTATATACTGCAGGTAGCTGTCCCTTCTCACAGACAGCAGGGACAGCTTTGGAAGTGCCCTGTCTGCATTTAACTTAAAAAATAAATAAATAAAAGGATGCATATTACAATTAAAAGCATTGGGAAAATGTTAGCTGTTTTTGCAGTTGTTTAGTAAGAGTTTGTTTCTCCTCTAAGAGAAGTAAACTTAACAACCAGAGGCTTTTCCAGGATTTCTTAAATGTGGCACAGAGGACACAAAGAGCACAGCAGGAAATACAGCAGGAGAGCTCAAGAAGATGTGGAGGGTGAAGGTTCCAGGTCCCAGTGGTAATTGGAGCACTCGGTGCAGACGAGTGACTCCATCAGATACCAGGGACAACATCAAAGATCTCTGTCCAGCAGAGCGCAGTCGTAGGAACAGCAAAGATATTGCGCAACACCTCGAAGCTCCAAGGCCTCTGGTAGAGAACCCAAGCTGGAAGTATAGACCGCCCACAGGAACAAGAGGGGACTGTTTTTATATATATATATATAAAAATTTCCCTCTTGCCCCTGCATGCGGTATTTATCACCCTCCACATCTAATTGAGTTCTTCTCTGAGCCCTTGGTTCTTCTCCAGCGTCTCATGTTCCTTCTTCCTGATGTTGCTGTCATTCAGTACAGCTACATCTGTCAGTACGCCTGTTTTCCTCTGCTTGTCCCCCACTACTATGTCCGGTTGGTTAGCCATCACCGTTTGTTTATCTGTATCTGGAAGTCCCACGTGATCTTAGTTCCGGACCTCGGGACTTCCAAGGGAAACTAGGCATGTTTCTGTATACTATGCCGGCTACTTGATTATGGCGTTCCCTGCCTGCTAGCACACTGTACCCTGCTGTTATGTGCTGTATTGTCTCAGGGGCATCTTTACACAGCCTGCACCTGGGGTCTTGCCTGGTGTGTCAGACCCTCTATGGATTTGTTTTGTTTTTTTGTTTGTTTGTTTTTTACGACTACAGTTAAAAAAAACGAAACAAAGCACTGATCAGTCTGGGTAATGAGCTTTGAGAATGTTTTCTGTAATTTTACACATTTATTTCTTACTATTTAGGTCCAAAGAGTTGTACTGACAGATTTCTTTATTTGTCACAGTAGCCTTTTCTTTATCATGTAGAAAAACTTTACACTGTCAGAAAGCTGAGTTTCATTGTGCCAGCCGGTGTGCTGTATGCAGACTGTGATGTAAAATGAGTTTAACACCCCTGCACTGCACTATGCAGTGTGCCTGGACTCAGTTTCCCATCACCACTGGGACCACTTCAGACTTTACCTTCCACATCTGCTCCAGGTGTTCCTTCAGCCCCTGCTATTCCTCTTTGTTGTGGTCTGCTTAGATCACAACATTGTTATCACACAGCAACAGTGTTTCGACAATGATACAGTTTTGGAAACAACTGGTTGGGGGTTTGAGTCCCAAGGCATGAAACGTGTAAAGGTCATCAGGCTGGACCAACAACCTGCGGTTCCGGAGCCGCATGCGGCTCTTTAGTCCTTATAGTGCGGCTCCGGTGGTCTGGGAAGTATCTATCTATTTTTTAAGTATTTAGCTGAAGTGTATTTTATTTATGTTTATTTATAACTTGTAGTTCTAAATTGGAAGAGTATGATATTGAAATATAAAATTATATTCTATTATTTTTTGATCGCTCAAAATAAGCCTCACATTCACGGAAGCCGGCATACCCGCCGAAACGCCATGCCTTTATCAAGACTTTCACCCCCAGGTAGGCCAATTATGGATCTTCGGATCCACATTATGTCAGCAGCTCCACCGTGAACTATGTTAAAGACAAACACCGCTCACGCCTCACAGATGACAGCTTACAGTCCTGCGTAAAGATGAAGTGACTTCTGGGTGGCTGTAGCTCAGGTGGTAGAGCAGGTCATCTACTGATCGGAAGGTTGGTGGTTTGATTCCCGGCTTCCCCTAGTCTGCATGCCAAATATCCTTGGGCAAGATACTAACCCGAAATTGCTCTCCGATGCATCCATCGGAGTATGAATGTGTGTGAATGTCAGTTGTGCTTGTGCGAATGGGTGTGAATGGGTGAATGCACAAGTTGTGTAAAGCGCTTTGAGTGCTCAGAAGAGTGGAAAAGCGCTATATAAGAACGAGTCCATTTACCATTTGTACAGCCCCGATTTGCAGACGCTGTGCGCAGAGGTTCAGGAGCAGAAGTCCCATTGTAAACATACCACGGCAGACCCGATGATGTTTCCATGAACATGCTTTTCAGCATCTACCACTTTTCACACACGGTTGCTGTACGCATACAGCCGGCTGCAGCTTTTCAGCTCACAGCCCGACACATACCAACAAAACAGCATAGAGAGCACAGACGTTAAGTGCCGCTCAGGTGCGTCCGCCTCCCCTGCAGCGGCGCTGCAGACCACGCCCCGCCACACACATTAACCAGGTGAAATACATATTTAGGCAGAATTTTGCAAATATCTATTTTTCTTCTTTTTTTTTTTAGCAGCATAGTGCTCACAGCAGTTTTTGTTTGCTACATGGATCATTTTAGTTCATGGGTGTCTTTCCTTTTGTTATATTTCTTTAAGAGTTCAAAATGTGTTAATTACATAAATAAAATGTAATTTTCTCTGTAGCACTTCATGGATTTCACAAGCAATAGACCTTAGTTGTTCACACAAAGCATAAAGGTAAAAAACAATATATACAGTGTTATCTTCATTTTAGATGTCAAAAAGTATTGGCGGCTCCCAGTGTTTTCTTTTGCGTGGAAATCGCGTCCTAATGGCTCTTTGGGTGTTAAAGGTTGCTGACCCCTGGGCTAGACCCACATGCTACCCAAATCTACCTCAGAACATGAGCGAGAAGAATCTGAGTAAAGTCTTAGCGGCTTGGCCATCACCTGGTTCAACAGTGTCAGGTGTTGAGAAGTCCTGATTAGAAGTGGGCCGTGCTAGAACATAGCATACAAGGACCGATAATATGGAATTGATTATACATTCCTATTTTATGAAATTGTAATTAATTTAATCTTATTTAATAACAGCAGCTTTTATTCTGGGTCTTGGGGGAATCCTCATAACAGTCAAGATTAAAGAAGCAGTTGTGCAACGAAGTTTGGATTGTATGTTACAAGTAAATTATGCTTTTAGACCAAAGTATTATCCAATTTTTTTTAAATTATTTTATATAATCAATCTGATATAGATCTGGACAACATGCAGTTGCTCTGCGAAGAGCAAATGGAACAACAATCATTATAAATTCCAAACTATTAAAGTGCTGGAAGTGGAAGCAAATACCAGAAACAGTTTAATATCAGATGATGAGCCACCCATGTGTTTAATCAATCCTTTGCAAAGATTTCAGTTCAGATCAATACAACTTTGCTCGTGCACATGGGGATATTAGGTCATTGCGTTAATAAAAGTTAGATGCTTCAGCCACCTGTGATTCTGAAGGAGAAATATAATATGGAAAATAAATGCCTGACTGAACAGACATGACAGCAGATGTAGCTGCAGATCAGTGGATCATTTTTCTGTGAGGAAAAAAAATTCCTGGATGATCGACTGTAAAAAATTTAAAAAAATTTTTTTAAAAAAAATCACATGCCGCTGTATCTTGTGATATAGTCCATTTACTCACAACAAAGCCTTTGCATGCCTTTGTTTCAGTGAGAAACATTAAATATTCCTGAACAGATACTAGTTCACTTGTTCCAATTGCAATGGAGCAGATCACATAATGACTGATTTAATTATGGCAAACTGTCTACCTCTACCAAGAAATAAGAAAACATGTGGTCTGAAATACCAGCAGAATCTTTGATCAGAACAAAGAAGAGAAAGTATCTGGCCTAACCATTCATCCATCATATCTCAAAAGCACATTCCCTCACATACATCCAAGTCGAGTATTGGGAATACGGCCCATTCTTTTTGTCTGGCGTTTCATTAAAAAAAAAAAAAATCCAAATCAGTGGGGTGACCTTATAGAGTGGAGTATGAGAAAAACATCACTGTAAATCTGTGGACACATTCCCTTGTGTCTTAAGACTTGACATAAAAGCCAAACTGCTTCCAGAGACACATCTCAAAGGTGAAAAAGACCTGCTGAAGAAGGTGGTTCTCACCTTTTTAGAAACCTAACGTTTAGCCTTGTATAGTTACCTTTTCAACCTCTTTCTATATGTGTTACCATACAGAGAAGAAGTGCAATGCAGCAGCGGCAGAGACGGAAAGGAGGACCGGATCCAGCGTCTGGAAATACCACAGTAACTACGCAGGATTCCTTTATTTCCCAGGACCCTTCTCTGTCCTCTCTCAAAGGCTGATAGTCATACCATTTAAGATAGAACACATCATGCAATCCAGAGACTGTGCCCTTGTCGAACACAAAGGTTAAAACTCAGACATAACACTTGATAATTGCGCTTGTATAAGATCTAGTATGATTCATATTTTTTTTCCTTTAGAAATAAATCAGCTAGACAGAGAAACACACACACACACAAAAACAATTTGGCACAGTTAATCAGGTTTTGACAACTCAACCAACTGTTCTCAATTTGCACTTCTTTTGTATAATTTTCGGTTTCAACACTGTGCTTTGGTGTCAGAGCTCTCATTTGGGTCACCTGCTCTCCCTCCATAAATTATGGCTCTTTCCTTCAGTTATTAGGCTGTGTAAATAGAGTCATCAGTCTTTTAGAAAGTTGCGCTGCAATTCATAACCGGCGGAAATCCATGTCCTGACCTCAGTCAAGACACAAACAGTGAGGAGACAGACGGGGAAAACGAATTTCACTGTCCCTTTTCTCCTTTATGTGTGAATCATGCCTGACTGTTTCCATTTGTGTGTTTGCATTTCATCCTTTTTTTCAGAGGCCAGGATGTAGCTGCTAGCGAGGTAACGTCATGGGTTTTCGGTGTCATGGAGTACAGTTCTTACCGGGGTATATCCCATTGGTAACTTATGCAGAGGAGCTAACTTAGTCCAGAGCAGGTTGTGTTTGAGCAAATATTACTCTTGGAAAATAGCATCATCACTCCCAGCAGATCCAGCGGGCCTCAGTGTCCAGAGAGTAAGAGGATCTTTAGTTTCTAGTCAACACCACTGAGCTTCAACAAGAGACAGACAGTAAATTTTTAAAAATTCTCCCCTTCCTTCAATTTCTTTCCTTTTTCCTCTGTTAAAGCATTTTTGTGTAAGTTTTTCCTTATCCGAATCCAATGTCTAAGGACAGAGGGTACGATTATATACAGGTCATTAAACTGCCTGAAGCAACGTTTTGTATAACAGGTGTGTAACAGGAAGATATGACCTGGTTTTAATTGAAAAATAAGACTTTTCAAGCTTTAACGTGACATGACGTGAACTCAAATACAAAAAAACGTTTTCCTTTAACTTCTACCAACATTACATTATAAGTAAAGCTCTCTGTGTGAGACAGCTTTACAGATATTCAATCGGGGAGTCACATGCGAGCAACTTAGACGTGGTGAAGGCCACCTGCTGAAGCTCAAACCGGGCACAAGGGAGGGGAAGCAAGGCGATTTGAGTGACTTTGAATGTGGCATGGTCGTCTTTAATGTTTGCATAAAATGCAAAAGGGGCCCAAAACCAGTGCCAGGGAAGTGTACCTAATAAAGTGGCCAGTGTGAATACTTCTTAAAACATTTTTTTAATGGAATCAAATCCTGGGAATTTTTTTCTACAGTTGCACAGTTGTTTTAAACTGAGAATTATTGTTTACATATGTAGTACAAAGTTACATGTAAGCTCAGTACTTCAGTCTCCTATATATTTTGGAAGCTGTAATTTCCACTTAGTCTGGATACAGGCTTATCTTATAAACGATGATACCCACTAAAGACTAAACTGCCTGACACTGCACAAAATAACTAAAATAATCCAAATTAACTCCAACTACAATGCTAAAATATCTATTCATTATAATACTCAGTATTAATAATAATATCAAAAAATATTTTTGAGTACATTTGGACAGTATTACTGATTTACTTTTGCCAAAGAAGAATATTTAAGGATTGTAACTTTTCCTTTCTGTAGAGTCTGTCATATTTTCTTGGGAAACAGATGTAAATACTTCATCCACTTCTGCTACTGAACACCAGTGAGAGACAACATAAAGAATATGGAAAGGAAGGAAGTGACTTTCTGGAGGATTTTCCTTAAAAGAGCAACGCTGTGAGAGGCTGTCTTCCTGCTTTAAGTGAGTGATGGTGATTTGCCAACCAGTAATTTACCACTCTAGAGGAGTTCATTCATTTTCTTATCTATATTATATCCATAAAATATAAACACAGACTTATTCTTTGTTATTAATCTACTTAAGGGAGACACTAAAAATGCCTTAGTGCCACGGTGTGATGTAGAGCTGCATTCACTCACTGGAGTGCCCACACAAGATAAGAAGTGAAGATTATAAACAAAATGTTCAAAGTATTTTCTCACACGTCCGGCAGCATTTCTTGGAAAGGTTTTACCAGCAGGCATGTTGATAATAAAGCCAAAGATAATAAGGGAAGAGAGAGGGAAATGGCAAAGACAGCCAGTCAGATGATATGGCTTGGAGGTATTCAGTTTTCTAAAGATTCATTCTGAACATGATGTTCACGAGAGGATAGGGTGAGGTGGGTTTTTAAAAAAAAAATAAAAAAATTTCTAAACTTCTTGATAAATGGACTCCATGATTTTCTGGTGCATTAGTGAAGGATTCATATCAGCTGTTTTCACAGCTGTTCTTCTCAGAGTCGTGCTTGAGAGAAATTAATTGCATCTAAAATTGAATTCTAACTATTGCAGCTCATTGTTGTGCTGCAGGAAAGCACCTAATCCTACAGCACGGTGCTGTAATGACCAAAAACGATCAAAGAAAAGATAAGCCAGCTATTCGGTTTTGGTTGGAGACGCTTATTTATTATGACATGAAAAATAATAAAGGATTAATAGAAGGAAAGTAGAAGTCTGTGAAGCCTGAAATTTAGTTAGAAATTTGTTATGCTTACTCTCAGGCAGAGCGTTATATTGTCCAGGGGCTCAATTGCAAAATTACACTTATCTTCACTCAGGTGCAAGCATCATAAATGACAGACTATAAGCAGCACGGTGATGCGCTGGCTAGCACTGTTGTATCACAGCAGGCTGAGGTCTGTCTGTGTGGAGCCTGCACGCTCTTCCTGTTGCCTGTGCGGGATTTCTCCATCTACTCTGGCTTCATCCCACAGTTTAAAGACAGGCCTGTTAGGGTAACTGCAGGGTTTAAATGGGCAACAAGTGGGATGCATTAGCCTTGTGATGGGCTGTTGACCTTTCACTGTATGACAACTGAGAAAGGTTTGGAATAAATGGATGGATGGTATATTACTGTAGACTCAGTCATTTTCTTGACCTTCTTCGAACTCCAAAAATCAAAACCATGATTGTTATTTTAAACAGCTGGTAACATTGCCAGTGTTTGTCAGACATCTCATAACTTCTGTACAATACAACACAATATGACAGGCCTGTGATGGTTTAATGGCATTTTACATGTACGTTGTCAAGCTGGATCACATAATAAAGTAAAGGCTGCACTCTTATAGGACCATTTATGACTATAACCCTGAAAGCGCCACAAGTTTATTTTGTGCTTTAAAAGTTTTGGAAATATATTAGAAATATGCATATTCTAATAGAAATACAACAAAAAAAATCAAAGTTTATCAATTCTTAGTCAACGTTGTGATAAGACCCCATGAAATACCTTTTACTACACGTGTAGTGGATCGTGGTATATGTAGAGCTGCAGTAAAACTGAGATGATCTCACTTCTTCCATTAATAAAATTTGCCCTTGGGAAACTACTTCACATCCATTCAGATTAACACTGACATTACGGGAGTTGTACTGCGCTGATGTGAAGCCCCACTTTTAATTTTTAATTCACATTAATGTTTGTGATGAAAGGCGAGGGGAGTCCTTTTATTTAAAATAAACAACCAAATAAAAAAAATCACCAGCTGAAAATTAAGTGAGAATCAACCACCATGACAAATTTCCAGAGTAAAAGCACAGAATTTAACTGGATATAATCAGTCTTTGAATTCCCAGACATATCCATATTTTGCCCTTTGCTATTCAAAAATGTTTCATGAGGAAAACACTCCCACATGATTCATGTCTTTGAACTTAAAACAAATCCCTCCATAGTTTCTGAATTCCACTGGTGGTAAGTAGTCTTTCTCCGAAAGCCAAGTGGGCTTTAGCAATATGGTCTTTGTTAGCTATATAGTTGCTCTTTCAAATAATAAATCAATCACAACTGTTCTGAATTCCTGCAGTTGTGACGCAGTCTTGCAACATACAAAATATCAGTCAACTACATATTTACATTTAGTATTTAACCCTTAATATCCTGGGGATATTTGTGGCATTTTTTTTTCATGCTTTCATGCTTTGGCTGTGCTGAATGAATATAGCTCATATTTTAATTTTAGAATTGTTGTCTTAGTTCCTGAAATTAGCTTTAAATGGCTAAGCTACACAAACCCCCCACATTTTATCCTAATGCTGAAAAAACAAACCCATTAAAATTAATTAAAAAATAATCTTTTGATCCCACACTTATCGGCACATGCATTCCTTTATGTTAAGACTTTATTTTGGACTCCTTGCCTTCGATTTTTAATTTTTACATTTGTCCACCAGGTGACGCTATTTTTTAACCATTCAAAGCATGCACCAAAATTTCACCCTTTTTTCTGTTTTCTGCTGATATGGCAAATGTTTCCTGCTATTGATGTTGGATAATGGTGTGTGAGCGTGTGCACATTTTGTGTGGTATCTCTGCAGCAAGAACCAAAACAAACTTGGACTTTATTCTGGTTCTTGCTCAAGACGTTCATGCAGCTGCACTGCAGCCATGGTTAGAAGTGTGAGCAGTAGTGCAGGGGCAGTCATTTTGGTGATGGCAAGACTTTACAGTGCACACGAGGCTCTGGAAATGATCGTGCACTATGTGTGTGAAGATAGCGCTTCATCCTCCAGCTGGAGTCCAACTCTGACTCATCTGAAGGTGAAAGTGGAGAGGAGATGGTTAAAGCAGTGAAAGGATGGATGCCTAAAATTCTAAAGATGCAATTCTCTTTTGATTTTATAGATGAGTGCAGCAGAGTTACAGACAGATTTTGTTGATCTGTCTCTGGACAGTGGTCTGGGTAGTAGCTGGTGGGTTATGACTTGGACTGTAGAGCCCCCACCTGTTCAGAAAGTGTAGTAAGTTTTGTGAAGTATGTAATCATTCTGATAAGAACCTTTTTTAACACCTTTTACTATCCAAATGTTCAACTGCTTATTAATTCAGATATGTAATCGGGGGTTACAACCCAGTGCATTTAGACATGAAGGCACGATCAAGATCACCTGCTGAAATTCAAGCAGAGCATCAGAATGAGGAAGAAAAGTGATTTAAGTTACTTTGAAGGCGGCATTGTTGTCAGTGCCAGACGGGCTGGGCAGAGTATTTCAGATTCATACCATACCAGAGGTCAGAGGAGAATTACAAGCTCATAGGAAGGCAACAGTAACTCAAATATCAATACAACTGTTCAGAAAGTGTTGTATGTTTTGTGCCATATGTCATCACCACATGCTGATTTTTTTTCCCTCTCTCAAACAGTTTTAGTTTGCTAGGCAGTGATTTGTGTATTTTAGATATTCCACCAAAAATGCATTTTAAAGAAAGATTTATTTTTGTGTTATCATCACTTATGCTGCTGAAAGATTTTAACATAGGTGAACCTATTAAACTAAAGGCTATTGTACTATACTCTGTATTAGGTCCTACAGAAGAGAGGGATTCACATCCATCACGATCTCCATGGATCCCATATCTACCTGAGGGCCCCATTTTTTTTTTCAGAGGATGTCAACAGAAGATAGTTTTACTGCTGGCTATGATCCACAGCAGACACACAGTGACCAGTCAGTGCATGGGACCAACAGTGAACCTTGGTACAGGTGATCATCTAGATAACGACTGCGTTCAGATTTGTTTTTAACCCCAGAGTTATGGTTTATTAGCTTTATGAATTACCAACAAATAAATGAACTACACCTGTGTTTGCCCTATCCTGAGTATTCAGGATGATGAACAGCAAGCTAATTGTTATTTTGTTTTATTCTCTTTTGCTTCAAATGCCTCAGAATGTCTTTAAAATATAATAAAATGAATTGATGTTTGAATTGAATTCAGTGTCTTCAGTTTTAGTGTCCTGGTGTTACACATGGGATGTACCAAAACTGCTAGATATGATATAATTTTAAAGGCATACTAGCCTTATCACAAAGTCAGGATGTTCACACATACAGCAGTTATGATCTGCACATCTGTATCACACCTACTTCATGTGGACCTAAATATAATAACCACAACATGATCGAAACCAGGGAAAGAATCAAAACTTGGATTTGAGTCCACATGTAAACATGTTCATGTATGAAGTGTGACCTGACAGTGGGGCGAGGTACAAAAAATATAATCTATTAAAATATGATAAATTAAATACCACTCAATACTTCTATCAGTGTACAATCTAAAGAAAGCAGTAAATCAATAACCCCGTAAATTGAAAAAGTCAAATACTAATGTACATGCAAACATACTCATTGTCAATAAATACTATTACCATATAAAACTTTATAAGTTTACGTTTACTGTCTGCAAGTTCATATCTCTGTGGGCTGGATTATCCAATGGGCATTCTGGGTAAGAGCCCAGGGGTCCACACTTGGTGGCCCATCCATGCAGCATAAAAATTGGAAGCACTGATACAATACTCCTCCTGAGAGACTCCTGTTTTACTTGCAAGGAGCCAGACTTTCCTGTAATCTTTAAAGTGGTCTTGAGCAATAGTTCTTCAGGTTTTTTGTTTGTTTTGTTCTTTGGACATTGGCTGCATTTTCACTCATTTTCAGTCCAGTCCTTGTACCTGACTATTTCCAAAGGAATGTTGTTGTTGTTGTTTTCATTTGTTAAGCCTTTTAACACCTAAGGAAGTTATAATGGTCTTTTTTTTATTTCCCAGTGAGACGCAGTCCTCTCCTTAATGATTAGAAATCATTTTGCACACATATGTCGAAATCTTTATGAAAAATCAAAGTTTGCTGGAGCCTCTCAAAGATTTGTACCCAGGGGTCTGTAATTAGTTGATCCGGGTATCCTCTGCATTCCTCAGTATGCTCAGTGCCCAGCATGTTCTGGTCCCTGCAGACACACATAGAGGGAATGTCTGGATGTGCTGCTCTGCTGCCACCTGGTGGTGAGGCGCGGTACCAGCCACTGCTCCGCGGAGCATTAGCACAGTTGAAGATGGCGACTGGAGTCCTTCAGAGAGTCAGCGGTGGTTTGGGTCGGGCTAAAAGCGGGGCCCACTCGGCCGGACAGCTCGCGGTGTGGGGAAGGTGGGGCAGTCTTCATCGTGAATGTTCAACAGTCCTCTCTGTAGTTTCCTGTGTTAGCTGTGTAGTGTTTTCAGTGGGGATCTGTTGGTGGCTACGAGTAGCCCGGTAAAGCTAGCCCGGTGACTGCTAGCCAGCCCACTGTGGCCTTTCAGCTTGAACTTAACCAGGAGCTTCAGCTTATGTGCGTTTATTTAGTACGTGATATTTAAGACTAACGCTTCTGTCACTGTTGGGAAACTCAAAAGAGCAATAGTTTCTGTCAACGTTTGACAGTAAGCATCTAAAACGCTCAAGGTCAATTTGACAGTTTATATTGCTACCTTGTAAAAATTGCATGACTTACAGATAGCATGCAGGTGCACTGATCACCGTGTGCATCAGAGGGTCTGACATTTTCAACTGAACAACCGCACCAAAGCCCCTAAAAACAGATACTACGTGGCTGTGCATGTACATATAGACTAGGAAGTCAGTCATTCCGAAGTCGTTGCAGTGTCCATGTGTTTCTTTTTCATGGTGGCCTGTGTTTGCAGGGGGTTTGCAACTTCCAGCTGCAGAAATAGAGAGGACAGCTGGTTCAAGTCACTGTTTGTGAGGAAAGTTGATCCCAGAAAAGATGCACACTCCACCCTACTGACCAAAAATGAGGAGAGTAACCTCTATAAGATTCAGTGTAAGTTGCCTTTAGGGTCCCCGCATTACATTAACAACATTTTGACCTTTAGTAATGAGACTTTTTTTCTCATTTAAACTTTTGTTTCAGTCCATAACGTCAAGCCAGAGTGCCTGGATGCATACAACAAACTCTGGTGAGTGTTTTGTCATTTGATGTTGTGAACCTTTAGTGCAGAGGAAGCTTTACCATAAGTGGGAGGAGGATCAAGGACTGGACACTTCGTGTAAAAATAATCCAGTCTATTCCTGTAAGATGATGGGCTGGTATGACTTCTGTCCTCCACAAACCAGACCTGCTCATACCTAAGATGACTGGAACCCATGGACTTTAAGCACAACACATGCAGTTTCAAATTAAATGTCATGTGGACCGCTGGTCGTACTGCATTTAATTATTTGGCTTGTCGTTTGCCACAGTGAGGATGTGTTGCCCTCCATCCACGCTGATAAGTACTACCCCTGTGAGCTGGTGGGAACCTGGAATACCTGGTACGGAGAACAAGACCAGGCTGGTAGGATTACTAATATCAACACACACAGACATCTGCGGTATAACAGCGCTGCGATCCGCACAGTTTGCAATCAGCATGCGTGTTACACCGCATATTCACGTGCAAGTACAGCATCAATCATTAGCTGTCTTGCAAGCTAATGATCAGGAGGTGTTTATTTTTTGTTGTTGCAGTGTTTACACCACAGTAATTTCCCTCCCAGTATTTATTTACACTAACCACAAATGGATGTAGTTATGTCAGACGTTAAAAGCCGGACATCTGGATATCTTTACTCTTGCTACGTGATGATCCTTCTGTTTGTACTTGATGTGATGTTGTAATTGTGACAAATTGTCTCCCCAGTGCATCTGTGGCGTTACAGAGGTGGATACCCAGCTCTTACTGAGGTGATGAACAAGCTCAGGCAGAACAAGGTACTACTACACGGCCCTTTGCTTTACCCGGGGGATTATAAGTCTGAGTAAGCTCACTGATTAATGTCTGTCCATTGCCAGGAATTCACAGCCTACAGGAAGGAGCGAGGAAAGATGCTGTTGTCCCGCAGGAATCAGCTCCTCCTGGAGTTCAGCTTCTGGAACGAGCCAGTACCCCGAACGGGACCAAACGTATACGAGCTCAGGACCTACCAGCTCAGGGTGAGTGGTTGAGCTGCAGCCTGTATCCCTAGTTTACACTTAAGGAAATTGTGCAGCCGTTCACAGCACTAGAAGAGCTTCCCTAAACTTACATGGTTATATTTATTATTTTTTTAAAAAAGGTGACAGATAGTATTCACTCTTCATGATCACACCTTTTGTCCATGGACAGACTTTAAAGACTCTCTGGTAAAAACACAATTGTTTATCTGCTGCCACATCTCACTGCAGCAGCTCGGGCTTGGCTGTTAAACTATCCATCCTTTTCTTACCTCATGTTTCCCATTTAAAACTGATGATCTCCATCCTGACATCCTTCTGTGGACTTAAATTACTTCTTTCCCCTCAAGCTGTTAGCACGACACTCAGGATCATCCCGAGTGTTGTGCTAACCATCACGGGATGATCACTAACGTGCAGAAACTCTTAATCGAAACCACGCCATCCACCGCAGATTAAGTCATGCTTTTTATAATTGAAAAAATCAAACTGTCTCTAGACCAGCACCCCTCTGTGACATGTGATGAATGCTCGCTATTATCCCCTCATCACGGGCTGAGATTGCATCTTTGAAACAGCAGGGCGTTTGTCGTCTTATGCACCAGAGAATGATTGAAGGCGCTCTCTCGGGTGTAGTTGTTCGCATTGACAAAATACCTGTGTTACTACCTCTTTGCCATTTTCTTTTCTCTTTTACATTAATATATTTACTTTGGAAAGAAGTTCGAAAGTTCTCCATTACATATATATGCTTAAATCTAATAAAGAATATTGTGTTTTCTCTCTCGCAGCCAGGAACCATGATCGAGTGGGGTAATTACTGGTAAGGCAGCCTGAATTCACTTGATTCACTGAACTGTACTTACAGAACAGTTGTACTACATGAAAGCTCCCTCATCACACTGTCATTAATAAGAGCTATTCCACAGAGACGCCCCCACGTTTGAAGCTATGCTGTCATTCCCTCAAGCCAAGAATCAAATGCTAGTGTAACAGTGTGTACACTACAAACGTGTATATAATAGTTGAGTAATGTGAGCCTGGAAAGAGCCGCTGCGTGGACTCACAGAGCCAGCAGATCAGCATTTATCAGTAGGTGCAGCAGCGAAGATTGTGATGGATTAAATTGAGGATGTGAGCTTTCTGCACAAGCCTTTGCTTTCCAGATAAATTTCTTCTGTCTGACCATAGTTTTATTGCTTTTAGTTATTAGTGGTTGGGATTACATATTCAGAAGAAAAGTTGTCATTATCCTGCAAACTTAGCCTGTGTGCAGTTTTATATGTAAATATTATTACAGGTATTATTTGATTATTAAGTTAGACGTAAGATTTTCTGCTTTGAAGCTTTATGCTTTGCCTTTTCCTAGAAAAGCACACATGATTGATTGATCTCCCCCTGTTCCCTGTGCTTTTCAGTAATCATGGCTAGGAAATCAGCCTTAATGCAAAAAAAAACACACTGTGACAGCTTCTTTTTTTTTTCTTTTTTTTTTATATTCTTAATGTTTGTATTCATTCACACTTTAACCAGCTTTTTTTTTAAATAAACCTCCAAAGTCCTGCAGATAATGCCAGTAAAGCTATTTAATATAATTTGTGCGGTTAAAGGTTTAAACTTCTGCTTCGTATTTCACCAGTTTGATGAAACTCGAGCTTCATAGTTTTCTATCCAGACAGTGATTATGGTTTGAATATGTTTATGTTTGCTTTGGGAGGAAAATGTAATAGATTCAAAACATTCTCCTCACTCGTTTCACGAAGACTTGGCCAGTCTTTAGATTCATAAACATGCGTACAGTAAGTCATGATGATGTCACGTCTCGCGGTCGGATGTGATGTTGGAAGTTATAATCGCAGCTAAAGGAGCAGGTTGCAATCCTGCTTTAGCTGAGAAAATCCAGTCGTGTGAATTAATCAGGAGGTATTCGGGGATGATGTTGAAATCCTTTGAATGCTGGTTAAATATTTCATGTGTGTGTTTGTGGTGGTCTGGTGTTAAGCCAGATGAAGCCTTTGTGTTTTTTTTGGCCTGTGCTGTGACCAAAGGTGCTTTTGTCTGCAGGGCCAGAGCCGTTCGATACCGCCAGCAGAACAGAGAAGCTGTGGGAGGGTTTTTCTCACAGATTGGAAACCTCTATATGGTCCATCACCTCTGGGGTACGTTCAAACACTTCCACGCTGACTTTAGATAATTACGCTAATGTTGAAATCATTAGTTGCTTCGCAGAAAATCAACAACAGTTAACAGTAATTTATCTTGGATATACATACCAGAAATGTCATGTTCCAGATTTTCTGCTTTTCTTTGTTATTATAGAGTTAATATATTTGGATTTTTGGGCTGTGTGGTCAAAACAGGCAATGTGAGATTGTCTCCTGAGGCGTGTAATTGATAGATAAATGTGTGCAATGTTAACTGAGGTAATTATCATCCCAATTTGCAGTACACCCAGCTCTCCAGAGAGCTTTAATCACGAGCAAATAGTCATTCCTGTGAAAACTGCTTTGAAGTCTGCTTGAAGGGAGTGTGCAAACTTGGTTCGTTGTGATGTGAAGTCAGAGCTTCGCGCTCACCTCTCACATAATTTACGTCACTCAGACCAAAGCGGACCAAAACTACAACAAATCTATTAAAACGGTCTCACTGTTCTCAAGAATGAGCATACAGCTGTGAGGGAGAGACGGCCCTCTGTACACTAGGGATGGGGCGATTTTCTTGATAGTCCTGTTGCCCACCCCGAGGCATCGCTGTCTACCCTCCATAACTTACATGCACAAAAAAATGTGCATGGGTGAAAGAGAAACAGGTAGCCTACATTAGTTTTTCTCACTTCCATCATGAAGAAATGCTTGCCTGTTAACATACAACATTTACTGATTGGGTCAAAATAGGAAACTTTTCCCCATCTGACATTTTTGTTGGTGAAAAACTCAGCTGTGTGTGGAGGACATGGAGATCGTGCTATATAAATAAAGCTGAACTGAATTGACCTACAGTTCTACATAATCTAGTTTGGGTTTTTTCCTGTGTAAAATATTTCACCTGTTTATCCTGCTTTCTTCACTCTGCCTCAGCACACATAGACAAGACAACGTTAGGATCTCTGTAAATCCAGCCTCCTGTTTTCTCCCATTGGATGATGAATATGATGGAACAGCAAACGCAATTCGCACACATACACATTAGCTTAAATGTGCACAGAGGTCTGTGTTGCAAGTGTGAGTTATGTGTGGAGGAGTGACATGAAACCGTGGCCTGGCAGGTTGAATTTGTTATTAATCGCAGAACAATGAATCCGCAGGAAAATTAGATAAAAATCACCTTAAAATTGACCACCATCTATCCCTGACATCATCAGCACAACCCCACAGCCTAACAAGGAAATTATGGTTGAGAGGTGGCAGCATATTGTCAGCTTCAGACTCTCCCTCCACCTGCAAGACTTGGTCTGTTAACAGATGGGGGAAGCAAACAAAATATGTGGTATGACTGGTCTGTCTACTCCTGCTTGTGCTGTTGTTGGTCTGTCAGCCATCCATCAAGGAGAGCAAAGAGCTGAAGTGAAACTGAGTGTTCAAAGCATTGAAAGTTTCTGCTGCAGCCACAGTCTGTGCTTCTCATGCTGTATTTTGTCTTTGATTGGGTTTTCTCCCATTCCTGGGAGAAGCACAAATGTGGTTGAGATTTGAGGACTGCACAGGAGCACGTTTACAGTGGCTGAAACTGCCTCTCAGCAAACCCGCACAATCGCTGTTCCGTAAATTAAGCAAAATTTAGCAACTAGCAGGTAAAAACAAAAAAAAGTGGAGCCATCAGGAGCTTGAAAGTTGGTGGAGCTCAAACATGAGGAAACATTTGTTAGCTTGTCTTTACAGATGCACGTGTCCTAAAAATGTCTTCTGTGATTAATTTGATCATTACAAAGTTACCAGATTAAGTCTTAACTTAAAATCATGTACTTATACTGCAGCATTATAATGCAGTGATTTGTTAATTACAGCTTACAAGGACCTTCAGTCCCGAGAAGACACGAGGAATGCTGTGTGGCAGCAGGAAGGCTGGCACGAGGTGGTGTATTACACAGGTGAGCACAATAAGTCTTTTTGTAAACTCAAAGCTGTGCGACTGAAAACTTTACAAAGTTTTTTGTTGAGTTTGTCACTTTCTGAGCCTCAAAGGTTTTTAAACTCATCTTTTCCCAGTCCCACTCATTCAGCACATGGACTCAAGGATCATGATTCCCACAAAGGCTTCGCCGCTGCAGTAAAATGAAAAGCCAACTGGAAGCTGACATCGAGCGGCACCTCCTTTGAATGTTACATCAGCATCATGGGTTCAATCTTTGTCAGTGCTGCCAAACAACGTCCATTCTCTTTTTGTTAACGTCTGTTTTATTACTGAAGGATGTCGCTTGAATCGAGTCGGGTCTCTGAAATTTATCTGCAGTTCAAATAGTTACTGAAAGGCTCCACGCCACTTTTAAGACACGCAGTATTTTCTGTGTGAATTCAGGTTTGGGAGGGAGTGTTAAAATATGTAGATGTGTTTATGTCTGAAATGTGGTGCCACATCAAAATTGGTCCATGGAGAGATTTCATTTCCAAGGTTAGAGCCAACCAAAGTTACTTGACAGGAAAAATCAAAAGGAGCAGCTGTATGGCGTTAAAGTGTGGGAACAGCTAGATTAAAAATAGTACTGCTGAAGCTCGCTGCAGGAGCTATTTATTTATTTAATGTAACTTTAAAGTACATCATGTTTTTAAGTGTGCTGAGAAACTTTGATGTAAAAGCCATGCCATTTCAGACTGAAAAGAGAGCCCTTGTATGAATAGAAACTATATTTCTTTCAAAATCATAAGTGTGTGAAATGCAGATACCATAATTTTATATTTGATGTGTATTATGAATCATTGTTTTACTCCTTTTGGTTGCTTTTCGTGGATGTCCCTACATTTCCTGGTAACATTAATGTTTAGTGGTGCTGTGTTTGTAACTATGGCTTACACAGTTTGTCTTTTTCTCAGGACGGCATGCCTGGTTTTAAAGTCCGTTTTTATCCAACGTATCTTAACGAGGCACAAATCAGTTATTAAGTGAAAACAGGTGTTCTGCATATCAGTGACTGAGTGAATTTGGTACGCAGGCGATCACAGTCACGCTGCTTCATACCGTAACGGTTTTTATTGTTAAAGGAAGCATGTTGATCTGGTGTTTCTGTTCAGAGGGAACAATGTAGAGACAAGGACAAGAACACAGATTAAAGTCATTCAAACAGCAAAGTGGACACTCATCTTTTAATGCTGTGTTTTTCTGACTTGAGTCACTACACTGTCACTGACAGGTCTGCTTACAGCTCTTACAGAACAGAAACCCGATTAAAAATACTTTTACTTCTCATTGCACGTGCCATAATACAAAGGAGTCGTTCTAGTCCACCTAAAAGCTTTCATGTAAACTGCAAAAACACTAAAATAATCTTTTTAAGATTGTCTTCCATGTAGTGTTTTAGTACCTTGTAGTATAAAAAAGGGCAACATAGCTATTAAAGTTACGATTGCTCCCACTAGTATAAACATTTGATTTAATATAAAAATCTATTGAGGTCTAAGGAAAAACGTCCACTTGGTAAAATCTACCAGTGGCACACCCTTAGGTGCAAGTATAACATGTTAAAAATCATAAACTAATCTTTGAGCACCATTAAATCTTCTCCAGTTCTTTCAGTAGCTCCCCAAAACTCGTCACATACCACGAAGACCTCTCCTTGACCTGCGGCCTGACGACATTCCCGCCAAATCCAATGAAAGCGCTCTGAAGACAAAATAAAAGGGTGAAATACTGTAATCACACTGTAATCGCTTTTTACACCAGCAAACGGCGACACTTACAGCTGGAGGGCAGGCCTCAAGATCAGTGGCACCATCTCCGATCATCACCACAGTCTCATAGCCGTACTGTTCCTTCAGCATGCTGATGACCTTCCCCTTTCCTCCGCTCTCAGCTGTGGGCTGACTCTCATCAAAACCAGCGTACTCTCCTGGAAGATGATATTTTTATTGAATTTAATTTAACCAGTCAAAAGACCTGACTTAGATTAAACCTAAGGGTCTGTTGTGTATATTCAATGATCCACTCAAAGGGTTTAGCCTGGACTTCCACTCATGTGAGAACAGAAGAACATCACAAACAGCCCGCCGCTGGCTCTTACCGTTGAAGTAGAATTTGAGCCGGTTGGCGTAAACGTGATTCAAAGGGATGTTTAGCTGAGTGGCCACGTGTTCAACAATGCAGCGGAAGCCACCTGAAATGAGGAACACCTTTATGTTGAGCTCATGCAGACGGTCCACGAGCTCCCTGGACAAAGAAATGGAAAAACATCAACACTCAGAAGAAAATGTTTTTTGACATTCACATGCAATGAGAGTTATTCTGCTGCCCTGTGCCATGTGAAGTTTTCTAAAATTTAATTACAAAAATGCAATAATGTAGAAGAAGAAAGAACAATTTCCAGGAGACACGGCTTTGCCACTTTACTGCAAAATGAAATAAGACAAGATGCACTTTATTTATCCCAATGCTGGGAAATTTTTCCTTTGTTTTCCTTTGTTACAGGAGTTGAACACAAACAAATTACAGACTGTTGAAATAAGGAGAACGGTATGTGGCTCAGTGAAATCCAATACAAATATGACCAAACACATGACTTAATAAGGTAAAAACTAATCAAAAAATAAAATGGATACAAAGTAAAACCAGAACGTGGTAGCTTATCCAGCTCTCAGTTCACAGATTGTTGCCTGGAAAATGTGACCAAATGTGATCTCAAGCACTAGTTGATTGTAGACTTTTAGGACTGATTAACCAGTAGTGATTACTGTGGACAGACAAAAGTCTTTTCCATTCTTGTTGGATACAAGATTTCAGGGCCTGATTCACCACGTAGTTCATTTAAGCACAGGGCAATTATTTTTCAGTGTCAGGCCAGAGAGATAAACTATGAGGTGAGCGGTTAATGGGTTAGGCTAGCTTAGCGCTTAAAGTCAGAGTTTTGTGTCAGGAAGGTGACTCTCTTTCTCTTGATCAACATAGCATCTTATGCTGAACATATTGACCACGTCCAGAGCAGGTTATGTGTTTAAAGTTTGAAAATCTTTTGGAAGTGCAAAATTTTCTCTGCTCATTTGGATGTGCATATCTTACTAATGCAACCAAAAGAGAGTGTGCAGTAAAGTTACAGTGGCACAAAATCTACTGCAAACTCACAGAAGTGTACATGCGCTCACTTGATGAAGCAGACAAATGTTTCTATTCTTGATCCCAAGTGTCGTTCACATCGCTAGAACTGCAGATATATTTTGTTTGGGTTTTTTTATGGGGCGATCGTGGCTCAAGAGTTGGGAGTTCGCCTTGTAATCGGAAGGTTGCCGGTTCGAGCCCCAGCTTGGACAGTCTCGGTCGCTGTGTCCTTGGGCAAAACACTTCACCCGTTGCCTACTGGTGGTGGTCAGAGGGCCCGGTGGCGCCAGTGTCCGGCAGCCTCGCCTCTGTCAGTGCACCCCAGGGTGGCTGTGGCTACAAGGAAGTTGCCATCACCAGTGTGTGAATGGGTGGATGACTGGATATGTAAAGCGCTTTGGGGTCCTTAGGGACTAGAAAAGCGCTATACAAATACAGGCCATTTACCATTTTTAAGGCAGCCCTCCAGAACCAACTTGTTTACCACTATTTTATTGAATCACAACATTACCGTCCAACTGAACTTCATCAGGTGCAAACATTTTGTTTGTTTACCTGACCTGATGTTGGTCAGCTGGACGGAAACGTTGTGATTCAGGAAGAAAGGTCAGCAGCAGTATTTCACAGGGTCTGTGTCTGTCTTGTGTGTGTGAGAAATTTTGTGTTTCACAGGGTCTGTCTGTCTGTCTGTGTGTGTGTGATAAATTTTGTGTTTGTATGCACACATTACAGCTGGTTTGTGATTCACACTCTGAAGGTTTTGCTTTCTGCATTTTCAGCTGACTCCTATTTGTTTTTGGCAATAGTTTTCAACCATGCATTCATATAAGTTATTATTATAATATCGAGGACAACATCTACCTAAAGAGGTCAGTTATTTCTACATTAATTCACCTGACACCTGGAGTAAGCTGAGGTGGGTGGTCTGTTATCAGCTTGTTGACTTGTTCTCTGGAACATCGGATGATGGAAAGACGCTCAGTCAGGGCCTTTTTGAAGGTCATTGAGCCGCCCATGGCTTTGCGTGTCCTGAAACGTCCAAGTAACACATTTTTGTTTGTTCTAAACACCCACAACAAATCCATTAAAAAAAATTAAAATCCACCTACATTTCAGTGACTGCATCCCCCACACCACAGAATTTGGCGAGTTCATCAATGCCTTCTTCCTTGATTACTGTGCTGTCCACATCAAAGCAGACAGCTTCAGCTCTCCTGAAGAGCTCCTTTGTCTGCGACAGCGTTGTCATCATGCTGGGAAATTACATTAAAAAAAGATGCAGTCTGGTGAAACAAATTTCACTGCTGCAGATGCACACTGTGTGTGTGTGTGTGTGTATGTGTGTGTTTGGGGGGGGGGGTGTAATTGTCATCAGCAGGGTCCCGTGCTGCATTTGCTGATTCAACGTGAGGTCTGTGATTTTGGCCAGCGGCTGCCTTATTTCACTAATGCACTAAGTCTTGTATAGAAAGGATGTCTTTCATCCAGTGGAGCAGCAAACGCATCTATTCACTCAAATACCTATGTGCAATCGACGGGGATCACCTCCCAGCCGATGATGTGTGCCAAAGTGCGTTACAAAAAGCAGTGTGCTTAAACAAACCATAGGAGAGGCCCGGGATGGACATACTCTGCGCGTATTGCGTCACCCAGAGGGTCACTACTGAGGGGCAGCATAACCAACAACAAACGTGAAGACACTGAAACTGGGCCAAACGGTTCGTATCTGTCACTTTGATATAAAGTGACAGACATATAGTCATGAAAATGACGATATATCACGGCTGTACGTTGAGAATAAGCGGGCTGTTATCTGTCCGGTGCAGCTGATTTGAACGCTGCTCATCTGCCGACAACTCGAGAGACAGCACCAGGCAGGAAAAAAAATACTTAAAAACATTAGGACAGTCCTGTAGTACTTACCGGCGAGTGCAGCGACGATAAGGCACGAACAGCAGCTTCAGCATAAAAGCCGACAGCTCTCGGTCGGCTCGTGGACGAGGAAGAAAAGCACTGAATGGTGGGCCAATCAGAGAGAAGCCGATTAGGGCCCGCCCACTACATCACTGGCTCGGTTCCATGACGACACCAGCGGCGAAAGAGGGAGAAAAACAACTACCATAAATAACGAGCGCAAAGGCGAAAGGAAGCGATTGAAAAGAGACAAAAACGAAGTAAAACAATAACATTAAGTCACATCGGCTTCAAATGGCCACTAAGATATGTAACAACTACAAAAGAGAGAAAATTATGAAAAAGAGACACAAACAAACCTCCAAAATTTGCAAGACACCAACTTTTAAGAGGAAATGAAACACTAAACATATAAAGGCTAATCAACATCATGGAACCCTGCTCTCAAAATCAGGCACAGATGTGACACTGTCTATGAAGCTAGATTTAAGAAAAAATATGGGCTCAAATTGTGGTCATAAATATTTTGTACTTGTAAATCAGTTTTGTAAATCAGAATGCGTATATTTGTGCATCTGTAGATAAGAATTTGTGTGTGCGTAAAAAA